>NC_081408.1:554318345-554629595 GCF_030272615.1 Cryptomeria japonica | reverse complement strand
TTTGAACCAAAAAATAGTAGGTAGATATTGATCAGAAGATCTACTTCCCTTTGTTAGTCCATATTCAACACCCATCCTAAAAACGTAAAGCTATAATCACACACAAAAGAAAACAATCTTTCCTTAATCTAAATAATTTAAAACATACATGCATGGATAAGTGCATTAAATACACTCTTATTCCTTTAAATGTAAATATGATGAACAAAACATCTATCTACTTTATGCAATTTAATTTTGTTGATACTCTTAAAGATTTTATGCAATTTGTTTAAATACATATAAATCTATTTTAATACCTTTCTAAGTAATTCTTGTTGTTTTTGTAGCTCAAAAAAATAAATAAAATATATATATATATATATATATATATATATATATATATGTATGTATGTATGTATGTATGTATGTATGTATACATAGATATAGATATACATATATATATGTATGTATGTATACATACATACATATATATGTATGTATGTATATATATATATGTATGTATATATATATACTATATATACATACATACATATATATGTATGTATATATATATATATGTATGTATATATATATACTATATATACATATATATGTATGTATGTATACATACATACATACATACATATATATACATATATGTATGTATATATACATACATGTATATATATATGTGTGTATATATATACATACATATATACATACATATATATATATACATGTATGTATATATATATACATGTATGTGTATATATGTATATATATATACATACATATATACATATATACACATACATGTATATATATATATGTATGTATATATGTATGTATATATATACTTGCGAGTTACCTAGAGGCTCTAGTATGTGGAATTTTGTGTGGGAATGTTGCTCTCGCCTCATTCCTGACTTGACCTAGCAAGTGGGGAAAGGAGACATGATTCACTTTTGGAGAGATGGTTGGTTGGAAGATGTCACCCTTGTTGATAATCCATATTTTCCTACTCTGATGACTCGCTGTGAGTCTGTGATTGGAGTTAAGGTAGCTGATTACATTCATGGTGTCGCCCCCAATAGAGAATGGAAGAATCTTGATGCTACGCCAACTGAATTGCAAGGTGACTGGGATGACATCAAGTGTAAACTTGGGAAAATTCCTTTGGTGGGTAACGAGAAAGATGACAGGCTAATGTGGAATAAACATTAGAGTGGGAATGCGACTGTGAAAGAGGAATACTCTTGCTACTATAATAAGGCTGCTTCAAGGGGCAATTTGAGGATCTGGTGCAAATTATGCATACCAAAAATGAATGCCTTCTTATGGCTTTCATGAAAGAGTAGAGTGTTGACGTGGGATCGACTCTGCTCACTAGACAAGGTTGGGCCTTCTTGATGTGTGATGTGTTAGGTTTAGGAGGAGACCAACAACCATCTATTTATTCAATGCGAGGTTGCATGGCAGCTTTGGTGTTTGTTCCTTGATTACTGGCACATTTCCTAGGTTATGCCACACAATATATCCTCTCTGCTTGATATGTGGAGGATGAAAGTCAAGAGCCTTGGTCTACTTATGATTTGGGATGGTGCGTTTGTTGTAATTATTTGGACATTATGGAAGGAGAGAAACCATAGAATCTTCCAGAAGAAAACTAGATCGATTGAATGCTTATTTCTAAGGGAGGATGAGGCCGCTTGGGTTGATGCGTGGCCTCATTTTAGGAGTCATATGTAGCCTAGACCAAGAAAGAAGGGTAAAAATAAGAAACATTCTTGGATTCCCTCGGAGACTGGGTGGATTAAGTTAAATTTTGACGGTGATGTGAAGGGGAATTCAGGTGAATCTGGTGGAGGCGGTGTATTTTGAGATGCTTGCAACAAGGAGATTCTTATTTATTTTGGGGATTTTGAAGTTGACACAAATAATTTTGCTAAGGCTAGAGCTTTGTTATGGGGCTTGATGATGTTGGAATCCAATAACACTGAGAGGGGGGGGGTGAATCAGTGTTATACAAGAATGATCAATTTTAGCCTTATTAAAACATGCATACACCAACCGACATATCGGTACATACATAGTTGAAAGAATTAACACAACCAATAAGACAATCACATAAATAAGAATCATAACACACAAATTTATATGTGGAAAATCTCAATGAGGAAAAACCACGGTGGGATTTGTGACCCACAATATCAATCCATTGGCCCTACGAAGAGATATTACAAAATATAAGGGGCCTGCACTTGTAGGAAGTCTTACTGCCTAGAGAACAATGCTCAATCACAAATGGAGCCTCACTGCCTACAAATAATTCCAGACTACAATCCGGACAAGTGTTGAACTGCTAAGATAGCATCTTCTATGCCAGAATTCAGTTTCGGTTTAAGCTCTGTCTGTTCTGGTCTGAAACTCTAAGCCCTTTACCGGAATAAACCTTACATAAATATCCTCACATACATGATCTCTCTGATATATTTCACATCTCCTATATTATCTCCTTCCAATTACATATTCACATGATGATTATTACAAATGATCTATCAAAATCACCTATATACCCTATACAACTTATCATGCCTTATGTTGGCTTACAAAGACAATTACAATATCAAATTACATGTTAGCTAGATAACATGAATGCATAAGTATTACATTTTTTTTTCTGATGCCAGATCCAAGAGATGTTGACCTCCAATACCGATAACCATATTCTAAACCATGTCAGCTTGCATTGCCGGTAAACAAAGAAATCCTTCAGTCTTGCCGTTGCTGGTGCACAACTGAACCAAAACATGAAGCCGAAACACAATACCATGTTGCCATCAATGACAACATAGTGAAACCAACCAATTGAGTGTCAATTTCCAACAATATCCCCCTTTGGCATTAATGGCAACACTCATGTGAAAAATGGTCAATGTTTCATTTGCCGGTTCCATCTTACCTACTCCCCCTGAGCTAAATATTCATTAATACAAAATACTCCATACTCCCATATCTCCATATCTCCCCCTAATGTATACAAATCCTTCTATTATTTTTCACATCTATATCACTCTTCCTTTGACATCAATGCCATCAAAAATTCTAAAAAGAATGTCAAAGAAAAACTATACAATGAATATCCCAAAAATATCTTACTGAAGCTTAACAAATTTCATAATTTCTGGATAAGCCTTCTCTAATACCTCAAGATAAGTATCCCAACCAGTTTTGAAAGTGCCAAAAATGGATACAAGTCCATTTAATATATGTGCAAATGACTCTTTTTCATTTACCTCTGCCAGTGTGGGCTTTCCCACCATATCCATAAATTCTTTCTTATGTACACTGAGTGAATCCAACCAGGGACTCACCAAGCTTAAAATTCTGTCTCTTCTTATAATTTTGTCTCTTTCCTTCTCAAGAACATAAATTTGGGCTTCCAAAATAAAAATTTGACCATCAATGGATGTAGTCAATGACGTCAATCCATCAAAAGAATTAGCTATATTTGCAATTTTCTTCTAAAATTCTTTTATCTTCTTATCACATTGACTGTAAGAATATCAGTGTTACAACATACCCTATAAATATTTGTACATTTCTTCAAAGAGTTACCTATTAGTTTCATCTTTTCATAAATCTTCTTCTTCTCAGATTCAATCACTTGATGAAATGCAACTCTCTTAGCTTGAGTGAACCTCTCTATTGCTTTCCGGTTTGAAATCTGCAATAAGGATTGAAAATCCTTTGAAATAAGCTCAATGATTATCATAAGCTTTCTGGATGGGCTCGCTTCATTTTCAATCTTGCACTCCGGGACTAGTTTGTGTAAGAAAGTGAATGACTGATCAATGATCCCTTTATCTGTAGATCCCTCTATTAGGTTTTGTGCTGCCATCATCATGAGTTCAATAGGACTCATCTCGGTTATGTTTTTCTTTACAAACTACAAGGTGTCAATTGACAACAATGATGGGCCAACTACCAGTTTCCTGTCGGTTTCCCCTTTCTTCTTCTCTGATGATTTATCCTTTATAGCTTCCTCACTTGCACCGGTGGCTTCGCCACTTGGTGCAGTCTTTGTAACTGCCAGTTCCTCTGTAGGAACTGTAACCTCAACCTGTACATTTGTATCCGTAAGACTGTTATCCTCAATATTAGTATCTTGTACATAATCAGCCTTTTCACTCTTTGTGTTAGCGGGTATTTCAATATTTGTGTGTACATTTGTATCTACCGGCGGCTTGATTTCCACTATCTTAATGTTTTTCAAAACTGAGGGTGAAGTACCCATAATCCCCTTTCCTTTTCCTTCAATCGAGGTATCTACAGTGTCTGTCTTTGATTCCAGTGAAGTAAATAATCCTCTGTTCTCTTCAAAGAACTTAACCCATGCTTTTTGAGTCTCCTTTATTATTTCATTTACCCTTCCTAGTATCAGACTAGTTATTCTATGTTTGTTATTAAAGACTTTTCTATCTACCACCTCAAGTGTCCTTTCCATTTCCTCTAGAGCAATAGTAACACAAACATATAATAACTCTTGAATTTTAATATGATTGTCTTCTTGCATAGCTGACAGTCTTCTAGCATCTAACATATTATATAACTCTGCCGATATTTGGTTTTCAATTTCTATTAAGGCTTTCTTATAAATATCCAAATATAATAAGATTGCTTCCTCTACCTCTCTTTGTTCATCATCCTCTAATTTTTTATAATAAAACTGTACATTCTTTAGCATGCCATCCTTAGTGATTTCATCTACTAACTCTGCACAAGTTTTAGGTGGAACATTACCAAATTGAATAGCTGGATCGATGTCACTCTTCTTCTTCCTCTTTGTAGTACCAAATACAACTGAAGGTGTTGTCTTTGGTGCTTGCTTCTATGTTGGTATTTTGAATGTAACCTTCCTAACCAATTGCTTTTTAGCTTCTACCTTTGTTTCCTCTATTTTCTTCCTTACAACCCTCTTGAATGCCAAGGGTGTGTCATCCTCCGATTCAGACTCTGCTATAACAGGCTCAATGTGTAGTTCTAGATTCTTCCTCTTCCCGCCTTTCTCCGAGATAACATCAATTAATGCTTTGATGTCCTATGAGACCTTCAACAAATTTTCTAGCCTTTCCTTCCTGCTTCTCTCTCTTCTTCTGGTTGAACTCTGTTTCAACCTCTTGTGATTTTTGTTTTGTAGTACCACAGGGCTTCTCTGCCTCATCAATAGGTGCATCAATCAACATTTTTGCATAAGCCTCAAGATTCAGTGCATCCACTTCATAGCCCATTTCCGTAATCCAAATCTTCTGGGGCTTAACTGCTTCCATAAGTGTTTCATCCTTATTCACCATGAAGCATATGTCAGTTGAATATTTTTTTACAATATGCTTAGGAACCCTTTCCCTAGACTTCATAGATTTCTAAAATCCCTTGAAATATCCCCATATCTTATCATCTCTCTGACTTCATAGAGTGGCAATTTACTATTTGAATTGTTTCCCTACCAGGATGTCAAATGCTCATTGCCTTTTACCAAAACCGGGTGTATCATTCATGAAAAATAACTTTAAGCAAACTATTAAGTTTCCATACCGGAAGGTTCCCTTCTTTTCTCCCTTAATCTTTCCTAGGTTTATTAATAACTCATCTAACATCCAACCACATAGATCCAATTTCACATTCTCTCTCATCATTTTGTATGTAGCTAAAATGTAAGAACTGGAAATAGAATTCAGTCGGTTTGACCGAGTTACCTTATACCTGATGATCATGCTACCGAATCTGATGTCTGTGTCGGTAATAGTGCTAATTCTCAAAGATATCCTATAGATGTCGTGCCGATGATCTTGTTGACATAATCATTCAAAACCTTCTTATTTGGATGTTTCCCAACTGATGGTAAACCAGTGATTTCCCTCATGACTTCCTTAGTGATCTTGTAAGGTCTATCTAACCAAATGAATGCCTCATGTACTCTGCTCAAAATATACCTAATTATCTCATCTTCAAATTTTGGAATGTCCAGAATGCCAGTAAACCCTAAGTCTTCAATGTGTTTGTATGCCAGTTTGATCTTTTCAGATTCTCCCATCCACTCGCTCATGTACATGCCTTTTATTTCAGATGTTCCCAAGTCCTCAATGTGACAGTTTATGTATGCCCTAACATCTTCAACATAGACAGCTCCCTCCGAAACATGGGAAAATGCTCCAACCAAATCTTCTAGGGTAGCCACATGTGGATACCACTTGAAAATTGGCTTGGGTGGTCCTTGACCTCTACTATAGTCAGGTTTGTAGCAAAGATAGGAATAGATGATGATCCCGCTACCATGTTTAAGGATAAATACCTTTTGATCGCTTTCGGTGAAAACCCTTAACAAATTCTTCAAGGTGCCGATGAAATCGCTTTAGAAGAAATATGATTGCTTTGAAATGCCTTTGATTGCTATTAGTCGCTCTTAATCTGAATGCAAGGTGATTAATAATGAAGTGAATTCAACCTTTTAACCTCAGAGAAAAACCCTAATCTTCCATTGATATAAATGACTGTCGGTGAAAGATACCAGATCTCAAACAAAACATATCCATGCTGGATAAAAATCTCCAATGTATGGAACATCTTCCAGAACCTCTTCCCAGGGCATATGCAACATCTTCATGAATTTTGCCTACCCCTAAGCCATCTGCCTCAGTTATTGGATGAGCTACCTACCGGTGCAGGAGCAACCTCTTTTGCCGGATAAGTAACCAGTGCATTTCCATCTGATGATTGTTCTTCAATCTTCCTAACACATTTCCCTTTCTCATTTGATCCTCCATTACCAACCGGTGGATTTCTGCTTCTACAAAATTTAGCAATATGTCCAACCTCATTACATGCATAACATGTAACATTGTTCTTTTGTCTTATGACCATACTTATTGCATTTAGAACATTTACCGGGAGCACAATCAGGGTTTTGATTTGCTCTATTTCTACATTGTCTAGCCATGTGACCAAATCTATTGTAAATAAAATATCTACAATTAAATTTATAAGCATTAAATTTCCTTATGGGTGACTTATGGTTTTTATCTTCATTAGCAGTACCAAAACTCTGTCCTTGCTCAAATCCAAGTCAACTGGAATCTCCAATTTTCCTTTGTCTCTTCAACAACTCATCTAGCTGTGCTAAGCTAATCTTGAATTTTTCTTTATACTCACTTTCAGTAGTTAAATCTTCTCATAATTATTATTTGTCTCTCAAGCTCTTGTTCATTACTCTGGGATTGTACTAAATCAGTTCTCAACATATCATTCTCATGAACCAACCTGCCACATTCTGTTGGCATTCTGATGCAATTTTGTATGATCGGTAAATGATATGGTTGTCATTGTTGGAAACATCATCTCCTTAGTCTTCTCCATCCTTAGGGAGTAAGCAAACCAGGAAGTGAGTAAACAGGAAGACAGTAAGTATACCGACAAGCAGTAGACTGACAAGTAGTAGACCGGAAAGCAGTAAGGTGATTGGGTAGCAGTGAGTAGATCGGTAAGAAAGACATCCATCGACTAAGCAAAGAGTAAACCGGTACACAGGAAGAAATCGACTAGACAAGGTTGTGATTGATTCACTGGAAAAGTCAATAACCGACAGACTGGTAACGTTCAGTTACAACCAGTTAAATAGGAAGTCTCCTCTCAATCAACCAACGGACATATCGACATGTTCAACAGTATTGACAGAGATTCCCGCATGATTTTAGAAGTGCATTTTAAGGCTTGACAATGGATTTTTTTTTAAATGAATGTTTTGGAGGGAAAAGTTGGCGAAAGACTTAAGGATCTATAAATTCACATATCTCATTCTTGAGAGGGTTGTTGTCTAGGTGATTAAAGTTAATGTGAAAAAGTACACAGGGGGAGTTTCAAAGTGTGTAGAGCCAAGTGATAGAAGACCGGTAGAGTGGGGTTTCACAGAGCAGTGACTCAGGTGACAAAGGACCGATAGTGCAGGATTCAAGTATCAGCAAACCGGTAGAAGACAGAGTTGTGAAGGATAGGCACAACTGATACAGACCAAGATTGATGCCTAATTGTGATATGATCAGGCTAATGTGTAGCTTCATGTATCTGATCATTTATCTATTGTTTTGAAATGACTACAAAATAAATCCCTTAACTGGGTGGACTTTAACAAGTCCCATTGTATAAATACCTTAACCGGGTAACATCTTAATTGATGTTCTAAGTCCTCTAACCAAGCTACCTTTAATAGGGTAAAGGCACTAACTAACCTTCATCAAAATCCCTTCACTGGGTGGAACCTAACCAGTGTCTTTGTAATCTCCTAATAGGGATGGCTCTTCACTGGGCGTACTCCAGAAGAGTAAAAATTTTGTGAGTTCCTACTCACACCGTGGTTTTCTCCCTATTGGGTTTCCACGAGGTAAATTTGTGTGTCTTTGTGTATCTTTTCATGTATGCTTAATCTTTTGTAGTAATTGTGTACATTGGTGAATGGTTAATTAGTTCATATTTAAAGCTAAAGTTTCAATTAGTAAAAACTGGTAATGTACTGATTCACCCCTCCCCTCTCAGTACTGGTTGGATCTAACAATTGGTATCAGAGCTCAGTTCCTCTGAAGTGAAGCTTAACAACTTGAGGATAAAGATCATGAAAGAGTATCAGTATTAAAAGTAGATTGAGAAGCCAATGAGATCATTGCTCAGCTGCAAGAGAGACTGAGAAAATCTTTTGCAAAAAGGAAGGAATTAGCTCAATAGCTAAATGAAAGTCAGGATATCATAGATCAACTCTCTGAACAGAGTGGATCTAAAGAAGTTGAAGAAGCAGTCTCAGAACTCATGGAAAAGAACAAGAAGCTGACTGAAGAAGTCACATATCTTAAAAGAGAATATGAAGGTCAGGCCCTGAGAATTTTTGTGACTAAGCAAAGACTAAACCGGTACACAGGAAGAATTCAGCTAGACAAGGTTGTGATCGGTTCACTGAAAAATTCGATAACCAATAGATTGGTAATGTTCAGTTACAACCAGTTAAATCGAAAGTCTTCTCTCGGTCAACCAACATACATATCAACATGTTCAATAGTATTGACAGAGATTCCTGCATGATTTCAGAAGCACATTTTAAGGCTTGACAATGGAATTTTTTGGAGGGAAATGTTGGCGAAAGACTTAAGGATCTATAAATTCACATATCTCATTCCTGAGAGGGTTGTTGTCTAGGTGATTAAAGTTAATGTGAAAAAGAACACAGAGGGAGTTTCGGAGCGTGCAGAGCCGAGTGACAGAAGACCAGTAGAGTGGGGTTTCACAGAGCAGTGACTTAGGTAATAGAGGACTGATAGTGCAAGATTCAAGTATCAACAAACTAGCAGAAGGCAGAGTTGTGAAGGACAAGCACAACCAATGCAGACCAAGACTGATGCCTAATTGTGATCTGATCAGGATAATGTGTATCTTCATGTATCTGATCATTTATCTATTTTTTTGAAATGACTGCAAAATAAATCCCTTAACTAGGTGGACTTTAACATGTCCCATTGTATAAATCCCTTAACCGGGTAACATCTTAAGTGATGTTCTAAGTCCTCTAACCAAGATACTTTTAACAGGGTAAAGGCACTAACCAACCTTCATAAAAATCCCTTAACCGGGTGGCACCTAACCAGTGTCTTTGTAATCTCCTAACAGGGATGGCTCTTCACTAGGCGTACTCCAAAAGAGTACAAATTTTGTGAGTTCCTACTCACACCATTGTTTTCTCCCTATTGGGTTTCCATGAGATAAATTTGTGTGTCTTTGTGTATCTTTTCATGTATGCTTAATCTTTTGCAGTAATTGTGTACATTAGTGAATGGTTAATTAGTTCATATTTAAAGCTAAAGTTTCAATTAGTAAAAACCGATAATGTACTGATTCACCCCTCCCCTCTCAGTACTGGTTGGATCTAACAATTGGTATCAGAGCTCAGTTCCTCTGAAGTGAAGCTTAACAACTTGAGGATAAAGATCATGAAAGAGTATTGGTATCAGAAGCAGATTGATGAAGCCAATGAGATCATTGCTTAGCTACAAGAGAGACTGAGAAAATCTCTTGCAAAAAGGAAGGAATTAGCTCAATAGCTAAATGAAAGTCAGGATATCATAGATCAACTCTCTGAATAGAGTGGATCTAAAGAAGCTGAAGAAGCAGTTTCAGAACTCTTGGAAAAGAACAAGAAGCTAACCGAAGAAGTCACATATCTCAAAATAGAATATGAAGGTCAGGCCCTGAGAATGACTAAGATACTGGAACCTAGCAGAAGTGCTGATGAAAGAAAAAGGGAGGCAGAAGAAGAACTGTCAAAAGCTGAAAAATCCAGGAGGCTTGCTGAAGATGCCCTGAGAGAAAATGATGCAATCATGATTTAGAAAGATGAAGAAATCCGAGTTCTTACTTGGGAGAATGAATACATACACAAATATCTGAATGACAATGCAAAAGAAAAGGAGGAGATGATGAAAGAGATTGAACAACTCAAAAGTGAGTTGAAAATTGAGAATGAGAGAAATGAGAAGTTGAGAAAGTTCAATGGAAGCTCTGAGAAGGTAGATAAACAGTTGAAGGCTCAGAGAGGAACAAAGGATACAACTGGTCTTGGTTACCCTGGTTTAGGTCCTATGGAAACTGAAGAATCATCGAAATCCAAAAGAATGAAGGATGATAAAAGAAATCAATCAGAAGCAAGAGGTGTGAAGTCTTTAAAATTCTCCTGTAATCATTGTGGAAAATCGGGTCATAAGACCAATGACTATAGGAATAAACCGGTTAATCAAAAGAAGACTTTTACTTTTGATGGTTACTGTCATAAGTATGGTCACACTTCTTATGAGTGTAGATCTCAATCAAGCAGCCTGTCAAGTGCAAAAAGATTTAATGGACATTTCTTCACTTGCAATAAGTTTGGATACAGACCAGAAGAATACAAGTTCAAGACAAAGGTATCAAGGCCACCGTTCAAACCAGTTAGTCCTAACAAAAGGAGTAATTAGTTGAATGCCACCTGTTCTATGTGTGGTAATTTTGGTCATATTGCCAAAACATGAAAAATGAGGATGGGTCAGAAAAACAATCCAGGACCATGGAGGACAACTGGTATGGCATGTTTTAACTGCCATAAGATCAACCATCTAGCCAGAGAATGCAGAATCTGGTCCTACAACCGGTCTACAGACAAGAATTGATTTAGCAAGAAAAAGGAGAAAAATGACCTGAAAGGAAAGAAGACAACTAAAGAAATAAGAGATGAAATAAAAAAGACACAGATCAAGAAGGATGAAGGAAAAGAAGGACAAGGTCATTCTGAAACC
Source organism: Cryptomeria japonica (assembly GCF_030272615.1). Taxonomy (NCBI): domain Eukaryota; kingdom Viridiplantae; phylum Streptophyta; class Pinopsida; order Cupressales; family Cupressaceae; genus Cryptomeria; species Cryptomeria japonica. Next base: position 554,618,250 of record NC_081408.1, on the reverse strand, counting down.
AATTCATCATCTATCGGTGATGACAGTTCCACTTCAAACTAGGCATACCGATGCCTAGGGAGAGCACATATGGAAATATTACTCTTGAATCCCCTCAACAAATGTAAGGATGTGTTTATCTACATAGTTGTGATGCACAAAATTTGGTCTGAAAGTTCTTAATTGAAGTTTGTCTTGTGAGTTATTTGTTTTGAGTATCGATATCGATAATAAATAATCGGTGAAGTCAAATTGGTGTACTTTAAGTTGTGAGCTTCAAATATGATTGTTGGATCCTAGCACCGATAAAACTCAATGGATAAATAAGGAAAAGATAGCGCAATTTCATTCACCTAATGACTTGCGAATTTTCTTGAGCTCCCAAGTGTTCCAAGGTGATTTGTAAATTGCTAAGCTTTGTTTGTGCGAAAAAGAAATTCAAGCAAAGCGATACTGGTGTTTGGCATTCCCTAAAAAAAGGGTTTTCAACTGCATCTGAGAAAATCTTGATTGAAGTTCACCATGGAAGCGCAGTTATCGACTCCTGTGTTGGTTGAAGCTATCAAGGAACCCCAACCCGAGTTCAAGCTCACCCGATAAAAGCTGGTGAAATCGACAAAACAAGTGCTTTATCATCTGTGCCCTCTTGCATATTGTTGGTAGAAGATATTCGCTCCTACATTCATTGCAAGCTCAAAGAACTTGGAGATAAGTTCATTCGAAATGAGTTTAATGGGTTCTATGACAATGATCAATTGAAGCCAACATTTCTATCACTGAAGACAAATGGTTTGATAAATGTGATTGATTTTCCTATTTAGTTTCATGATGATTGGGTTAGATATGTACTAAGCAGGGTACATGATCAATTTTTGTGGTTGGAGGCTAATGCACTGATCAATATTTCAAAGGAGGTGATTCAAAGAGTGACTGAGTTCAGTGCTATCGGTGAAGCATTAACCCTACAAATGATTTCATCAAATGAAGTCATCCGGTTAACCAAATCCTGGTGTGACAGTCGAGAAATGACTATCACTCATATTGAGGATGTTGAAGTAAGATTTGCCTTTGCAGTGTTGGGTTACATAATATATCAATCAGGTTGGATGAACAGTATGCTGAGCGGTGCCATCCATGTTGGATACTGGATTATCAAAGAAGATGCAACATATGATCTATGCGGGATGATACAAAGTCAACTCATGGTGAACATGGAAAGAATAAAGAAGGATAAAAAGCAATCCTTCAAATATGGCTCTCTACTGGTATGTATATTCTTCTATGTGCTAAAATATTTTCTCGGTAAGGGTAATGTAGTATGGTCATAGGAGAAACCTATCATGGTTCAACTAGGTGAAATGATTAGGGATCTGGGAGATAATTTTGAGGAAGCAATGTGGGGTTATTTCAAAGAATTCCATACTAGAGTGCACAAGAGGGAAAGAATTCCAACTAGAATAGTGCAGAAATACAAGAACGACATTTATTTTCTTGTAGACACAAATTGTTGTATTATCCAAGCAGTTGAACCTAGAAATTTTTGGGTTCCACCTATGGGATATGAGGTTTCAACAGATCTGGTTAAAATCCATATCAATATGCTTCTATCTAAACTGGTTAATTTGAAGGCAAAGAGGTTTGGAACATATGAGGAGTCAAGTTCTAAAATAAAACAAGAACTTCAGGCGCCTATCATTAAAAGAAAAGTAAAGAAAATGATAGATGCCCTTGACAAGAAATATGGAGGTGAAGCATCTAGTGCCACTACCTCCACCAGTGCGAGTGAGAAAGCAAGGGTCACACCTGCCAAAGATGAAGAACTGACAGGTGAAAAGAAGAAAGTGACAAAAACAAAACCAAAGGGCATTGCAACAACTAAATCGACAACATACACAAAGAAAAAGAATCTAGGTACTCCGATATCTTCACCAAGCCAAGATAGACCGATAGGAGTAACCTACACCAGAAAGAGGAAGAGTGATCCAAAACTTAAAGAGGATAAGAAAGAAGGTGACATTGGGTCAGATGTGGAAGTAACAGAGGTTAGAAGAAGTCAGAGGATTAAAGCTCCAACAATTGATGAGATGGTGCATGGCATCAAAGAATTTGGAGGTTTGTCTAGTGTTGGAAGGAGATATTCTCTTAGTAATGATGAAGACAAGAGGAAACTTGAGGAAACTTTGATATGGAAATTACACACCTTTTGTAGAACTCCCAGTGAATTGTATGGCATTATTTAATCAGATTTGTTGGATAAAATTGAAGGGAGATGGAAGTCTGCTCTAGCTATTGAAAAAGAGCTCAGAATAAAAGCTCTCATGGAAGTGCAACATGAATTAGATTTTGATCAATCTTCACTGGTAGTTGAAGCATGCATTCAACATTTCAAGATAAGGAACATAACTGGAAGAGTGGAAGTAGGTGAAATTAGAGAAGTGCACGTTGAAGGTGTTGCCCTGTGGAAGAAAATTATGGACCAACAAAAGAAGGTTGAAGAAGAAATTGAACAAGAAACTAAACAGGACAAAGGGGCAGTTGTCCTTGATAAAGGGAAAGCTAAAGACTCCACTGAAGGATTTGATACGTTCTTTGTTGAGGACATCATAGGAGATGTTGTGTCAGACATCCCCAATCTGACAACAGGTATTGAACAACCGGTTCATACTTCACCGGTAGAGGAAGCCGATAAAACTAAATTGTTAGGTCAGGATGAAGTGTTAGTTGAAGACATTCCTTATGAGGATACACCTCACAAAAACTTGTCAACACCAAATCCTAATCTCTCTCAAGAAGGAAATGATGAAGAGAAGAGAACAGAGAAAACAAAGACAAAAAAGAAGACAAAGGAAGAGGAGAGAATGGAGAAAGAAAAAGAGGAAGAAAATAAAATTGAAGAAGGAAAAGAAGAAGAAAAGAAGACAAAGGAAGAGAAGAGAACAAAGGTAGGAAATGAGGAAGAAAAGAAAACAGAGGAAGGCAAAGATGAAGGGAAGAAACCAGAGGAAGGAAAAGAGGAAGAGAAGAAAGCAAAGGAAGGAAAAGAGGAAGAGAAGATAAAAGATAACACAATAGTGTTGGATACCCCTCTGGTAAAAAGAAAATTAGATTTAGAAAGGGAAAATGTAAAGAAAAAGGTAAGAATTGTTTCAACAACTAGCTTAGAAGCTGAACCCTCAAAATTTGAAGAAGGAACAAAGGAAGAAGACGAAGGTGATTTAGTTATAGATATAAAGAAAATGACCCCTAAACAGTTGATAAAAGTCTCATAAAAACTGAGAATCCAAGTTGAAAAGGTAAAACTAAGAGAAAAGAGAAAGAAGGCAAAAATCCTCACCTCAGCCAAATCAATTCTCTCTGATCTCATCCTAGATATTGCAGTTGATGATACTGCACCCATTATTGATCAGTTGAATACTCTGGTCAAAGCAATTAGTTCAGAGGCAATCGATTTGGAGAAGGTTGCAATAAGACAATATGAAACAAAGTGAGGAGATAACCTAATGGAACAAATATCAGTTGGAAAAGTTGCTCTATCAACCAGAACAAAAGAGGTTAAGACCACACTATAGAAAGTTGGTCAAGTCCTGATGAAATCTTCAAACTTTCCTATCTTAATCAAAGATTTGGATGATAACATAAATTAGATTCAAAAGGAGATTCAGGATCTAGTAAGCTCATTTGATCCTCTTAGTAGTTCAACATCAACTTTCATTGGAAAAATCAAAATGCTCAATGATCAAATCAGAAAGTTGAAAGATGAAGAAGACAAAAGAAGTCTTAGCATGTTAGAGCTCCAATGCTATCTAGCACCAATCTTAGACTTCATGCAACTAAACATTAAAGAGGCAAATCACTTAATACATGCACTTGACTGCAAGACAGTTGACGATAGGGAGGTCTTCATTGCAGTATTACATGGCCACTTTACTACCATGAAACAAATTCAATCTTCACGGGAATCTTGTTTAAAAGTTGCTCAAGAAAACTTTGAAGAAATTTTTTCTTTATTTTGACAAATCATTTTTGAAAGTATTTTCCATTGATGGAAAAAGGGGGAATTTTGGCTTTTATGGAGTCTTGTCAGGAACAGGGGCCATGGGACCGACATAGTAGTTTGTAGAATTTGCTACCAATGCCAAAGGGGGATTTTGTTGGAACTCTAATACAATTTTGTATGACCGGTAAATGATATAGTTGTCATTGTTGGCAACATAATCTCCTTAGTCTTCTCCATCCTTAGGGAGTAAGCAAACCAGGCAGTGAGTAAACAGGCAGACAGTAAGTATACCGGCAAGCAGTAGACCGATAAGTAGTAGACCAGCAAGCAGTAAGGTGATCGAGTAGCGGTGAGTAGATTGGTAAGAAAGACATCCACCAACTAAGCAAAGACTAAACCGGTACACAGGAAGAATTCAACTAGACAAGGTTGTGATCGGTTCATCGAAAAAGTCGGTAACCGACAGACTGGTAACGTTCAGTTACAACCAGTTAAATCAAAAGTCTTCTCTCAGTCAACCAATAGACATATCGACATGTTCAATAGTATTGACAAAGATTCTTGCATGATTTCAGAAGCGCATTTTAAGGCTTGACAATGGAATTTTTTTAAATGAATTTTTTGGAGGGAAAAGTTGGCGAAAGACTTAAGGATCTATAAATTCAGATATCTCATTCTTGAGAGAGTTGTTGTCTAGGTGATTAAAGTTAATGTGAAAAAGAACACAGGGGGAGTTTCAGAGTGTGCAGAGCCGAGTGACAAAAGACCAGTAGAGTGGGGTTTCATAGAGCAGTGACTCAGGTAATAGAGGACCGACAGTGCAAGATTCAAGTATCAACAAACTAGCAGAAGGTAGAGTTGTGAAGGACAAGCACAACCGATGCAGACCAAGACTGATGCCTAATTGTGATCTGATCAGGATAATGTGTATCTTCATGTATCTGATCATTTATCTGTTGTTTTGAAATGACTGCAAAATAAATCCCTTAACTATTTGGACTTTAACATGTCCCATTGTATAAATCCCTTAACCGGGTAACATCTTAAGTGATGTTCTAAGTCCTCTAACTAGGCTACCTTTAGCAGGGTAAAGGCACTAACTGACCTTCATAAAAATCCCTTAACCAGGTGGCACCTAACCAGTGTCTTTGTAATCTCCTAACAGGGATGGCTCTTCACTGAGCGTACTCCAGAAGAGTACAAATTTTTGTGAGTTCCTACTCACACCGTGGTTTTCTCCCTATTGGGATTCCACGAGGTAAATCTGTGTGTCTTTGTGTATCTTTTCATGTATGCTTAATCTTTTGTAGTAATTGTGTACATTGGTGAATGGTTAATTAGTTCATATTTAAAGATAAAGTTTCAATTAGTAAAAACTGATAATGTACTGATTCACCCCTCCCCTCTCAGTACCGGTTGGATCTAACACATTCTTCAAATTTGTTCTTCAGGGATAGAACAAAAATTTATCCCTTTTTCTTTCGGTCCTCAATCTCCTTAGACATCCTCATAGTTATAACTTGCATTTCATTTTTCATAACCATGTTTTCTTGACTCAATTTCTGACATTGTTCCTTAAGTGCATCTTTCTCTTCATCATCCTGACTTTGCAAAAGTTACTTCCTCCTAGCTTGAACAAATGATTGCCTCTCTTGTAGGACAATAATGAATTCCTTAGCAGAATTCAATTCATCTTGTAGCTTTAAGTTCTTCAACCTTTTAGCATCATAATCTTCAAGTGCCATCTCAAGTTGCTTCTCCAAAGCCATGTCCATGGATTCTAGATTCAGGATCTTCCTCAAGCTGTTAAACTTCCTCCGAGGCACAATGCTTTGATACCAATTGTTGGAATCCAATAACACTGAGAGGTGGGGGGGGGGTGAATCAATGTTATACCAGAATGATCAATTTTAGGCTTATTAAAATATGCATACACCAACTGGTATACTGGTACATACAGAGTTGAAAGAAATAAAGCAACCAATAAGACAATCACATAAATAAAAATCATCACAGATTTATACATGGAAAACCTCAAAGAGGAAAAACCATGGTGGGATTTGTGACCCACAATATCAATCCACTGGCCATATGAAGAGATATTACAAAATATAAGGGGCCTGCACTTGCAGGAAGGCTTACAGCCTAGAGCACACTTCTGAATCATAAATGGAGCCTCACTGACTACAAATAAATCCAAACTATAATCCGGAGAAGTGTTGAACTGCTAAGATAACATCTTTTATACCAGAATACAGTTTCGGTTTAAGCTCTATTTGTTCTGGTCTGAAACCCTAAACCCTTTACCAGAATAACCCTTACATAAATATCCTCACATACATGATCTCTCTAATATATTTCACATCTCCTTTATTATCTCCTTCCAATTACATATTCACATGATGATTATTACAAAATGATCTATCAAATTGACATATATACCCTACATAACTTATCATGCCTTATGTCGACTTACAAAGATAATTACAATATCAAATTACATGTCGACTAGATAACATGAATGCATAAATATTAAAAACAATTGCTGATGCCGGATCCAAGAAATGTCGGCCTCCAATACCAATAACCATATTCTAAACCATGTCGGCTTGCATTGCTGGTAACCAAAGAAATCCTTCTGTCCTGCCGGTGCACAACTAAACCAAAACATGAAGCCAGAACACAATACCATGTTGCCATCAATGAAAACATAGTGAAACCAACCAATTGAGTGTCAATTGCCAACAAATGATTGCCAGAGAAAAGGGGTGAAGGAGACTTTGGGTTGAGGGTGATTCAATGTTGATAATAGGAGCATTGAGTGGTGGTACGATCCACAACTGGAGACTCAAAAGGATCACAGATGTAGCTCAATGTGTCAGCGGAGCATTGGATTGTGTTAAATTTTCACATATTGGATTTGATTTGATTGACAATCTCCTTTAGTCTTGTACTGTACTGAGTTATGTTCTCACCTTCATTCATCCTCATAGACTCAAGTTGTCCTCTCAGACTGTCTACTTTTGCTCTTTGAACATGTTCATCTCCTCCATATATTGATATGAGCTTATCCCACATTGCCTTTGCATCATTGCAGCCTTCTAGATCATTAAACTCTGAATCGGTCAATGCAGATGTTATTTCAATCATTGCTTGAATATGTTCTTGCTTCGCCTTTATCTCTTCCATAGTCAATGGATAGGTGCTCGGTGTAACAAAATCATTCTCCAGATAGTATACAACATATTCTCCAACTCCTAATAGATGTGGCTTCATCCTTTTCTGCCATGTAGAGAAACTTGACTTGTTCAGCTTCGGTGCATCCCTCTTATACATCTTTGGATCTTTAACTCAAGTGCCTTTAAACTTTCCTTCCAGAGTCCAAAGCTTTGATACCAATTGATAGTTCTGATACTTAATATAAGTACAGATCCAATAGCCAACAAGATGAGAGGGGGGGGTGAATCATACAAACTTAATCATCCATAAAAACATCAGATTCAACCTCGATAACATATATCAGTCATATAACCAAAACTGTTAAACATGCAAACTCAAAAGCATATGAACAATATAAACCTCATAACACTAGATTTAACGTGGAAACCCAAATAGGGAAAAACCACTGTGGGATTTCGGACCCACTAAGAAATATACTCTTCTAGAGTATGCTCGGTTAAAAGCAAATCCTATTAAAGATTAAAAACACATTGCTAGATGTGACCCGGTTAAGGGATTTCCCTCAGATCTGTTAGGATCTTCACTTTGTTAGAAGTGACCTTGTTAAAGGATTTCAAACACTCAATCAGAATGTCACCTTGCTAGAGGGTTTACATATAAGACTATTAAGTCCACTCGGTTAAGAGATTTTCTGTCACATTCACAAAATAACAGTAATAAAATCTATCTGCAACTTCACATCTAAAATGCTAAAGCAGATTCCCATTTGTTCAATACAATCTAGACATAGAACTAATCTTGTTTATCTGCTAGGCTTCTATACTCTGTTATTCTAACAGGTCTTCAAGCTTCTGTGCTCGGTAATCACTATGTAGCATCCCTATGCATACACTTGCCCGCATACATTGTTTATCAACAATTTCCTATTTATAAACAATTAGGTAACCGCTTAATCTCCTTGATCACATTTCCCATGATCAATCATAGCCATCAGATCTTCAATCTTGTCCAGATTCAATGCATCTTTTGATCTGAAAATGTTTTACCCCACCTTGGAACTTGCATAATAGTCTTGGAACTTGTGCCAGGGTATTGCGGTTCAATCTAAGCTGTAGATCTTCATGCCGGCTTTCCATTGCCTTAGATTCGTTAACAAACTTCTTCCATGGCTTACCAATCATTTAATCCACTCCAGCTCATCAGCTTCCTTCATTAAATACCGCATGTAAACATTTAATGCATTCTGTTATAGCTCGGTTACAACTCGGTAACAACTCGCTGAATACTAAACTCCACTCAGTAGACATTCCGCCTTCATTAACCGATAGCGATAACCTTAGGGTTTACCGACTAGGTTCTTTAGGGTTTACTGACTAGGTTATTTGCTTGATAACATAGTATAGTATTAACCTTTACAATTTACAACATATGTATGATGTTAAAACAATCTAAAACATCATGATCTCATCATTGTCTGACTCGGTAGTAGTTGCCCATTGAATACCTTATTCATCATATTCTTTCCTGTGTCTTTTACCGACATCTTTATAATCTTCATATCATACTTCTCAAGATATGGCAACATCATACTGAATTAGAAAATCAATTTCTTGACATCAATGACAAAATAATAATATCAAGATAGTAAAACATCTTTAATTAGTTATATCCATAATCATCAACAACCTTCTCAATATCCTTAAGAAATGCCAATAATCTTTCATTGTCTGTTATAATGCAATATTGCCAACAACGCCTCCTCTTACTTAATACATGTCTCCTTTTCTTAAAAAAACGTCTCTAGTTCTATTTGAAGAGCTCTTGGTCAATGCACATGGTAGTAGTCAACTCTCCCCATTTTGCATGAAAAAATTAACTTAAAATCACCGCCTTATCAATTTGCATGGGTAGTCTAAAGATTAGTTTGATCATGCAAATTTTCTCAAATTTGCTTGGAAGTTGGGTTAACTTGCAATTGCTAGTTTGCTTGAGCTTTAAACTTTAAGGTATATTTTTATTTATTTTGAATTTTACTTTAGCCTATTTTTTTTTTTAATCTTTATTTTGTACTTAATTTTTTACGTATATTTATATTAACACACACATATATATATTAACAATCAATGTATTATCATGCACAATTTTCACTTAAATGACTATTTTTCCATCTAAATAAAAAACCAAAACATGTCAATTAAAATATTATTCTTTTTCTATAAAACTAAAAGCATGTTATTTTAAACTTAAGTTAGATAGTGCAAACAAAAATATCATTTATTTTAATAAATAAAATAAAATCCTTATTATTCAATATCTTATTTGAATTATTAACAATCAAATCTAATCATTCAAATTAGCATTTATTTCAACTATAATAACAGTTACTGTTGAAAACACACATCAACTATTTTTTCATTTAATCAATCATAATGCATAATCAATCAACCAATCATAAAACACAATGCACAACATTTCACGATAAGAATCAATCTAAATGCATAATGAATCTACATGAGTTTGTGTGAGGGATTCCCATCATGCCAACTATTTCCAAGTGGCTAGGTTGTGTTGTGCCTCCACAACTCACACCTCGTATTCTCACTTGAGAAAACCGGGGACCCCCTTTTCTTTATGCATTCACTTTTGTTTCTTGTCTTCTTTCTTTTCCCTTTCTCCTTTTCTTTTATTTTCCTCATTTTTTCCTTTTCCTTTTACCCTTTTGGGTTTGCAGGGATCGAGGTTCAAAAATCCCTTTTTCATTTTGGGAGCCAAGGATCCCAACCCCCAATCCTTGGTCTTGTCTGTATTTTTGCCTCTTAGATGGTCGAAGATCCTGTTATCCCCAAACCCCAACGATCTCATTTAGGGATCGGGGATGCAAGTGCTTGCTTTCCCAAATACACTTGTTATCCTTGACCCTTGACCCACAAAGGGGTGTCACCTCACTTGCTACTTGGTTGCATTTAATGCACCTTCTAGGCCTATATATGCTCAATTTGAGGTTCATTTCTTCACTCCACCTTTCAAATTTTCACTGCTTGCAGAGCTTGTTTTCCTTTCTTAGTGCATATAGGTGTGGTAAAGTTCATCAAGAGCATTTCAAAGGTCAAGTGGTAGGAGTGACATGTTTCTTTTCTCGAGGTTAGATTTTGGTTTTGTTGTTTTTGTTGGTTCTTTGTTGTGCATTTCTTTTCTCTGTCTTGTACTAGGGTTTTTCTCCTCTAATAAAGATACCACTAGTGAAATCTTTCGCACCCCCTTTGTTTCCTTTTGTTTTTGTTGTTGTGACCCATGGGATAGCCTCATTGTTCCACTAGTGGTTGGAGCATGTGGTGGTGTCTCTGTCTTTATTTTACCCTACATTCTCTATCAATTGGTGTGTTCTACAATGGTTAATTTGAGAGATCACCTCCAATTTAGAACAAGTTTTATTTTAATAAATGAAGTTTTTACTCTCACGCTTATGCCCTATATTCACTCATGTTGAATATGAATTGCATAAATTGCAAGTTTTTTCTAAATGCCTTAGGGTTTTTGTGTAGAAAATGACTTAATTCAAGATTGAGGATGTAAGTATCCCCAACCCTCAATTCATAGATTAAGAAAGAAGTCATTTGGGGATTGGGGATGCCTCATCCTCGATAGCCAAAATTGGGTCAGGGATGACTTGATATTCACTGTCATAATATAAAGGTGGGATTAGGGATGTGCACATTCTTGACCCCCAAAAGTTTAATGACAAAGCATGGATCGAAAATGTTCACATTCCTGACTCCAGTAGCCCAAATATTAATACAAATTGGGGATCGGGGATGGAAACATCCTTGACCCTCATAATTGAGAGGTTTTGTTTGCTAATAAGGGTATGAACATTAGTTAGTTTAGGTGTTAGATTTTGGTGCTTTGATTTAGATTCATGCTTTGCTTAATTTAATTTATTCTTTCAAAAATGTGTTTAACCATTCTTGATATAGTTGTGTAATGTGGAAAAAATGGTGAATGATAGATCAAAGGGAATCCAAATTTTTTTCACCAAATTACATTTGGAAGAGGAGAGGAAAATTCACTAGATTCAATCTCTCCACAGGAAGATGATAGAATTCTGAATGAAATGGGAATGATAAGTTGATCCCCTCTTCCTTGTTTGAAATGTAAAGGAATTGATTGAATTATGTAGTACAAAAGTGACAAAGAATTGATTATAACTTAAGATCAGAATATGGGATGAATATGTGCATCTAGATCTGATAGTAATATGTCGATATGAAGTCGCCCTGCAAATTTGAGGAAAAGTTGTCTGGACCGTGGCAGGAATGTACACGGTCCTCTGAAAATCCGTGAAATGAAAAGGGTTTTTCCACCTCTGCAAATGAAGCCCGAATCCAAAAGTACAGTTGTGCACCTGCAACCTACACACATAAAAGAGAGGAAAATGGGTTGGGATTGGGGGTTTCCCTTTAGGTCAAACCCCAGTTTTGGAATTAACTAAGTAATGAAAGAAAGTACTTGCAAGTAGATGTAAATGAAAGACTGAATTGTTAATCACCTCAAGGGAGGTTGTGATAGAAATGTTGATAGAAATGCTTGTATGGACTTGAATATTGGAATCAATCTCCTCTTCAATGGTTGAATCCTTGACTTGAATGCACCACCTAGCCTTGAAGGGAGACTTGAGAATGCTCAATGCTGGAAAAGAGTGTTTGAATGCTCTTGAATGCTGCAATCTTATCTAGCTTCAACTTATCAAACTTATGCAAACGAGAGGATGAATTCCCCTTAAATACATGTTAGTGGATTTGATTTTTGTCACAAGCTGACATCGGGGGGGTTTCTCTCCCAAAGCACAACCAACAATGCAACCCTAGGAAGGGTCCTACCCCAAAATAGGTCAGGGACAGGGGTGCCACGCCCCTGTCTTGGGAGGAAAAGGGAACCAAACCCCTGTCCAAGGGGGGACAGTGGTGCCACGCTCCTATCCTACCCCTTTTTCTAGGGCAAAGTGTGGATGGGGTGATGAAGAGGCCAAGGAAGAAGTTGTTTCTGAGGGCAGAGCAATCTCCAGTCTCTGATCAGGCTAGAGGATTCGATCTCGTGTGTATTAGGACCCTAATGCAGTTGAAAATTGCTAGGGTCACAATTTTATGACACTACATTTAGCTCCCACTTTAGCGGGAGTATAAGTGTACTCCAATAGTGTCGGTAAAGTACAAGGAAACAAGATTGAAAGACTTTTACCATGTCAAGGAGGAAAGATGTGCCAAGCCCCTAATGGACTTAGAATCTTATGACTTCGATTGAAAAAGTAAAAGGGAAGATCGAGAAGGGGAGAACCATAACTAAAAGTAGCAAATTTCCCTTCACTATGAGCCATGAAAGCAAGGATACCAAAAATTACAAAGCAAAACAAAGTTCACTAAGTAATTCTAAGTATCAAAAAGGAAAATATGAGTGGAGTGTATGCCCCCACGTTAAAGCGATCGCACGTGCCTTATCGGGAGTGATTGCTTTAAGGTAGGATACACCCAAGATAGAGAGAAGGAGGGAGCATGTTATCACAAGAATTTAGTCCCCAATCGAGGAATAAACCCAAGGATAATGATCACAAAACACGAGGTAGTGTCGCTTTCCTTGGGGTCAATATGCTGTATGATAACTCATGTATATCATGTATGTATATGCATATAATAATCATCATTCCCCAAAGGACACTAGCTTAGAAGAAAGGGAAGAGAGGATGTCTTTTGAGTCAACATGAAAGAGACCAATAAAAGATCTCAATGCTTTGCATTGTTCCCAAGTAGACATTAAGGGAACAATAAAAGAACATGGATACACATAAAAGAATGGTCACAAAAGAGAAAGAAAGGAGAGAGAGAAGATCTATAGTGCTAATCTAGCACGACCTCCACCTCCCAATCTTGCTGATCACTATTTTGGGAAGGTGAGCAACATGCCAGAGGAGCGACATCGAGCACATCAGATGGAGCTATCATAAGATCCAAACAAGGACTATGCTCATGTTGTAAGTCACTTTGTTTAATTCTAGGAGCTAGGATTAGGGTTTGTGAAAATTCATCTGATAAATGCTTGTCCACATACACATACTCATACTCACACTCACTATTAGAAGCATTAGGAGTTGTATTGCCATTATGAATAACATTTTCACCCATTTCTTCATCAAAGTTTAGAGAAAGAGGAGCAAGAACACGTATAGGAGTAAAACCATTACATGTTTTGTGCAACTTATGATTTGGCGATGTAGGTTGAACATCTTGCTTGGGAGAAAAGAAAATCATTTCAACTGTCGGAGTCTAAGGAGATTGAGTATTTTGAGGGATAGCTTCATGAGCTCGAACATAGCGTCTTCGTCGGTGTTCTCTCGCACAACAATTTCGTCGAGTCTTAGTGGAAGGTTGAGAAGGAGGAGGAACATTTGAACAAGTAGGAATGTTTTTCTCCTTGATAGTTGAGAATTTAGGTTGAGGTCTTTTTGGTTGAACAATAGGATAACTAGGCCTCTTCTCTCGATAAGAGGGAGGAGGTTGAACTATGCCATAGAAAGGAGGAATATTAGGTGTAGGAAGGAGATCAGGTCCATCATGAGGAGGAGGTATAGGTCTAACCTTAGGAGGAATATTGTTGTTCTCCTTAAGAGAAGGTAAAGTCACATCCATGGGAATAGGTTGATGATCTTCCTTAGGAGGGAGATTAGTTCTATCCATGAGGGGAAGAACCTCATCTTGAAGAATAATAGGAATGTCAAGTGCTGGAGATCTAGGTTGACTTAAGGATAAAATCATATCTTTCTTCCATTTTTGATAAGATTGAAAAAGAGCATCACTCCTTGATGGAAGAGATTGAAATTATTTAGGCAAAAAGAGATCAATAGGAACACCAGGGCTTCTTTTGGATGGATGAAATAAGTTATGATTCATGATTATGATTTCTCCATTGTGAGGAAATTTCAGACACTTGTGGATTGGAGAAGCAATAGACTTCATGGAAGATATCCAAGGATAGCCCAACTTCACAAGGAATTGCTTAGAAGAGGGTATGATAACAAAGTCAACATCCATAGATTTAGTATGAACTTCAATACGAATGGTGATAGAAACAATGGTAGGACAAGAGAAGCCATCAAATAACTTCACAACCATATTAGAAGCATCATATAGTGGTTTATGAAATTGTAAAGTGAAAAGATACTCTTCAGTTGTGACATTAACCATGTAAGAGGGATCAATTTGGGCACCACAACAAGGGATATCCTTAACCTTTGCAACTATGTATAAAGGGCCATCGGGTGCTCTAATGGTTTCACTAGGGTCAAATTTAATACAAGGATCCTTAGGCGTATCTTGTGTTTCTACCATATTAACCAAGTTTGGAGCCATCGAGGCGTATTCTTCAGAAGAGAGAGATTTAGGCATAATCTCAATGAGATTAGAGGTATGAGATGGCCAGGGATCAGTGATAATCTTAAGATTTTGATTAGGAGGAGCTACTAATTTATTCCCTTTATCATTCACACCTGCCACAAATATGGTATTATTATCAATCAAGTCTTGAATCTTATTCTTTAATGCAAAAAATTTCTCAGTATCATGACCAGGTTGACGATGAAATTGGCAAAAAGATTTGTTATCAAAATAGGGGGATGCAAGTTTATGAGGATCAATTTGTTTTATAGGAGGAAGTTTGATAAAATTTCTGTGCAATAACTGAGACATAATACTATGTAGAGATTCATTCAAAGAAGTAAACTGTCTTTCTCATTGGAAAAATTTAGAAATAGAAGGCACACCTATTGTAGCATTCACATTGTTGTTGTTGATTGGATCATTGAACTTGATGAAGGATTTTGTTGGTCTGAACTTCACAAACGGTTGTTGAACACTCTCCCCCTTATCACTTGGAGCCATAGCAGTGGATTGCTCCATTTGACTCACAACCAATTGATAATTGTGGAGTGTTACACATAACCGCAGAAAGGAAGTAAACTCAGACAAAAGAAGCTTTTCCTTGATATCTTTTGTAAATCAGAAATGAAAATTCTTTGAATATCATTATCAGGTACATGAAAAGAAATTTGAGCACCTAAATTCTTATATCTACCAATCAAATCAGTCACTTTTTCTTTAACACCTTATTTACAATGCATTAAGTCAGTCAACGTGATTTTAGGACCAATGTTGTTTTGAAATTATTGGATGAAATAATTTGCTAGTTGTTGAAAGGAAGTGATAGAATAAGAAGGCAAAGAGCAATACCATTGTAAAGCCTTATCTCTTAGTGTCCTTGTAAATAATTTTGCAATCAATCTTTGATCATAAGAAAAATCAGTGCACAAGGTTTGAAATGTTTTGACATGCGTAAGAGGATCACCTTTTCCATTATAGAGTTCCAATTGAGGGATCTCAACATGTTTAGGTGGCACTACTTTAACAATATCAAGAGAAAGTGGTCTCGCAACATCAAAGGTGGGCACACTAAACTTGGATTGACTCATAGAAGGAATTTGTTGTTGTAAGGAAGACATAGTTTGAGCAAGATTGTTAATTGTTGCTTCGGTAGAAGAATTGATGTTAGACATAGTTGATTGAGAAGGTGGTGGGATGTTATTGAAATAAGGCATGGAGTGAGAATAAGGTGGAGGGACATTATGATAAGTAGGTATGGGTGATGATTGGGTAGGAAAAGGGACACTTAAAGGAGGAATAAAGTTGTTGAAGGAATTGCTCCCTTGTGTCATACTGATTGGTTGAGGAATAGTAGGAATATTTATGGAAGACATAGGTAAAGATGGAGGATTAAATGAAGAAGAGGAATTGCCCCCATGACCAATGGTTGTAGGAATGACATTTTGAGTTGATGTAGCCATGATATTGGAGGTAAAAGTAGGAATACTAGTTATAAGAGTAGTCAAAGGAATTGAAGGATTGACTTGTGTTGGAGGTTGTGAATAACCTAGGGTTTCAACACAACTATTGATATGCATGAAATTAGATTCAACAATATGTGCAATGCCATGCAATATATCAATTCCATTCTTTTCACTTTGAATCATGCGCTTAAGGCCTTCGATTAATGGAAGATCTTCACTATTAGGGTATTCTTGGGACATCCATTATTGAAAGTTATCAAATTGATTGTCCAATGTGGAAATTTGATCTAAAGAGACCCTAGTTAAAGCTTCTTCCTCATCATGGGATTCAACAATGAGGTGAATAGGCACATGATTAAGGTGGGAAGAATTAGCACGATTCTCATTAAAGAAGTCACCTAAATTAGGCTCCATCTCCTCAGTAATTAAACCTTGGGAAGCTTTAATTCTAATGCTGCGTCTAACTAGGATAAGACAAGTACGACTAATAGTGGTAAAACTCATGCACTAGAGGGAAAATTTGAATTTGGAATTTGGAACAAAGCTTACAAATTTGAGTAATGCAACATTTAAGAAAATAATGATTAAACAATTTGAACTTTGTCGGAGGAAGAGGATGACACAATTTCTAAAAATGAAAGGAAATTGAAAATTGAAAATTAGGGCCAAGGGAATACCACTTAATTTTAAAATTACAATTTTAAAAATCAGGGCAGACTATAATTAACCTCTTAAATTTAAAATTTTTCTTGAAATTTGAAATATTGAATTTTGGAGGTACTTTCAATTATAGAGGGATAAAAAATAGACAAAATCAACCAATCTTCTGGATTTAGGCTATTAAATATAGTCATAATAGTCTCTCAAAATTTCGGGAAAAAAGCCGAGAACCGTGGCGGGAACGCACATGGTCTGACCAACTTTTTTCAAAATTTTTTAGAGACAAATATTACAATGATTTTAAAGCTAACCCCATAAAATTGCCGAATTTTGCAATTTCTAGATATGCAAAATTAAGGTGCAAATGTCAAAATAGGACCCTATTAGGGTTTTGAAGAGAAAGAAGAATTGAATTAAAATTTTGAAAAAGGTCAAACCTAATGGATAGGGACACCTTGGAGAATGTGTAGAAATCTGAATTGGAATGAAATTGATTTGAAATTCGCACAAAATCCAATTAAATCTGAAAATTAGGGTTTTATGGCGTAACCACTTAATTTTGAAATTTGAATTTTGGGAAAAGGGGGGAAATTGAAAATTTGATTTGTAGGAATGAAGACAAATCTGAGAACAATCATAAATCTTAAAATCAAATGTAGATCCAATTTTTTTCACAAGTTCAAGATGATTTTTGAAAATTAGGGTTTTAACAAGTAACCTCTTAATTTTGTAAATTTTATTTGCAAATTGAACAAGACAATGAAGAAATTGAATTTGATAAACAAGACAGTTCTCAGATCTAAGATAACCACAAGTAATTTTTACAAATCACAAGTTCAATTTTAATTTTAAAAACTAGGGTTTTTAATGATTTAACCACTAAGTTTGCAGAAAATTTAAACTTGCAAATGAAAAATATGCAATTGTGTTCAAAGGAAAGCATGCAAGATCTCGGGTTCACCAAAATGTAATGTGGGGAAAATGGTGAATGATAGTTCAAGGGGAAAACTACCCTTTCCCTCAGAGAGATGAGATTTTCACTATTGATTACCCTCCAAACACTTTTCACCAAATTACATTTGGAAGAGGAAAGGAAAATTCACTAGATTCAATCTCTCCACAAGAAGATGATAGAATTCTGAATGAAATGGGAATGATAAGTTGATCCCCTCTTCCTTGTTTCAAATGTAAAGGAATTGATTGAATTATGTAGTGCAAAAGTGACAAAGAACTGATTATAACTTAAGATCGGAATATGGGATGAAGCTATGCACCTGGATCTGGTAGTAATATGTCGATACTAAGTCGCCCTACAAATTTGAGGAAAAGTTTTCCAGACCGTGGCAGGAATGTACACGGTCATTCAAAAACTCCGCGAAATGAAAAGGGTTTTTCTGCCTCTGCAAATGAAGCCCGAATCTGAAAGTACAGTTGCACACCTGCAACCTACACACATAAAAGAGAGGAAAATGGATTGGGATTAGGGGTTTGCCTTTAGGTCAAACCCCTGTTTTGGAATTAACCAAGTAATGAAAGAAAGTACTTGCAAGTAGATGTAAATGAAAGACTGAATTGTAAATCACCTCAAGGGAGGTTGTGATAGCAATGTTGATAGAAATGCTTGTATGGACTTGAATGTTGGAATCAATATCCTCTTCAATGGTTGAATCCTTGACTTGAATGTACCACCTAGCCTTGAAAGGAGTCTTGAGAATGCTGAATGCTGGAAAAGAATGCTTGAATGCTCCAATCTTATCCAACTTCAACTTATCGAACTTATGAAAATGAGAGGATGAATGCCCCTTAAATACATGTTAGTGGATTTGATTTTCGTCACAGATCAACATAAGGGGAGTTTCTCGCCCAATGCACAACCAACAATGCAACCCTAGGAAGGGTCCTGCCCCAAAATAGGGCAAAAAAAGGGGCATCACGCCTCTGTCCAAGGGGGGATAGTGGCGCCATGCCCTATCCTACCACTTTCTCTAGCGCAGAGTGCAGACGAGGTGATGCAGAGGCTAGGAAGAAGCTATTTTTGAGGATAGAGCAATCTCTGGTCTTTGATTAGGCTAGAGGATTCGATCTTGCATGCGTGAGGACCCTAATGCAGTAAAAAATTTATAGGGTCACAATTTTATGACACTAAAAGTTGTTTCTTGTTTAGTAAAAGGTTGCTAACTTGGCTTGTTTTATGTAGAATTGGTAATGTCTCAACATAAGGTTATCCCCATGAAGTACAAGTTCAACAACTACCTTCCTCCAACCAAGTTGCACTTGGTTGATAGGGACATAATGGACATAGATATGGTACATGTGGACCTGCAGGACTTCTTGACAAGAATGTCAAAACTTGATGGAAGGACTATATGGGCTACATCATTGGTGTACGCTCTAGGATAGTGCAAGCAACTAGATTTCTTGTCTCTTTACAATCTCTAGACCTAGTCATGGTATGAGCTATAAATTACAATTAAAATGAGAGAAGAGACTATGCTCCATTAGGGGAGATTATCCTAGATATTTCTCCCGATGCCATAGAAGCAGTCTTCCACATCCCTTGACATGATCAACATGTAGAAGTAATAGTCACCCGTGGAGAGAAATACTTTGTTGAGAGGAATCTGGCTTACATTAACGAGCAATTGCTTCAAAAGTCAAAAAATCAAATTAGTTGGAACAAATGAAGATCATTCATGAAGCTTATCTACATATGGATGCAAGAGAATATGTCACATTCCTCGGTAGATTGGTAGGTCTACTTGATACAAAAGACTTTGTCCATGGATGATCTTGTTCATCAAGACTATTTTTACAAGAAAAGAGTTCATTGGTTAGGGGAGAATGATCAGTGAGAAGTGACAACTTGGGCAGTTGTTGAGGATAGAAAGGGACCCAAAGTTCTACATGACATCATATTGGCATATTTACTCGTTTCTCAAGCCACATATTAGAGATTGAGGAAAGTGGGGTCTCTCACAAGTCCTAACATGAAGGTGTATAGTCACTGCCCCTAGTTGACACTACAGAGAAGTAGAAAGAGTCATTACATAGTTAATGATTTCTTTGTATTTGAAATTATAAGAACTCTAGAGGGAGATTTTGGAAAGAGGTTGTCACTTGATGCTATAACTAAGGTTTAGAGATTTGGAAGTTACTTCATTCATTTCAAAACCTTCACTTACATATGGGTGACATATTGTATAGTTGGTCCTAATAAGCTGCCCCTATATCCATTTGATAGGTTGATTGTTTTGGAATTATGTAGATAAATAGTAGATGCAGAAAAATTGGTGGTGAGAAAACACAAATCATGCTATAAATTTCCTGTGAGAGAAGGTGCTCATTCTTGTGTAGAAACGAAATATGCTAAAAAGTAGAGGTTGAATTATTGAAATTCTCTTTGAAACCATTGCAAATAGAACATAACAAATTTGAACCCATAGGAACATTTACCAAGTCAATGTGATCTCACTTTAGACATGTGATAGATATTTAAGATCATTGGGCCAACTATGCAGATAATCATGAAGTAAGGGTTAGAGATTATTACAAGTTGGATCTTGACTTAGCAGCTCAATATGAAAATATTTGTATGTTAAAAGAAATAAGGTAAAAGGACAATGAAAATAGGTTGCATCCCTTGTATGATAAGAGGAGAATTTTTTATATTCCTATTCATAATGCAGATGGTAATTTCATTGAGCTTGAAAATATGAAAGAAAGAGCATGACATGTTGTGCATT
Source organism: Cryptomeria japonica (assembly GCF_030272615.1). Classification (NCBI taxonomy): domain Eukaryota; kingdom Viridiplantae; phylum Streptophyta; class Pinopsida; order Cupressales; family Cupressaceae; genus Cryptomeria; species Cryptomeria japonica. The sequence continues at coordinate 554,597,804 of NC_081408.1, read as the reverse complement.
GGACCAATGGATGGATAAGTTGTCAATATGATATTCTACCCATCCCATAAGTTGAGAGTGGGACACAACAAGAAAAAGCCAACACTTCAAAGAGGGAAAAGGTTCCTTATTTGTCAAGAAAGCCACATCCTCCAAGGAACCCTACAGGTCATGCAAGACCTTATAGGAGAAAACTTCAAATGAAGAATAAAAAGGAAACTAAAGAGAATCCTTGCACTAGTGTTACAAAAGCCAAAAAGAGAAAAGAAGTTCATTCTACTCCTATCGCTACTACTCCATCCTCAGTTCATTAAAGGAATAGATTAACCAAGGATAAAGAAAAGACAAAAGAGGTTCCTGAAGAGAATCCAGTAGTACACAAAAGGCTGAAGAAAGGGCATCCACCAATGAGAATAATCAGGGATCGGTTTGAAGAGGAAGGACCTCAAATTTTGAGAAAGAAGAGAACTAGAGTAGAATATTCAATATTAAAATTGATGGCTCAAGTGTCTCGGACTCATGAGGCAACCCCTACTGTGCAACCAACTTCAATTGATCAAGAAGGGGGGCCTTTGTTGTCATCTTCAATAGATGTTCATAGAAAGCATACAATAGAACAATAGTAACCCTAGGTCACCATTCCCATTGAAACTGATATTTAGGGGGAAGTTGATAAAGAAGTGTCCAAGGGACATGTGATAAAGAAGAGCCATTAGTAGAAGAAAACCTTCTCCAAGAGGATGTCCCAACTGAAGAATTGCCAAAAGTTAATATGGGGATGGCTACAACTGAAACATATGAGAGGCTTGTTGATACAATTGATGATACATCAATTATTAGCAAGGAATTTGAAGAAGCATTTCTTTTTATGCTTGAGAGAGACATAAAAGGAGAAGATGATCAACCGAGAGTTGAACTTCGACCAGATACTGAGGAGGAACATGTTGAAGAACCTCCAAGAGATGAAGAACAAGAAGAAGCTTCTTTGAAGCAATAAGAGGAAGAGATTTTGCAAGAGCAGGAGCAACAACAACCATAAGAGGAGTCAACTACAAAACATGAGTTAAGAACATGCGATTCCTTCATCTCAAGATAAAGAACAAAATGTGGAGTAAGAACCTCATGATATTGATAAAGAAAATAAACAATATGTTTAGTGCCCCTCCCTGATTCGTCTTCTCGTTTAGTGCTTTGATAGACCCAATTAGACATGATATTGATATTTTGTTGATTATTTATGACTCTATTTATATGCTAGTTGACACTTGATGATGCTAGACATACTATGTGACATGTGATACTTGATGATCCTTATGAATGATGATACTTATGGACTATCTTGATGGATAGATTTATATGTTCATGGATCTATATGTATTTGATACTCTTATGTGGATTACATTATTCATGATGCTATGATGATACTAACCCCTATTTCATGATGATGATAACATGAGATGAGTTGATGCTATTGTTGTGTGACTGTCTTACTGTCTTCGTGCTAAGAGACAATTCTATATCACTCATTGCGAGCATGATATGGCGACACGATTCTCTTTCACTTATCTGATCATTTATGATGTATATGTATCGTATATATATTGTATCGTGTTTAGTGGTGGTTGCAGGACTGCAGGTACTAGACATCGACTCCACTTGGTCTTACAGGTCTAAGCGTGTCTTATCCCAATGACAAGTTGACCAGAGATGGCATGAGTTTCCCTCACATACTCTAGGTTTAAGTTGTCTTTCTTGATAGTTAGAGTCTTGGTTAGAGTTGTCTTATGACACATGTCGTTGGTAGGATCCTTGTCGTGTGGTCTTGTGAGTGGTTATTGATTATAATAACAATTGACCTTATTGTATAGTTTATTAATTAATTAGATTATTAAGGTATCAATATTATTGATGATTTATTATTTAGTTTATATTTGTTTATTGATTGGTATTATTGATTTGGAACTAATGTTTATTTTATTTAATTGGTTCAATGATTTATTGTTTAAATGATCTTTAATTATTTATTTATTGTTTAATTATGATTTATTATTTATTTGATTCTATTTAATTATTGCGGAGTTTATTTATATTGGTTTTAATTTAATTTATTGACCTTTTTGGGCCTTGGTTTATTTATCCTTTGGATATATATATATATATATATATATATATATATATATATATATATATATATATTACCTACCCTATTATTCTATTGGGTAATTTTGAGAAGGATAAATAAATAATACTATTTAATATTAATTACTTCGAAATCATGCAAGGTAGGTATATTATATAGTTTTTGGGAATTTTCTGATTGGTGGATATATTTCTATAGTTTTGGGTTAATTTTTCTATTTATTGGCTTTGGTTGTGCGTTGACGTGGTTGGCATCTCTACGAATGTTGCTTGAAGATTTTGGATTCTGGTTTGTTTGAGCTTGGATTGAAATTATTGAAGTTTTGGATTGGATTGTTGCGCTACTTAGAATTTTTGGGCCATCACTTCAATTCTTTCTAGGTTGGAGCTCAGTCCTTATTCTGCATTTCGATTTCCAGAAAATATTTGTCTTCTCTGTGTCTTCTCAAAGATTGTCTTCATGAATTAATGGGCATAGCTATTTGACATTATGTTATTTAATATTGAATTGGGGAAAGATTTATTTATATATATGTATATGGATGTGGTTAACGAACTTGGAATTTTGGGTGCAGTCGGGAATGCTTATTCTGCATTTTGCTTTATGGATTGTGAATTCCCTTCCTTGTGGTTTTGATGGGCTTTCAAGTGATTTTGTATTTCTGTTTTGTATCTCTTTGTGCTCTATGACATTCCCATATGTTGTTATGTGAGTTTGGTGCATTTCTGGGCAAATCTGGGAGTGTTTTTAATAAATAGGTGTAGGGGATTGATGTAAAATCCTCTATGAATGATCTTATTCTCATGTTTATGTGTTTTTTTAGCCTTGTTATGTCCTCTTATACCTTCTGGGAGCACTATGTGATCATTTTGTGAGCTTATGTTCAAGATTTTGAAGTTTCGTCACTTAATTCTTCCGTTTCATGTCATTTTTGCTCTCTGAACCCAAAACGCTAAAAGATGGCACCAAAATGCCAAAAGAAGACCCCAAAATGCCAAAAGATGTCATGGATGCGCTAAAATGTCTCTCAGATGCGCTAACTGGGTTTTTGATGCACAATTATGCTCCGAGTTGCTAGATTTGTTAGTTAAGTCTCGTGAAGTCACTTTTCTGGATTTTGTGCTTTTACTAGAGGCTTCTTGTGGTTGTTTTGAAATATCAGAGAGGTATTTTGATGTTGTATTGATAATTTCATTATCTATTTGGGCTCTGGTAAGCGGGTTTATGCCTTACCGCTGAGGAATGTGCTTATGTGTTGTATAGGTCTAGCAAGAGGGAGAATGCCTTGCCGTTGAGAAATGATTTATGTGAGCTCCAATGGATGTCTGTGCCTAATTGTTGAGGATTGGATTTGAATATGGATTAGCTCTTGGATTCATGTTCTACCTTGGTTCATAGTTTATTTTCTTGGGTGAAGACTCTTGCTTTACTTGCTGGCATTATGGCTCTTGTTATGCTTTAGAATTGTATCAGTAATGTAATTATTGATATATTCTTTGTATGAGCCACTTTGTGATGTTGTTGTGATGTCATTGTGGTTTATGTTTCACCATAAGGCCTAGGAGCATGATTATGGAGAGTGGACTTCCATGAGTCTGTCAAGGTCACGAGGAATGGACTGCTAGGATTTCTTGTTGTTTGGAGCCAGGGTCTAGACCATTTGGATAGCTCATTGGAGGTTTATTGTAATAATCAAGTGATAACCTAATAATTAATATTAGGTGGGTTGGGTAGTAGTAACTCATTTAAGCAAGATAAGAAATGTGTTTGTGGTTCCCCATCTCATGGCTTGGAATCCAGAGTGAGGTGGTAGATCTGATAATTGGATAAGTTGAACTCCCTTGATTTCCTCAAAGGTTGAGACAGTTCCACATGTGTATCATGGATGTCGGGATGAGTTCTAGGATATCCTTGTTGGTGATAGAATGTGATGACACTCTTCTCTACATGTTGGTCCTAGTTTCCTTATGCCATCGTGATTGGTACGCCTTTGGATGTTCCATGGTTGTGATTGGTAGTTTGAGAGTTTGTTTTATCTCTTGGTTGTTAGGTGTCAGCTTAGGTCTAGAGTGTGAGTTGAAACCTTGTGTCATCTCCTAGCATGGGGAGTGGTTCCTTATTGGTTCCACATGGTTGGGTGGTTTGATGCCTTCTTCCATTGGGATGATCTTCTTGGATGCTAGCATGTGTGGATTTGTATTTGATGTATCTTCTTATGCGAATGGATCTTGGAGCATATTATTGTATCAATGTATCATGAAGATGTAAATGCAATATATATTATGTACTCTTGTTGTTGACATTGTTGTCATTGATGTCAACAAGAGTAACAAGGATGACAAGAGGTTGCAGAGAAGTAGGTAGCAGGTGTGCAAAACATGAAGATAGGAGAAGTGAGGTTGCAGAGAAGCAAGTAGAAGTGTACATAAAACGAAGACAGGAGAAGCACATAACTTGCAGGTTATGCAATCGTGCATAACATGTCATGTTATGGTACACAAATGATGTAGGTTGCAAAGGTAAAAAATCTCTTTGATGGCAGTTTTTTGGTGAAACAAGGCTTCTATCTCAGTGATGATGCTTTTTGGTGTAAGATGGCTATTTGGCAAAACCATCTTCTTGCTTCATCAAGCTTCATTGTTATACTGACAAAATTCATATTTGGTGTAGTGGTCACCATGTATTGGTGACAAGAAGTTTGTGTCGAGTGGGCCCTCCTTATCATGCGTTTTGATGTCCAGCTGGCAGCTGTGCATTGGTCCATCAAGATGATGATGTATGCATGTGGGATCCCACAGTGTGTTCGAGTGAAGGAAAGAGACCTTACGGGATAACAAAGTTGGAGGCAAATGGTGTATATCGCTACCCCACACTGTAGAAGGCCAGGGTGATATAACTGTGCGGGCTAACAAGGATAAAGGTAAGAGGTCACTCTTGCTATCCCGCAACAAGATGGAATGTAACAAAAATATCTCGTGGGATAACACAACAGTGAAGCATGAGGCTCCCCGCTATCCCACATCACTGATAACCAAAGAAAATTGGTCCTGCGGGATAAGAAATAGATGGAAGGATAGTGGCTCCCCGCTATCCCACGTCGTCAAAACGTGAGAAGCGATGGTCGTGTGGGGTAACATGAAGATAGAAGTAAAAGGTCCCCGAGCTATCCCACACCATTCAAGATGGGTGTGTGATGGTTGTGAGGGATAAGAAAGTGAAAGAAGAGAATGATCGTGCTATCCCGTAGTGAGAATGAGCAAAGAAAAACGGTCATGTGGGGTAAATGAGAACAAAGAGAACAATAAAGTCCCTTATCTTGCATGGGTTAAAAGGTCACGTCGAGTGTCATGCGGGCTAACAAGAGGGAACAAAATCTCTTGTGGATGCTTATCCCACATGAGTCCAAAACTCCTTCAAGGTGTTGTACGGGCTAACAAGAGTGAATGGAGTCACTTGAAGACGCTTATCCCGCATGGGTAAGATGGGATCGCAGATGATGATGCGAGATAATAAAGGGAAAGAATGAGGTATCCAGATAGAGTCGGTGGTCTACGTGGTGTTTGACCAAGGTTGACCAGGTGACCTGGATGATGATTAAGAAGATCTTTGATGACACTTGTACATGCCAATAGACACAAAGTTTTATGTGGAAGCTAATTGACCTTGATCGAGTGATTTGGATGAAGAATATGAAGACATGTGGTTCCTTGGTGGACAAAGAGAAAATCAGATACAAAAGTCGGTGACGATGAAAGTAGTTGTCGATCCTTTTAGGGTAGGTCAACAAAGGATGGAGAATGCATTAATGGCGATCGAGTTGTAGGTTGGTTGTGTGGCTCAGGGAAGGATTCCAGATCATTTTGGGTAGAGAAAGATTACTAAACTTAGTAGTCTAAGTATAGAGAATGATCTGAAGAAAGATAGGATGCATTTACTACATGCGACAAATCTGAGATCATATTTAGGACAGAGAATAAAATCTCTAGAGGTGCAAATCTCCAAGACAACCAACTTGAATAAAATATTCAAATTTTGTAGTAGAGGAAAAATCAGAGGTGTATAGAGCCGATTGAATCAAGTAGCAGATGTGATGGGATTTGACATTGGTAGGTGTGGTTGTTGAGACAAAGATATAGGTGGAAATAAAGAAGTCTCAACTAGACTACTGTAGCATGCATAGTGAAGAAGTGTAGAAAGTGCGTTGTTGTTGCCGAGAGAAAATAGAGCAATCTACAAAAGTAGAGAGAGAAAGAACAAAGTATTCAACAAGGTGAAGTTGTAGCAGAGAGATGAAGACAACCAGACAGAGGAAGAAGAAGAAATAGAGGAAGAACTTCAACATGCAGAGTAATTCATTCTCAAGATATGAGAAATTTGTAAGTTATTAAACTCATTTGTAACAAGGTTTTATCACTGCATTGTAAACTTTGATAATAATTGTAAATCTCTGAGTGGGTGCTCAGAGAAGGGGTAGGTGCTCCTTTGAGTAGGTGCTCATAAAATCTAGGGGTTGGTGCCCTAAAGTTCAGGGGTTGGTGCTCCTTGGGTTGGTGCCCTAAACATTGTAATCTGTTATTCACTGTGAGACTGGATTGGAGTAGTAGACTCCAACAGCATTTCTCACCGAGGTTTTTCCCACTGTGGGTTTTCCTCGTAAATCTTGTGTTGTGGATTATTTCATGAGTGTGTGTGTGTGTGTGTTCTCATTTACATTGGATTCTTAATATCTGCACACTTATTTTAGAATTTTTTTATTAAATACATTAATTCACCCCCTCTTAGTGTCCATCTGTGTTCTTTGCTTGTATCATGTAATCATATGTTTTAGGACATGATGTAGTTGAGATTATGTTGGAAAGAGGAGGTATTCATTGTATGATTTATATTGTAGAAAATGTACATGTAATAGGTTGTGTTCATTATTGTACTTTTTTAATGTATCTTGGATAATGCTCATTAAATGAAATAATGGAATTGGCTCTATGATTATGCATTTAGTGTTGTATGTTTGACTATTGTGATTTAAGGAAATAGATTAGTAATGTGTTAAATAACATTGGGAATAGAATTATGGTGTTGTGATGTTGAATAAGTGATTGGGATTAGGAACATTTTAGATTGGTGCTTTAAAATGAACCTAATGGGGTTTAAATGGTTTTGCATTGTAATGAATGTATTCATAATAGGTGGATTAGTAAATGATCATACATATATGCATGGGAAGAGTAAATGATAGTAGGATAGTGTGCATTGGAATATGAAAGTAATTATGACATCATGTTTATAATGAAATGTTCTCGCTAAGGTTTGTGTTATGGATAGATTATGATGCAGGAGCATCCTTGGTTCTTGGCGATCTTGCATCAACCAAAAATATTTACATTTCAGTTTGTTTTCTATTCAGTTTGGTCTTGCAGTTTCAACATTCTATTATGTGTTTTGCTGCATTTGTTCACCAGATCTTGTGGAGTTGGATTTTGTTCGTAGTCATGCTCATCTACCTTATCTTAGGTATGTGGGTTGTTTGGATCTTTTTCCGACAAGTTATCGCTTCCGAAATGTGAGACAATTTTCTGACCGAAGCACCAGAGCTGCTTGGACCTATTTGCTAATGGAGAATCTTGTGGATCATTTTCATAGCTTGCGGAGCCTAATTTCGTATCCTCCAATGTTCCTTGGTTTGTGGCCGACCTTTCCCTGGGTTCACACATCATTCTATGTTGTTTCCAGAGGATTCTTTTGGCAGAGACCAACTTAGTTGTTCTACACATTACATATTTATTCGTCAGCGATTGTTCCATCTTGGGTCGACACAGATCATTCTAGAGCTATGAATTTAATATAAATTGATGTAATTAAGCATATGGAAGACAAATCTTTAGACATAGAAGAATAATCAAAAGATTAGGAGATCTAGAGTTGGCTCACAATCTTGCTTGAGCCCGAATACGGTATTTTGAGCATGTTTGTAATCAGGTTCGTGTGTTGAATTTGAGAGCTTGCATGTTGCCGATCAATTTGTATTTGAATTCCTTGATATAATAAAAGTGATTTTGCATTGCCTCCATCGCATTGTGTTGCTTCTATTATGTTTACTCTTGCTACACGGTCTGGACTATTCTCTTTGAGGACCCTCCTATCCGTGACTGCTTCATATTAGGTAATGACGTTGAGATACCCTAGGGAAGAATAGATGTATCCATTGATATGTTAGCATTATGTTGTTATTTTTGCTTGTGTGATATGATCATGCATTTATGTTATTTAGTTCATGTGCATATTTATGGATGGATAGTTAGATGCATACGCATTTTGTAATCTTGTATGTGGTATTATTTGATGTTAATTTTTTTTAATCTCTATTAGTATGTTAGATATGTTTATTTCTCTAGGTTATTTTGGCGGGCATTACAATGTGAAGATGCTATAGGAGGTAGAAATTATTAGATGAATGAGGAACAACTTGAGATAAATAGAGAGCAACAAAGGCTGCAAATTAGAAATGCAGGTGCCACTCCCATTTGGTTGGCCAAGACATTTGAGTGTAGGCAAATGAAGTATTAGGAGTTGGATGAGGGGGAATTTTTTGCATTAGAACAAACATTCAAAACTCTTGAACCCAAGAACCATGCACCTAATATTTTTGTGGTTACCATTGATGTTGCTATTCATCAAAAGGCCCAAATTGCAGCGTTGCTCGTAGATAAGCCTGAAAATGAGATGAGGCCCAAAGACTATCAAATACAAGAAGTTGAGAAGTTGATTTGGGAGAGCAGAAAAAAGAAGAAAGACACTGATTGCAATAGGTTGTAGATACTATCTTTCAGAGAATGGACAAGGAAGATGAAACTAAGGAAGAATTAAAAGCACAAAATGTTGAATTGAAGAAATATATCAGCCAACTGGGACCGATTGATGCAAGTGCCCCTTCTACCAGTTTACAAGCCACTTTCTCACATGAAATTGCAACTTTGAGTGGAGGTTCTTTTATTGCAATGACATTAGGTTGGAGGCATGATATTGAAATTCAAGGAAAAGAAGTAATAAATAAAGTAATGAGTTTGTATCATGCTATTTAGGAACAATAAACAACGTTACATGGGATACTGACTGGAGAGAGGAAGGAAGGAGTGAGCATTGAAGATAGCCTCCTTATGTGGGATGATTATCTCCCAACTCTCCGGATAATCAAGAGTATAGATGAAGAGGCCTTAATTGAAAAAGGAATTTTATGTCGATAAAGGTACAATAAATGAATGGATCTAGGCTATAAAAATGGCAATACAGGAATATAAGAAATTAAAGGAACGGTTCATTGAACAAACTAACGGTGCAAATTCTTTGTTAGCTAGAGTAGAGGAATTTATTGAAGGCCTTCCTTACACTCTTTTTTATGATAAGGTAAAAGTGAATGATGTACAAGTCATAATGCAAGAATTCAAAGATAAAATGCACAAGGAATATTCTCCAGAGATAATAGAGAAAATGGTTTTGATGAAACTACACATCCAGATCATGAGAGCCGAGATGCCGCAATTTGAGGATAAAAAAAGGAAGATGAAGGTTTTTGTGAAAAAATTGGTTGTAAAGCTCAAATACACAAAAGAGGATACAGAATTGCACAATATGGTGAGCCTGTTCAACTTGTAGTTTCCTGAGGTTGTTGCACACTTATAGAGATCATTTGCCTTCCATTTTTGAAGAAGTATATACAATAGAAATTTTGGGACAACAAGCAATTACTTTCAGTTAATGTTTTTCGATTGGTTTTTGAAAGCTCCAGTTAACTCAAATTCCACTTTTTTGAACAACAGTTTACTGACATATTAAATGCATTCAAATCAACGTATTTCTCCAATTTTGGTGGCCCAACTTGGTCTTATACCAGTTGTATGAGTTTTAGATGCAGTCCTCTTTAGCTCAACTAGTTTTAGGGTGTTTTTTTTCTAAGTTTTAAATAAACTTTGACCCACAATTTTGCTTAGCTAGTTTCAGCAAATTGGGTGTTGTAAAATCTATATAAATCCTTCATTTGGTTGTAGAAAGGGTTGGATTTTTTAGTGTAGAATTTATGGTGAAATGTTTATACATTTTTAGTGTAAAAATTTCTGTTAGACTTGTAAAATTTAGATGAAAAAAATTCAAATTTTAGCATTTTTAATTTGTGTGAATGATTCAAACAATTTATTTTAGTTGGTATTGTTGATTGTTTTTCGGATTTGATTGTGAAAGATAATTTGATTAGATCATTTTAAAAATCTCTCAAATAATTTCATCTTTTAAGTGCACACCTAATACAACTTTACAATTTGATGGATTCTATTTTTTTTTTTTATTAATTTATTCCTAGGTGATTACATCATATATGCATGAACTGCATAATTAGATTTATGTTTATGTGGTTTCTTGTGATCTAATCTCACCATCATATGCATTGAGTTGTTGAATGACTAACATTGTCTAGTAGATTTAAATTGCAGTTTATTTATTTATCTCTTGTTACCTTGATCTTTTGTGATTTCTTTCATGACCATGATTAGAATAGAATGTTAGATTGCTTTTCATTATTGTTTATGCAGATTCCTCCAAATCAGAAAATACAAAAAAGAGAGTCGTTTAATTTGTGAGAAATTTCCAAATTTTGTATTGCATCTTATCTAGTTTGAAGTATTAAATGCCAATGCCCACCTTGAATTCACACATTTGTTTCAATTGATATGTCTTGCATAGCTAAGCCCTAGCCTTCCATAATCTTGGAGTGAGAAATTTCACTTTGCAAGAGAGGATATCCACCTTGGATCTCCTGCCATTGTCCGTGCTAACACTGCACTCATTAGGTTGTCTCTACCTTAACCATGTTCTTGCCTTCAACCTATTTTTTGCACTCATTTGCACTCAATTTTTCATTAATGGGTTATTTCATAAGACTGTAAGTATAATCAAAAGTTCATGCAACGTGATAATTCATCATCATTTTAATCTCAATTTCATTTATTGTTTGAAATAATATCTAATTACTATTCATGCACACACATTTATCCATAAAACAAACAACATAAGATAATGGTCCAATGGTCTCATCCAATTTTCATTTATTATTAATGTTAAGTTTATGCAAACAAAAATCGAGATGTGACACCCTTTTTAAGGTTTGGGTTTGAAACTTGATAGTTTTTTGTGATAAAAATGCAAATTGATTAAATTCTAATTTTGATTTGATTTAAATATGATAAATTTCAATTTTAGTTTGATTTAATTTTGAAAAATTTCACTCTTAAACATTATTTCCAAATCATAAACAAAATTTTGAAACCTTAAATTGAAAAATGAAAGCATCACATGATTTTTTGGTTTTTAAATCCATTAAAACATGAAATTTCCATAATCAATGATATCAATATAGTAATAATTCTAGATCTTGATAGTAACCTTTTTTTTATTATCAACATTTTAGATCATACTCCATGATCCATCATTAGGATGAGATAAATCTAGAGAAAATAATGAATCATGATGTATGATGATGGATCATGGAGTATGATCCAAAATGGTGATGACTAAAAAAATGTTAAATGATAAAAATCCAACAATATTTTACTATATTCTTATATCTATCAAGTTCATTCAATTTTTAGTTCTAATCATTCTCTTATTTAGGTCCCTCTCTCCCAATGTAGTCTAATTTAAGCATGACCCTAGAATCCACACTATCATTTTTGATGAATCATTGTTTCAATAAATGATCTCATATAATAAAATTAATACATTACGTCATCTACATTAATTTACATTAAATATTAGTACTTTACAAGATAAACAATGAAGAATAACATAAACATATGATATGTGGCAATATATAATCATGATATTACTTTATTCATGCTCAAACATGTACATGTATGAACAAATATATAAGAGTAGCTCCCAAAACTTCATATAATGCAATAATGAAGAATACTGGAGCATATATGTAATGAACTAAAATAAAATGAAAATAAATTACACATGCAACCATTTATTGATATCATAATATGATATAAACATATATAAACTATTCATTTGGACCATCAAAAGTATCCGACACATTCATTAGGCTATCATGTATGAATTTAGGCCATTTTGAAAATACTTTATGTGAACTAAATTCAAAACCATGATAGCATATATATAAAAATTTCCTTAGCATATATGACTCATTTTGATCATAATAAGCCTTTGTTTCCTTAGCAACAAATCACTTGGTAATTGCAAACTATAGTATAAATTAACATTACAAACTACCTTGTGTGACAATCAATATAAATATTTATTTGAAAACCATAATTGTAACAACCCTCAAAATGAGAACTTGAAACTTTTCTTACTTAATAGTTAAAAAAGCAACATACTAAACAAATACCATAATCAAATATCATAAATACATCAATATACCGAATACAATGTAGTAACAATGTTAATGACTTCAATAAGTTGATACTATTGTTATAGTACGTCCAAATCAATAATATATCTAACAATTAATATACTTCTATATATGTAATATGCCCAAGTATCATCCCACATACTCAATAGTGGTTTCAATTCCAAAATCTGATAAATACATCCGTATATCCCCTCTAGCAATGTTCAAGAACTCCCACTCCATCCAATTCGTTAGCAATGTGTGGTAAAGGTAATATGAGCCTACACATCGAAGGAGTCCTATCCTCCTCAACCATCAACCTAGCTTGAAGTGTTAAATAAGAAATCCTTAGTCCATGAAGTAATAGGTACAATGTTATAGAGATTAAATTTCTTAGATTTCATAAATATTCATAGTCAAACATCCGAATTCATAGTCATGAAAACATTGGCCTAATTAATAATTATTTATAATATTACCAACACATCTTAACACACCATTAAAAATCATAAGTTATTAGTTCATGCATCTTATAGTACTCACAATTCACCTATACTACCTACTACTATTTGAATAATGTTTATAATAGATAGATTAATACACCATTAGGATTTTTTACTATAAGCTGATATGTTAGGTTATCCACCCTAATTCCAATTTAATCTATCAAAGTCATTTTTCTAATTTTGTTCTTGTTAACATTCTCAAATTAACACACTAAAATATTACATACATAACATTATTTCAGTGAGTTCAAATGGGATCAGACAATATGACATGCTATTGAGCATCTAAAACTAATCATAAGCATGCCTTAATACCAACCAAAAAAAAGAACAAACCATTTAGATTTCATTAATTCTTTCACTAAATTCTATTCAATGTCACATTGCTTAAATTTTAGAATATTCTCTTTTATTTTAAAATATACAATAATTCTACCATAATAATTAATCTTTTGATTAGTTTTTTTTTACATAAGAACAATATTTGCTTTAAGAGTTTCCTAGGGCATTAAATTTTTGAACATCTTGAATTGATTAATGGCCTACTTACATAGGCAAGCCTTTAATAGTATTGACCCAAAGGTATTTATATGAAATTGTCTCTTAAATTGAAGGTTTTAATATATATTAATCTAAGAAATTTATATGTATATTTTTTATATATTAAGGTCTATATGTATTGTAACATGGTACATATAGTAAAAGTTATTATATGTAAATTTCTGCTCTGCAACTTTCCCGCTCTGCTGACTTTTGAATTCCCATAATGGCTGTCACCTTTGCTGGGGAGGGCCCGTCCTCGGGCTCGTCCTCACTGGATCCTAACCCCCCCTGCTCTTCTGCAGGTGTGTCTGGATGTGGCTCTTGTGCTGCGTTCCCTGAGTGCTGGGTGGGCTCCCTCGATTGATGTAGTTGATGCTGGTAATGCGGTGCTGCACGAGGCCCCCTTCTTTGAGAAGATTCCTACCTCCAACTTGGATTCTCCTCACATGGTTCCCAAGTCTGACGATGTGGGGCCTTTGTCTGGGGATGCTCAAGCGAGCACCTGGAAAGGTGCCCTTGTTGGAAATTCTAAGTCAGGGTGCTACCTAAGGTAACTGATGGAGAGGATGGCCCCGAGATTTGTCTCCCCGACAGTATTATGGATAACATCACTTCCTCCCTCCACCTTTGCTTGGTGGGGAGATTCTTAGCCTTCAGACCCATTATAGATATGGTCAGAAGATGGGCATGCTCCAGATGGAAACTTAAAGGTAGTGTTTCTGTCTCTGCTATGTCGGGGGGACTCTTCCTTTTCAGATTCACTGCTGAAGAAGACTTCATTTACATTATGTTTGGTTCATGGTCTTACAACAAATACTGCCTAACTCTCTCTAAGTGGAAATTGGGTTTAACCCTAGTGCAAACCTCCTCAGATTGGCGCCGGTTTGGATCAGACTCCCTGGCCTCCCTTTGGAGTTTTGGGATGAAACCATTCTTAGATGGATTGGTAACTCGTTTGGTCAGTTTGTTGCTGTTGATAACGTGATGATGCATAATTCTAGACTTGTTTACGCTTGCCTTTGTGTTAATGTGGCTATTAACAACCCCCTCCCTAATTTCATAGCTCTAAAATCCAAATGGGGTAAATGGACGCAGACTATTGTCTACGAGAATGCTTCCCTTTATTGTCATAGATGTGGAAAACACGGTCATATTATTGCTGATTGCCCGACCCCTCAACCTCCGGAGGAAAAGTTGAAGGAGAAGATGTCGTCCCTGGGTATTGTCAATGTGGAGGAAGCTCAGATTGTTACCCCCCCAACCCCCCGACGATTGACAACTCTGTGGTTCAAACCATGGACTTGAAGGAAAAAGTGGGTCCTCAAGATACTATTGAGGAGGGCTACCCTTTCTTGGAAGGTATTCTTAATATGATGCAAACACTTGACCCCAAGATGGCACCTCCCTCCGCGGGAGTTAGTTTGGGTCTGGATGTTGAAGATGGAGAGATCTCCCAAACGAAGGTAGATCAAGAAGGTCTGATCGGGGAAGTGTGTCTCAGAGAGAAGACAGGACACAACGAGACCACTCAGCCTGTGCTCATGCAGCTCAATCCCAACACTATGGGAAATTGTGGGGGAAGCATTTGGAGCTCTGGGGTTGGGCCCATGCCTTCGCTCTGGATCCGACATCCTCCTCCTCCTCTACTAGATCTATTGTGGAGATCACTTTTCTCTCTCATGGAAGTCATTTTACCCCGTCTTCGCCTGTGGATAAAGAAAAAGGGGAATGGCAGGAACCGAAAAGAAAAACTAGAGGAAATAAGAAGGTGGATGTGGGAAATGATGCTAAGCTAGGCAGACCCTTTGAGAGGACCCTCAGAACTAAGGTAATGGCCAGGGAAATTTCCAATGGAAGACAATTAACTTTGGAGACATCTTAGAAAGGTAAAAAATGAAGTTCCTATAATGGAACTTAAGGGGTTTGGACAACCCCCAGAAGCATTATGCTCTTAAGCAAAGCATAATTACCAATAAGGTTGATATCATCCTAATCCAGGAGGTGAAAATGACTTATCAAAATTTTGCTACGCTCGTGGATAGTATATGGCCGAGTGTTGCTTTCCATTATGGCGAGGTAGAGCGTGCTTCAAGAGGAATTGCTACTCTATGGAATAAGAACAATTTGGATGGGAACGCGGTTGACACTTCTCACAGCTTCCTTTCTACCAGGTTCACTTTGAACAACTTCTCTTGGTATTTTTTCAACATTTATGCTCCTAATACTAGACATGGTTTGGGAAGAAATCACTACCTTCATAACTAATAATAGGGAGGCTATGTTCATGCTAGCAGGTGACTTTAACACCCCCTTTTTTCCCTCAGAGAAGCTTGGAGGGCTAACTGATTACAGTGATAGTATGCTTGACTTTGTTGACTTCATTAGGAATAACAAGTTACTTGATCTTGACCTCCAAGGGAATCCTTTCACCTGGTCTAACAACAGAAAAGGCTCCAACCCGATTCAGGTCAGGTTGGATAGGTTTCTAATCTCGGCCAAGTGGAACCTTGGCAACAACTCCTCGCTCTTGTCTCTCCTGCGTACTATCTCTGACCATTCCCCGATCCTCCTTTCATGGATTGACAAGCCAACCCCAGGTCCCATACCCTTTAGATATGAGATTATGTGGCACTCTCACCCGGATTTTAAACATTGTATCCAAAGGTGGTGGAACTCCCCTGTCCAAGGTTCAGCTATGTTTAGAATAGCTAAAAAGTTGGAGATAATCAAAAGGGAGGTCAGAGCTTGGAGCAAATCTTCCTTTGGGGATATGTTCAAGAAAAAGAAGGAAGCTGAAACCAATTTGGACCGCCTCCAGAGAACCATTGCGTGGGGAACACCTCTGCAGATATCCACAAAGAGGAGGAAGGATGGAGACACAAATGGAAAGAAATCATGAACCTTGAAGAAATCTACTGGAAGCAAAGATCCAAAGTCTAGTGGTTAATAGAGGGGGACAAGAGCAACTCCTTTCACAGATCTGCTTCTAAGCACAAGAGGCGGAACACTATTCGATCCATATTCAATAACAGGAATGAGGAACTGGCGGAGAATAGTGAGATTGGCCAATAGGCTTCCCTACATTTTGCTAATGCCTACACGAATGATAGGGACAGTGAAACTACTGAGGTTAGTGATAAGCTTCTTAGTCTTATTCCTCAAGTCCTGAATGATGCTGATTATGAGCTGTTGATAAGTCGAGTGTTTGAAGAAGAAGTTAAGGAGGCGATTTTTGCAATGAAAGCCTTTTAGGCCCCTGGACCGGACGACTTCCCCCGACTTTCTTTCAGATGTTCTGGGAAACTGTAAAGTATGATCTAACCAAAGCTACCAGGGACTTCATTCGCACTGGGAACCTCCTGAAGAAGTTGAATAACACTTTCATTGTTTTGGTGCCCAAAGTTCCTGACCCAAAGTTTGTCTGATTACCGCCCAATCAACCTGTGCAACTTGGTCTATAAGATCTTCTCTAAAGTTATTGTCAACAAAATTAAACCCCTTCTTGATAGATGCATTAGCCCCTCCTAGAAGGGTTTTGTTCCTGACAGGCAGATTCTCGATGCAGTCATTACTACCCACGAGGTCATCCACCCATGGAGAAAAGTCACAACCTAGGTATGACCCACTTTACATCTCTAAGGCTTATGATAAAAATAACTGGAGTTCCTGTATGCTGTTATTTCCAAGATGGGTTTCCAAGAAAGATTCATCAATATTATCAAGGTGGCAGTGGAAAGTGTCCACTACTTGGTGATTGTCAATGGCACCCCTTGGGGTTTCTTTAAGGCTGGGAAAGGTCTAAGATAGGGTGATTCTCTCTCACCTTATTTGTTTATTATGGTGGCTGAAGTTTTGAGCAGGAACTTCTCCCATCTAATTAGAACCAAAAAAATCTTGGGGCTGAAAGCTGCTTCTACCCTTCCCACGGTGGTTATGCAACAATTCGTTGACGACACCTTCTTGTTTGGCCAGTCGTCCATTATAGAAGCTAAAGAATGGAAACACATGCTGGAGGAGTATGCCCTTGCCTTGGGACAACTCATCAACTACAACAAGAGCAAAATATATTTTTTCAACACGGATAGAAATCTTCAAGGCAAACTTATGCATATCCTTGGTTGCTGTGCTGCTGATCTCCCTGATACCTAATTGGGACTTCCCCTCACTATTAAGGAGGCCACCTCCCATTTCTGGGAGTCAATCTTAGAAAGAATGCAGAAAAAACTTGTTGGTTGGATTGGAAAAACCTTGAGCAATGCGGGTAAACTCCATCTTCTATCGACCTCTCTTCAAGGTGTCCCGGTCTATTTTCTATCTCTATTCAAGATATCCATTGCTATGGCGAAGAAACTTGAGAAAATCCAAAGAAGTTTTATGTGGACAGGGATGGAGGAAAAGTCTAGAATCGGCTTAGTCAATTGGGAGGTGGTGTGCAAACCTAAGTACATGGGAGGCCTTGGGATCAGAAAAATTTCAGACCTAAACAAGGCTTTGCTGACTAAAATCGGTTGGAATCTTACGAAGGGCAAAGCTGACTGGTGCAAGATCACAAGGGCAAAGTATTTCAATCACACCCCCTTCTCTTCCCTTCTTTCTTCTAATGAGCTTCCACTTGGGTCTAAGATATGGAACAACATTGTCAAAAACAGGAAGTTGCTTAAACAGGGTCTAAAATGGTAGATGGGCAATGGTGAGAAGATTAGATTCTGGGAAAACAATTGGATTGGCGACAAACCCCTGGCCTCTTCCCGCTTCAATTGCCTCATGGGAACTCTCAAGGACTCGATGGGTCGGCTTGTGATAAACTACATTTCCCCCTCTCGTTGTTGGTTGAAGCTTGCTGATGGGCTGGGAGATAATACTCATTGGGATCATTTGGTTGGTGAGTTACAATCCCTTCTTGAGAAGGTTAGGATCCCCCGTTCCACTCACTCTGATAAGTTTGTTTGGGCTATGAATCCTTCAGGGTCTTTCAGTGTTAAGTTGGCCTACAATCTATTGTTCGCTCCTGTGAATGATTTCCATTGCTAGAGAGAAGTTTGGAACTCCTAGCTTATCACTAAAATCAACTTCTTTTGGTGGATGGCTCTGCATGGGAAGATCCTTACTATTGATAACCTTAAAAGGCGTGGCTTCCTGCTTGCCAACCAATGTGTCATGTGCAACTGTGCTGAGGAAAGCATAAACCATCTTTTTATCCATTGCCCCTTCGCTTCTATGGTCTGGCACAAAGTTTTACAGAAACTTGATATTGCGTGGACCTTCCTTGAAGACTTGCAGTAGTTTATCAGCAACTGGAAATGCCCCTCCGCCCACCAGCCGATTAGATAGTTTTGGAAACTCATCCCTCCCCATATCTATTGGCATATCTGGAAGGAAAGGAACAACTAGATCTTCCGTGGAACGAATAACTCTGCTGAAATGGTGGTTGGAATAGCTGAAAAGCTCCTCAGGGAGAACGCTCTGGTTGATAAATGGAAAAACCCACAATCAACCCCTACGACGATGGATTGCAATTGGATTAGAACTTGGAATTTGCTAGACAACTTCTTTCAATATGGCAACTCTAAGAAAATGGAGAGGCTTAACACTAGATGGTTGATTCTGCCCCCCTCATGGCTCAAACTTAACTTTGATGGTGCCGCTCGCAGTGGTGTTGTGGCGGGAGGAGAAATTATTAGAGATAGCTTGGGCAACTTGATTCTGGCCTATGCGGGGAATTTTGACTCTGTCTCGAGCAACTTGAAGCCCTTGCTCTCTTTTGGGGGCTTAAATTGGCCCTTGACTTCAATGCTAAAAGGCTGATCATTGAAGGGGATTCTAAGCTGATTATTGAGGTGGCTAAAGGAGTTGCAGGGATTAGCTGGGCGATTAGCAACATTATTAAGGACATTTGGTCCATGATTATCTGGCTTGAGGAATTTCAAATTCAACACATTTACAGAGAAGGTAACTCAGTGGCTGACTCTTTGGCTGCGACGGGCCTTGAGTTAACTAGTATGAGGTGCTGAAGACACCTTGATTCTCTTTCTGACAGACATAAGTCCCTAATTGGGAGAGACTAGAATTTCTCAACATGCCAATGATGTGCTATGTCCTTTTTTACGGGGAGTCGTTCAGGCTCGTCTGCGTTAACAAGATTCGGGAGGGAAATTCAAATTCAATTTGGGAAGGCTACGCCAAGGTGGCATTCGGTGGCCCCCATCTTCTCCAGCGCATTGGTTTGGTGATGACGTGGTTGGCCACTGATAGTGGTATTATAGTTGGATTGAAGCGCCAACTTTTAATCATTAACTTGATTAACCGCAACAAGTACATCATTTATTACTATAACCAGAACTTAAGGTTTCTTAATAATGAAGATATTTGCAAGTTGGTGGATGATTTAAGAGGTGTCCCTTCGCATGCTTACTGAAGCTAGCAGACGCATGCCTCGGGAATCACCACTAAAGATAATGATTGTAGCTCTCACCTAAACTTAGCTAATTCTCGACTGAGTTTTTTTATCATCTGCTCTGGTTTTGTTCTCTACATAACCATTTTCTGGTCTGCGCTGCATCCCAACATCACTCTAGAGGAAGATATTATGGGGGGAGATTTAGTCCGGGTTGAGCTAGACACTATTGACGACTGTTTTCGCAATGACCCTTGCGTTTGGATGTACGCCAAGGAAGGGGGCATAGTCCCGTTCATGGAAGCCATGATTGGTTTTGACAAGAACCTCTCCGTGCAGTTTGTTAGTAGCTGGAATGACAAGAGAGTTGTTATGAGAGATACTTTGTTTGAAATCAGTGAGGACGTCATCGCCCAGGCCATGAGCCTTTCAACTGAGGGAAGGAAGTGGAAAAAAATCAGCAGGGTTGTGGATGAGACTAGTATGAACCACTTCTACAGAAAAGATGAGGAACCTGTCAAGATGCGTGGGGGTTTCAACAGGGAATGCCTTCCATACCCTTGAGACTAGGTGTGCAAAATCATTATGAAATACTTTACCCTGGAGGGAAGGTATGGTGTTTTCTACTATTACCATTTCCCGTTGCTTAATCACTTTCGCAACCATGATTCCATTTATTTCCCGTTCTTCTTACTACACGCCTTAGAGTCTATTGTCAAAGATGTCCGCCATTGCATGACCCAAGATAGCAATTACATCATCCTCCACCAGGGTCTAATGTTTAGGCTTTACAACTTCCACAAGGTTCTGCGTCCCCCTAAACCCATCTCTGTTCAACCTGCTCCCTCCATCCAGGGCCCCCGTGCTAGTTCTAAAAAAGGTCTCAAAAAGACCTCAAAAAAACCTATTACGCCTTGCCAATCCCCTGACCATGCCCCTCTCATTGCCCCCAAAATTGGGGAGAAGAACAAAGGCAATCCTTCTGTTGCTAAACCCTCCTCCAAGAAACCCAGGAAAGATCCTAAAATTTTGTTAGTCGAGTCTGACGCAGAGGATGGAGTGACCCCGAGAAGATCCCACAGGTTTGCTGGCAAACCCCGGATGAAACAAATTATTGTTAGAAAGAACAATGTTAATGAGGAGGAGGAAGACTCTAAGAAAGATGAAAGTGATAAGGTGGAGGATGAGATGGAGGCTACGGAAGACTCGAATTCCTCTAAACTGGGTAATAAGTCCCTTGACTCTGAGATAAACAAGGATAATAAAACCGCCTCCCCTTGTTCTAACTCTTCCCCCTTGCACATATCTGTGGAGGATGGAAGAAAGTCTGAGGATGGGCAGACTGCTGCTGAAGGTGGGGAGAAGGAGGAGGTGGGGCAGTGTGCAGGTTGTAATGCCATCTGTGAGGACCTGATGGAGTGAAGAAGAAGCTGGAGAATCTCGAGTCCCATGTCGACAAAATTGGGAAATTCGCCATAAAGGTAATGCACTCCTCGACTACTACTATGAGCCTGTTGCATCAAGAGAAATTGGATCAGGGCGGGTTGGATGACGATACCATGAAGGAACTGTTTGAGTTCCTTGCTGAAGATTAGACTAGGCTCATGCTCTCACAACACTTGGGAGCTGGAAAACATGTTTAATGGTGGAAGCTGTTCCTTTTTGTTATAGTTTTATTTTCTGGATCGGTTGGATCCCTTTTAAGTTTAAGGCTCTTGCTACTTTCCACAGTTATTATACTATGAACAATATGCTGTGTATCTTTTGTTTAAGGGGCTATTTGGACGAGATTGGTTTCAATCTTGGGTTATCCAATAGCCATAGGCGGTTTTTATTTTTGATGTTTAAGGTAGGGATTGGTTGACTGCTGTTTGTCTGTTGTGTGTCTGCTGGTTTAGCTCTCTTTTGAGGCTTGCTATATTCCAGGTCAGCCCCCTGTTTTGGCTGCTTTATTATCAAAAGCATGGTACACATAGCATCATTCCACTAATTAAATTTATGATCTCTTATGTTTTGTGGGTAGATTTTTTAATAAATAATTGTATATTAGTTATAAATTTATGTCTATTGGAATATTAATTTATAATTTATAATTTTAGGTTGAATAAGTAGATCTTATTTACAATCTAGTAATATATCTTGTGGTACTAATTCTTCTCTAATGTCTCATATTAAAATACTTTTACCATGTAAGGTTATCTTATTGTCACAATTATACTACTTTATTTATCTTATTGTCACAATCAACAAATGAAAAAGAATCATCTCCATCAAAGAAAAGATAAATGCAATCAATGCTATCTACCAAATCTAAAGTATGAGTGTCTACAAATTTTTTTGCAATGTCTATTAAGTATCCATCCCATGTAGCCATATTTAAAAGATAATGTAGTTCTTATTGCATTGAATCACAAGAAGCCATTTCAATTGCAACACAAGTTTCAGTGGAAGCAACAATAGATTAAGGAGATTAAATATCAACACATATCTCTAGAACCTTAGTAGTTGAAAGAATTTCAAGATTCAAATGATCATATTGAATCTCCTCAAAAGGGTCCACACTAGATGTCATGTGTGTACATCAACCAAAGGAAATATAGGAGAAAATTATGAGAATGTGTAGACTCAATATTGACAATCAACCTGTTCAGCTACAATTATATCTCCACTATGCAAATCTCAAATTATGACAAAATCTAGCGTGAGCTCAACACCCTACCACCCATTCCAGCTCCATCAGGTGTGATCTAATAGAAATGAAACTGGTTGATAATAAAGGTACATTTAAAGAACATCATTAAATGATTTATCATCCATGTCAATAGATCCCTTCCCATAAACAACTATACACATATGTATGGTTAGCCATAAAGTTGAGTGGTGATGAATAAGACAAATAAAGAGAACACACTTTGTGATAAAGCCATATGATGAGAAGCTCAAGAATCAAATATCCACCTCTCTAATTTAGAATATGCAACTACACCAAGTGTCTATCCCTTATGTCTCTTTGACTTAAATGAAGAAGAAGAAGGAGATGCACCCCCTGATATTGTTGAAGGCAAATTGATTTGATTGCTTTTAAGAATATGCTTAACTCATCATTTTGTTTTGAATAACATTACTTTTCATCATACCCTATTCTCTTGCAATATGCACACTTGGGCTTCTCCTTAGATGATTCCTATTGAGAGGGAAAGGATTCAAATTGTTTGTGTAGCTTGTTCTTTTTCTTCTTTTACTCCTTTTAAGATTCCCTATATCTTTTTGTGCCTTAGGCTCACTAACCACCAATGCTTGTGGTTTAGAAGACTTGATGATGCCCATTTGAATTAATTTTTCTTCCTCTTGGATTAGAAGATTTGTAAAGTCATCAAAACTAGAATCAACATATGATTCTCCTAGAGAAAGTCAATGCATATGAAATCCAAAAACAAACACTGAAGACTTAATACCAAGCTTAGATTACATATTAAGAATCAATTATAATCCTCCTTAACAATACTATAATCTTTTAGGTACGTTTTTAGCTTCTTAATCTTAGAAATATAGTAATCAATATGGTCGAAACCTTTAGGATCGAGATTCATCAAATCAACATCAATCTAATATCCCCTAATCTTATTAGTGTTTCCATATAAGTTTTCAAATGTCACCAAACACTCATTAGGTGTTTTGCATGTGTTCAACATAAAATTGTAAATAAAAAAAGACTAATGAACATATGCATCCAAGTTTTTTCTCATGATTGATCTCCCATATTGCCTTTTCTCTAGCATCAGTAGGTTTAGAAATGGTTTCTTTTTCCTAAATAATCCTTACCCATGATATAATTCCATATTGATTTTCTCCATGAAGCATAATTATATGGAGTTAAGAGTTCAATTTGAGATTTCCTCATTGCAAGAACACAAGGAAAATAAAGCAACCAACCACCACAAGCTTACCCCCAAAATTACTCAAGCAAGAATCACGCTAGAAATATATGATCTTGACACTTTATGCTTAATGCAGTTATAGGTGAAACTAGTAAAAAATAACTAGTGGCGACCATGTGGTGACTTGTGATTAGACCATATATTTGGGTATCATAGACCTATGTATATAATAATATGTGTATCCTAAAAGACGTTTCAAAGGGTTCACACACACACACACACACACACGCACACACACACACAATAAGTAAAGCAAGAAGGTTTAGCGAAGGATTATGTGGCAAAATTACAAAGAGTTTCAATAATGGTGCCCAATGTTATTGAGGGAAGGCTCACATACCTATTTATTAAGGGATTAATGGAGTCACTTTGTGGCTTGGTGGATGCTCTTGATCCTACATCCCTACAAGATGTGATCCAAAAGACATCAAGGTTAGAAGTTACAACAACTAAGGATAGGACCTATTCAAAGAATACACCATTAAGGTCACATAACAACCTCCTTACAAGAGAAATTGGCAACCAAAGACATTGCCTCCTCAATCCAACATAATAGAGGAATTCAAGATAGAGCTTCAAATGAAAGGGTTGTGTTACATGTTTGAAAGGAAAAATAGGAACCAAGTCATTGATGTTCGAAAATAGGGGCAAGTACACAACTTAGAAGCAATGACAAATGAAGAAATGGATGAAGAGGTATTTGAAACCGAAAGGAAGAAGAAGAAACAAGATGATGAAGAATTTTCAAGTGGTACATTGGCCACACTTTCAAGGGCACCCAAGTATCACCCCTTTAGGATTCAATGTGTTACAAGGACAAAAGGTGATTGTCTTAGTGGATGATGGTGCTACACATAATTTCATTGACGAAGGATTGGTAATGAATATGAAGTTAGAAGTTGAAATTTTTGAAGGTTTCCAGGTGGTCGTGGTAGAGAGATTCACTACGCCTTGCACACAAATAATTCATCAACTAAGCATTACCATGGGAGACATAAAATAAATGAAGATTTCTATGTAGTGAATATGAGAGATACAAATGTGGTTTTGGGCACCCAATGGTTACATTGCTTAGGAAGATATTATCAAGACTTTCAAAAGATGGAACTATGTTTCTAACACAATGGATAAGAAGTAATTCTACAAGGCCTATCAAATGGGTCTCCAAGTGTTGTGTCATAAAAAAGGATGGAGAGAGCTTTTAGGCATGGACAAATAGAGTGGGCAACACAATGTATGATTCTTGGTAGATCTTCATCCAAAGGAGGGAAGACTATACATATTAATATTCCATCTATCTTAGACAAACATAAGAAGTTTTTTAGTGATATTCCATTCAGACTACCTCCTAAGAGGGGTTTTGAACATATCATTGAATTGGAAGAAGGGGTAAATCCTATCACTACCACACCATACTACCACCCAAAGAAATATAAGGAAGAAATTGAGAAAACAATTAGGGAATTACATGAGATGGGACATATACAACCTAGTTCTAGTCCTTTTACTTATTTTATAGTGTTAGTTAAGAAAAAATGTATTACCCCTACCCTAATCAATTTCTAATCTCAGTTTCATCTTAGTTAGTTTATCATAATATAATGATTATAGTCAGATGTTTGATTTAACACATAGCTGTTGATGTGGTTTTCACACTAATTGTATGCAAGTTGTTTAGTGTTCCTATTTCGTGGTATTAACATCGGGCTAACGCTTTCATTAAGTTTATTTATGTATGCATGTATGACTCTTGGTTGCAGGAGATTTCAGGTACAACGCCGCATGAGTGCGAGGTTCGTCTTCACCTGGATTTGCAGGTTTGAGTGTACCTCTTTAATCCTTAGAGTTGGATTAGGTGGTCGTAAGACCCTAGTTGACCATAGTCGTGCTCAAGTGAGCATCGTCAGTCGTCGTTGGTATTCCCTTTTTGTTTGGGTTTGCGAGTCATCTGTCTGGTTGACTTTCTTGGTTTGCGTGCTTGGTGTGTATGGTTAAATTGATTAATTAGTCCTTAGTATTTAATTTGACTAAATAGGTGTTCGTGCATTAAAGATTAATGGACTAAATTAATCAGGATTTCGTTATGCGATTATCGTTGATATTGGATTGCTTGTTTTAAATTGGGAGTAAGTTCAATTAAATGGTTGATTTTGAGTATTAAATGCATTTTGTATATGCTGTTGAAAAAAAAAGATTTAAATTTAATTGCAATAGAATTAATTTAATCTTTTGGCATTTTTGAAATAGAAAGGTTAAATTTCAGTTGAGTGAGAAAATCAATTTTGAATTGAAAAGCAATTTAATTTGTTGATATAGTTGGAAAATAGTAATTTTTGGGAATTATTTTTAAATAAAAATTTTAATTCCAAAAAAATGAAATTTTGGTCAACTCTTCCTTATAACCTAAACTTTTGGAAAATTTTGGGGAATTGATATTTTTGGAAAAATGTTTGTTGGAAAAATATTTTTTTGGATGAAATTTGGGGGTTTTGGATGGGGAAGGATTCCTGGAGTTGTAGATTGGGGCTCTTCAACAGATCTTGCCAGGAATGCGAGATAAGGTAGGATTTAGAACCATCTCTTTGATTTCTGGTTGTATTGTTCTTGTTTTTTTTTTAAAAAACAAAAAAAAACCAAATATTGGATATCAATTGGAAATGGCTGTTCATGAGGAACTCTTGTTTAAATCTCCATTGGGTGTTCTCAAATTCAAATTCTATTTTAGAAATTAGATGTTGTTGGGAACAATGGTTGAGTTATTGAGTTTAAATGCCCATTTTGCCCAAGTATGGGTTTTTTGTTGAAGAAATTACTCATGGTTTGATATTCTTCAAATTGTTTAAGGATTTGAAACTTTACTCTTGTTGGGAAAAATTCTCATTTTAAGTTTATATGAAGCTGTGTGTTTTTTAAAAAAATATATATCAAATGGGGTTCTGGTTTTTTTAAAAAATAAAATAAAATTTTTTGTTAGTCTCTGGGAGACTGTTTTTGTTTCAGACTGTGTTTTACACAGTAAGCAAATTTTTAAAGAAAAAATTAAGAAAAAAAAAATTAAATAATTGTTTTTGTTGGGGAGCTGCGTATCCCATTGGGATAGCAGCGCACCCCAAGGGGAGCTGCGTGCTTCCCTTTGGGAACAACAACGCTCCCTTTGGGGAATGCTGCGTGCTCCCTTGGGAAGCAACGCTTCCCCTTTGGGGGCTGCGTGAGCTTTCCATGGGGGACCACGTGGAAACCCCCCCCTTTTAATTTGTATAATTTTTTTTTAGTTAAAAAAAATAAAAAATTAATAAATAAAGTTATTAGTTTAAAAGTCCTTTTTTTTTATATAAAGTGATTAATCAATTATTAATTAATATTAATATACAATAATATATATTTATCAATGGGAATAAATGTATATATGCTGATGAATATTTAATTAGATTATTATGCAAGATTTAATATTAATTGTGTATATTTTGGGAAGATGAAATATTGTTTATATTGGAAAATTTTTCGAGATAAAGCATACTTTATTCAAGAATATATATTGTTTGAAGATTTTAATGATATAGGCCATCTAGAAATGTTAAAAATGTATATTTAACCCTTGGACATTATGAATTTAAATGATGAGCTTTTGAAAATTTAATTAAGTATCATTTGAGAAAATTGTTTAGTTACTGATATTCTCATTTAGCAAAATGAATGGTTAATTTATATTTTTCCTCTGTTTGAGAAATAGACAATGGTACTATTGCAAATTGTGATATTGTATTCACCTTGCATTGATGATTTCCTATTAGTGTATTTTTGGAAACTTAGATCATGTAGAAAACTTGATCGACTTTTAACGTTTAGATCAATTCGAAAAAGATTGTATCTATAGAATATTACCTATGCGAGTTTAATTTCTGTATTCGCTTTTGCTTATGTAATGGCAAGTCGTGCTTTGTTTGATAGGACCCTATTGTATGGATTGATTTGGGGTACCTGTTCCAGTCCTCGGTTCCGAGTTGACTGTTGGTTTGTGGTAGTGTTGTATTTGGTCATATCCTTTGTGTGGGTGTCGAATGATGATTCGTGTTTGACCAGATGTTGTTCCCTCCTTCTTGAACTCCATTCGTCTGACCATGTGTATTCCTTGGTTTTTGAGTTCGTCTGAGTTTAGTCTAGTGTCGTATGGGAAAGTGGCTTTCGATTGGGGGCCGCGCCCAAAGTGGCTGCTGGGTAACCCATCGAAAGTGAGTCTAATAAGTGATAACCTAACAGTAGATTAGAATGTAATCTCTAAGTAAGATTAATGTGCCTCACACATGGGACGAGTGCTAACATAGACCCGACATGCTGTGAGAAGGCCTGAAATGGCAAACCATCATCCTTGTCTTCACGAGAGGATGTGTGGGTCCACATGAGGCTTGGATGGGCCGAAGGTAAGGATTAGGTTGTCAGGGTAACCCAGCGTATGGGGCCGGAACCTATGAAGACCTGCCATGGCAACCATACCAAGTTGTGTGATGACACTTGTCCCTACGTTTGCTAGTGTGTTGTCGTTTTGTCCTGTTAGGAGCACGTTTGTGGGTCGCCCTATTGTTCTTGCCCTTGTGAGTCTCGGTTTCATGTTAGACCTTGGGTGGTGATGACTCAGTTTTGTGGATGCTCCAATGGACCTTTGTTTTAGCTTTGATTATGTTCAGCTGGATCCTTTTCTTTTCAGGGATCGTTTACGTATTAATTGACCGATGTGGTCGTTTGTATATTGTTTATGTTTCGCCTTGATGGCAGGATTGTAAATGGTGTAACCTCTTGTATTCCTAACTTTATTAATTATCAGAGGGGTCTTGCAGTTGAGCAGACCCGAAGATGTAGCCCTTTAGGGGTGAACTCCGAAATCATTATGGTGTTATGTGATGTTATTCTCTTATGTTTCCCTTATCCAATTTATCATGTATGGATAGCTTATGTTAGAATGTATAAGTGGATAAGATGGAATTAACTTTAAATGCTTTTATGCAGTCCTTCTTGAATGCCATTTTGATCGAATGCATAAGTGGTTTAGATGAGATTTATCGTAGATGCATGTATGCAATCGTCTTTTAAATGCAATAAATTGGAATATGAAAGAATGTAACTTAGAGTAATGGAATATATTCAGTTGTTGTTAGGAAAATTAAGTATGCTTGAAAAGATCTCATATGTTTATGATGAAATTCTAGTGTGTTAGAATATTAGATGTCTGGCTTGTATTTTTATGAAAAGCTTGAATGAAGATTATGAATAGATCTTAATGGATGAATCTTTGCTTGTGATTTATATTTCCATCTTCTGAAAGAAATTATCCTGATTAAGAATTATCTCGTTATTAAGATAATCAGCTTATTGGATTAATTGGGTGAGTCAAGTGAATTGTGAAATTTAAGTAATCTCGTTGGGAAACTCTTTAGGTGTCAGTTGATGTCTTCCGCTATGTAATCTGAATCTTTGTTATCTTGTTGTATCTTAATGTGGTGTAACTTTAAAAAAAAAAAATTATTGCACTCTATTCTTGTGTTTTGGCTTATCCCTTCGGGGTTTCCTGGCGGGGCATTACAAAAAGGATAACACTATGTGGATGTGTGTAAATTATAGGGCTCTTAATAGAAAAACTATCAAAAACCAATATTGCATCCCTGGGGTAGATGAGTTAATAGATGAACTTCATAGCCTAGTATACTTATCCAAGATAG
This sequence comes from Cryptomeria japonica, assembly GCF_030272615.1. Lineage (NCBI taxonomy): Eukaryota > Viridiplantae > Streptophyta > Pinopsida > Cupressales > Cupressaceae > Cryptomeria > Cryptomeria japonica. The sequence continues at coordinate 554,568,191 of NC_081408.1, read as the reverse complement.
ATTTACCAATTGGGTATCATGAAATAAGAATGAGGAAAAAAGATGTTCCTAAAACAACCTTTAGGTATCACTTTGGGCATTCAAATTTGTAGTCTCATCATTTGGACTAACTAATGGCCTGGCCACATTTCAATCCTGCATGAAACGTATATCCAACAAACAATTAAGGAAATTTCTTTTGGTTTTATTTGATGATATACTAATTTACTGTAATGCCCCTGTCATTTGCAACTTGGAGCTGTATAGATCTTGACATAATTTTCCAACTGTGTTATGGGATGCATATATCGTCTTTGTGCTTATGCTTCTTGATGTGTTGGGCAACGGTAATTCAACTTCACATTTTTTATTTTTATGATTTATGCTTTTCCCCTACTTTGTGTGTGTGGTTCTTCTGCATGTTTGAGATGAGGATTCCTCAACATGTCAATTGTTGGTATTATTTGCATTGAGTTATGTGTATGTTATTGTGCCAAGTTCCTTGTGAGGACTTGATGTATTCTTTTGGCTGATATTTCCTATGATGTATATAAGTTGGTGGTAAACCTGATTATTATTATGCTTTAATTCAATGATGTGCAAGACATTATTTAAATGTGGTTATGAATTTATGATGTTTTGAGGTATTAATATTTATGTTGTAATTAAATACTAACATGATTTATATTAGTTAAACACAATGAAATTATATATGCAATATTGAACCGCATTGGTTGATTTTGCTATGCATCAACTATTATGTATATGCACAGGGACACTTGATGTTTGTGGACTAGTTATAGGTACAAAGTATTTCTTCACTTGGCTCCACATATTTGAATAATGCTCCAATGATGGTTATATGGGAGATGTCACATTGGCCGTAATTATTTAGCCTTACCCATTGTACTTGATTCCAAGTATGATTTCCTATTAGATTATTTCTATAATTTTCTTCATATACTATGGTTGGTAGTATTCAAAAACTCTGATCCCTAGGTGGGTATCCAATAATGAGCATTTGGATGTTTTATGCTAATTTATGTTTTCCATAATTTATATGTGAAAATGAGCTTTTTGGTTTTAAATTGTAAATTAATGTTGAAACTGAAAAATGGCTTGAGCACTTGTTAATTGTGTGTTTTGGGAAACAAGAGTAAATGAAATGAATTTAGGTTGTAAAAATAAATGTTTGATTGTTTTATTTGTACATAGTGAAATTTGGTTTTGCGTTTAAAAGGAAAAATAGAATTCATTTGCACACTAAGCAATTTTAGGAGAAAATGGGTATGGTATAAATCCTCTTTTGGAGAAAAAATGATTTGTTTATTGTAGTGGCATTTGAGCACAAAATTGCAATGGGATAAGAATTGGGGGGAAGTGGTGTCTTGATTTATTCGTGCAATGCTGCTCATATTTGGAATCTTCTTCATTTGAAATTATTGTGCGAATTGAGATATTTTTCATTGTTCTTTATATATGCTAAATTTTAGTTGTTGCGAAAGGTTGGTTTTCCATAAGGAGGGAAATTTTATTTCTTATTGCACTTTATTTCATTCAATTTAGATATATATAGATAATTATGAGAAATTTTTATAAATTTTCCAAATTATTGGGGTTATTACGCCCAAATTTCTAAGGAATGATGAAAATGTGAATTTTTTTCTCAAAAGAAGGTTGTTGAGCACTTTTGAAACCAAAGGGTATTTTTAGATTTTTTATTTTTGAAAATTTAATATTTGAAACTATTTTGATGAAGTTTCAATGAAAATTTTGTGTTTTTGTGTTTTTGAGAAAAATAGAAAAATGAGAATTTATGATATGATAGATTATTATGTGAGAAAAAAGGTGTAATTTGTTGAATGTGAAAACAAGTCCATTTGGATTGTGTTGTTAGAATGTGAGAAAATGGGCAAATGATGCATTGTTTGGGTGTTTTGAGTTATTTGTGCATTGTGTTGGCTTTATACCATGTTAACTGGAGAATGTGATGAGCCGAGGATGTAGGTATTAGAGAGAGTTAGGGGAGTGGCTTCCAACAAAGGCCAAGGCACAAAGGGACCACTAGGATAACTCGTTGGGAAGTCATGGTAATAAGTGAAACTAATGAAAATAAGTTAATTAACTAACCAAGATAATGGACGCCCCTCTCATGCCTTGAGTGCTCGTAAAGAAAAAGAATGAATTGTGAAGACCTAGCTATCTGTGGGGCATTGATCTTGTATGATTGAGTCTCCTCGTTTCTTGGAGATGACTAATTGGTTCCACGTAAGCCATATCTCAAGCTATGTGATAAAATTCCCTCTCTTCCTCTCTAATGTCTAAACCTTGAGTTGTTGAGTAGCAACTAAAAGATGAATTGTTCCTTTCCTGTTGGTGTTGACTTGATTGATGCATTCTTGGATGTCATGAGATCTTTGTACTTGGATGCTGTGTATTCTTCATACTTTGATACTATCTATCCTTTGTGCTTGGATGCCATGTATTCTTAATACTTTGATGCTATGTATTCTTCATGCTTGGGTGAGTGTATGCCCTTCTCCCCATGTATGTGTGTGTGTTTGGGCCTTGCAACTATATCTTAGCACGAGGGAGTGGATACTTTGATTCCATGTGGTGAGGGAGCATTTATACCACTGTTGGGGTCTGGAGGATAGTGGATTGATATCAAATAAAGGACTCTTCTCTCATGCATTTGCTTATGTATTTTAGTTGATTTAGTAGATATAAATTGTAAAATGAAATGACAATTGAGTCCTCTTGATGTAATTTGTAAAATTGAACATTGGACCTCTTTCTTCGAGATGAATGTAATTAGATGGTTTATGTTAGTGATTATGAATTGAATTACATAACTCAGTGTTGGAGCCGACCACAATAGTATTTAAGTTAATTTCATTCTTATGCAATGCTGGTAAAATTAATGTAGAAATATTTTGTTTGGTTTTAAAATGAACTTAAATTCCATTTAACTATGTTTGGGCAACCTTTTCTTGTATTTAGGTGGCCTTGTGTTACCTAAAATTGACCTGGTTTTGGCTTAGAAACTGCCTATGTTTGGGCAACCTTGCACCAATGGGGTGACCCTGTAACATTTGGGGCGACACTCTCATAAGTTAAGGTGACCTTGTCTTTAACTACCCATAAGTCAAAAAGGTGGGCATCTTTGGTTGGACAACTTTGCTCTGCTCTTGGGTGACCTTGTTCTCCATATGAAAATAGGGAGTTAATGCTTCATACCCTAGCTAGCCAATAGTTTTCCTAGTTCTTGCCCACAATTGAATAATTTTTATGCCTCATAGTTTGCCTGTATCGTCTGCTTTTGTCATCTAATCAAGCAAAGTTGGCTTCTAGACATGCTTTGTTGATGTTAGTTTCTTGAGTGTGTTGTGAGTGTTATAAAGTGTGCTCTGAGTGTGGATTGGAGCTTGATGATTCCCTCATCCCATTCTTGTGTGGTCTTGTGAGAGAATGCGTTTGTTTTCTTGTACCACATTGTTCCTTCTCTCACACTAGTTCATCATGGTTTAATTGCTCAACAATTGCTAGTCTTTTGTTGGTGTCACCTTGCATATGCAATGGTTAGATTGTTTTTGTTGTCTTGTTCTATGCTTCGTTGTGTCTCACTCATCACTTGTTCGCATGTTGTAGTGCAAGTGTGACATGATGCCGTATCATTGGTCAAGTTGCTTCTTTAAAAATAAGGCGTTCTATTGGGTTTTGCCTTGTTCCTTCAAACGAGGCATCACATTAACAACAAAACTTGGGAAGATCACTTGAGGCATGTTGAAGTCTTGGGGATGCTTGAGCAACACCCATTATTTGCTAAAGCATCCAAATGTGAATTTGGGATGGACAAAATATTATATTTGGGGTATAAAATCAATGCCCAAGGAAATAGTGTGCATGAAGAAAATCAAGGCAATAAGAGATTGGCCATGACCAAGGACTTCAACTCGTTTAAGGGGATTTCTAGGACTTTGCGACTATTATAGAACATTTGTCTAAGGATTTTCAAGGCTAACTGTCCCATTGATCAATTTGACTAAAAAGGGTGCTTTTTACATGGAGTGAGGAGGCCCAACAAGCTTTTTATGAACTCAAAGAAATAATGAGTTCTTGCCCAATGTTAGCTATTCCGGACTTCTCTCTTCCATTTGAGTTAGAATGTAATGCTTCTAGGGGAGGTATTGGAGTTGTACTAATTCAAAATAAACACCCAATGGCTTTTCAAAGTCACAAGCTTAAGGAGACAGAAAGAAATTAATCTATTTATGACAAATAAATGTTAGCTAGTATGCATGCCTTAGCCAAGTTTCAACAATAGTTGGTTTGTGGAAGATTTATCGTCAAGATTGATCATAAGAGCGTAAGATTCTTTTTGAACCAAGAAGATCTAAATGATAGGCAACATAAGTGGGCTAGCAAGTTGCAAGCCTATGACATTGATATTGAATACATGAAGTGTAAGAATAATGTTGTGGTTGATACTTTATCACAGAGATCTTACCTATATTCTATGACAAACACTTTTGCAAATTGGAAGAATTCAATACTTGTAGAATATGCCAAGGATGCAATTGCTAATGACAAATTGGAAGGAAAACTAGAAGATGATAAGTACAAGGTGGTGGAGGAGCTCATTCTCTTAAGGCTGCAACTTTATAAACAATCCTCTATCAAGGGAAATGGAGTTGAGAAACTCAAGCCACAATTCTATGAGCCATATAAAATTATAAGAAGGATCAACGAGGTAAAATTAATTTTCGAACTTGAGGCCATCATTTATATGAGAGAAAATAAATTAAGAAATAAGGTTATTTCAGAATACTTGGTTAAATGGAAGAATTCTCCTATCGAGGATTGCACTTAAGGAGTATAATTTTTTTATCATCCAAATTTAAGGTTGCTTGTGGACAAGCAAACTTATTGTCATATTGCCACCATGAACAAAACATATTGCAGCCTATAAAAATATAAACTAGGTGATAAAATAAATGGTAATAGCTGTTCAATGTGAGGGCTGACCCATACGCAAAGGAAACTAAAAGGACAATGATTTATTCAACAAGATGACCAAGATTAAAAGAGTTTAATTATCAGTATTTTATTTAAAGGGGGAGTTGATTGACATATAAAATAATTTAAAAATTAAGGGCAAGACCTTAATATGAAGAGACGCATTCCTTTCCAAGGTTGTGATGTTAATGAAATGATGTGAATTTTCCTCCACCATTGAAGATATAAAAGGGGGAGATCAATTCAGTTGAGGGGTAATCCATCAAGAATTGAAATTCAAGTATCATTGGAGAAATATATTGAGTAGTAGATCCTCGATTTAGAGCAGAAAATAAGAAATACAAACAACTGTAAACATGTTTAATTTAAGTAGAAACCTGTTAATAAGCATTCAAATCATATTTACAAATTAAATTGCCAATCCATCAAGAAATATAAATTTAGTAATGATCTAGTAAATTCCTTGAGAAATCATGTCTTGAATATGTGAAGTGTCTTGCAAATAGTAAGGACAACCAACTTTATCGGAGTTCAGGAGAGATAAAGGACAACTTGCCTATCATGCTCTTATCAAGTTAAACTCAAGGTGGAACGGAAGACCAACCTTCCATGTTCTTGGGATTGATCAAGGAGGATGATCAAACTCCAAAATGGACTAAAGGATGGAAGGGCAACCAACCTTCCATGCTCTTGGCAAGTCAACGATGGCTAGCCTTGAGAATTTGCCGGTTTGCAATCATTTCCAAGAAATTCATGACATGATTGGTTGCAAGGAATATGCTATGATCCAAATATTAATGACGTTATGGATTAGTTATCTAAATATTAAATAATACTTTGATGCATTGATTTTAATATCATCATAAATTCTTCACACTTAATGTTACTAATATCAATTTTTAGTGGTTAATATTGTTTGCAGGTGTAAAACAAGGATTATCCTAATAAGGGAAATTATATGCTAGTTTGTGTCTTGATGAAATTCGTCCCTAGTCTCATGGTTGTTTTCCCAAGGATGATTTTTTAGGCCTCTAGAATCATTTTCTCTTTTTTTTGCTACTTCAATTGGCTTGCTTGTGACCACTCTCCATTACTACACATTTAACCTTTTTTATTGTATATCTCAAGTTTGGAACATTAGAGGAATTTAGAATTCCACTAAAAAATAAAACATTCTTTATAGTGGTTATCAATATAATATCCCCTATGGATATTTGCTCTAAATTTTACCAAATGTTTCACAGTAATTTAAACAAATAGTATGCATGAAAAATAATTTCTATTCATTCAACAAATTATATTGAAAATCATATTATACTAGGCTGAAATAGAGATCTGAAATTAAACATGAATATTGTCATAAAAAAAGATAAATCATTACAACCTTCAACAAAATAACAAAATTATCTTCCCAATCGTAGCCACAAAACTTACAGAAAGATTGAATTCACAGGAAACCTCCCAATCACATATATAGGATGTACAGTCGGATTGGAAATCCACACACCAACAATAGATCAATCCGTTATCTTCAGCAAACACTAGCTAGAATAGATCTTTCACTACCATAGCTAGTCTTCTTCAAGAAGGATTCCGTCCTTAGGAAGGCTGCGATGGACCATGTCCAAATCTCTAAAACCACGTTGGGTTACAATCAATTGAATGAATAAACTCAACATGCTCAAACAATCCTCTTAATGCTCTTTTATAACTTTCTGAATGCCCCTTCACCTTCCATTTCCCCTTGCCTTTTTCTTTTCTTTTCTTTTATTTCACTTTTGAATTAAAGGTGACTTTAATTGATTTCCCACTTTATTAAGTCACTTAAGTAATTATATAATATTATCCTTATGATGTGCTTTTTTAAAGGAATAATATTAAACAATTACATTAATGGCTTATTAAATAATTAATCATGCTTTTAATTATTTAACTATATCTTAAGCCAAAAGGGCACATTAGAAGTTTTCCCACCCAAAATTTGCTTGTCCTCAAGCAATTAGCACCAAGATCCCATACCAATCTTTGAGGCTTCCATGATCTTATGCTGAACCTATTGCCTGGTACTGACATTTCTTGATTTGTTCGAAAAATTATTTGAATGACCGTTTGAAAAATTCAGTAGAAACATTCACAACCACTACTGAATTCTCTATGATTTCAAGAATTTCAAGTTAATCTCAAGAAAAAGCCACCATGCTGACGCTGAGCCACTCTGTTTATAAAAAACTGACATGTATCGTCAATTTGTATCCTCAACTCCCAGGACTCCAAGAAGTACCCATCATGATAACCCAAACTAGAATATCTGAATTCAATACTAGGGAAAATATATTGTGCTAACATCTCAATGGAGTCTGTCAAAATCAACCAGTGTAGGAATGGTATTTGGTATAGTTCTCATTACCATCTGCATTAAAACTTGTGAGAACTCATCATTAATCTGGCCACAATCAAACCAAACAAAACTTGATTGCTAATCAAAGGGAAATCCACTTATTTGCATATCATGGATTGTGGGAATAGCAGCATTACTAGAATGAATCTCACAAATCCCATCCTATCTCAACACTATATTGTTGTGCTCGACTTCGTCTTCATCACTAGAATTGAATGGATCTCCATCATCCAACTCAAAAAGTGGATTGTCATGAATCACGTCATCATCAAATTCAAACAAAGGATTATCAATAATTTCAAACCATTGTTCTTGCTAATCCAAATTTCTAATTTCTGACTTTGGGCAATGCTGGTCTGAACAAAAAGTTTCATGTATGTTATCAAGCTCTTCAATCGTCTATTGGATCTCCTCGGCCACTCCCTTATTCTTTTGCTACCAAAATTGTTTAGTAGCAATAAACTGATTTTTTGTTTCTTGTAGGGTCTTTTGAGCAATCTTTAACTTCTTCTGAGTTTCCTTGTATTAATTTGTGGCCTCTTCTGCAACCTTAATAGCCATATCTCTATCATGAATTACATGCAAGAAAGCCGCCTTGATTTCTTCCATATTGCTCTTTATTGATCGTAAATCAGCAAGGGAGATGTTAACCTCATTTTGATCTCTTGGTATGTTATGAATTAAATTTTCCGCATACCTGTGTGTGTCATCCACTATGGATAAAATCTAAACTTCTTTTTCAGCTGATACCAAGAGATGTCTTTCCCAATCTTGATCACCCAACGAAGATGAACTGCTGTCATGCTGCATGACGAAATCAGAATTTTTCTCCATCGTAGAGCTGTCCCAAATCAGATGTGCCTCTTCCTTTATCTTTGCAACAAGAAGTTGAGAATTTGAAACATTAGAGACACTAGGACTTTGCTCTAAATCAGATGCAAGCAAGGGAAAGTCAGATTTGCACCCAATAGAATCAACACTTCCAATATCAATCCTACTACATGAATCATGAGGGAAAGTATAAACAACATCAATAGAAATTTCATTTTGCATAGCTAAAGACTTGATTTGGAAGTCAAACTAGAAACCTCCTATGTCATGAAATGAAAGGATGAATCGCCAACATCTTCATTTCTAACCTCAGGTAGTGCATTCAATATTTCTGAATTTGTATAAACTTCTTAAGGAATCAAAGCTGCTAGTTTGACCACTTCATTGCTTTCATTTTTAGCCTGTATCGATGCACAAACATCAGAAGAAACATCTTGAAGAATTGATACACTTTCATCTTTAGGCCAGGTATTTTTTTTCTCTTTGTATTGAATCAAATTTCCCTCATAAGAACTGAACACACCTTGGACTAATTCACCTGCAGTGGAAGAGACAACCCACTCATTTTTTTGAACAATCATTAGCATGGATAATAGGGGCTGAAATGTCGCATCACTCTCATTTATACACAAGACCATAATGGTCTTCATAGCTGCAATAATTTCTCTGTCATGTCTTCCATTGGCCGTGACCAAGAAGTGATGAAACATATCATAGATCAAATCATGCATTTCTAAATCTATTAAAAGATTACTAATTCTGATTCTTACAAATATTTTTTGTATAGCAATTCTTCTTGAATAGTGAACATTTCTAAATTCATCAAGATCTTGAAAACTATCTACAATCAAGTGCAATACCTCCTTCATTGTTTCATCATCATACGAAATTTGAGGTGCTAAAATCTTCATGATTTCACTCAAACAAGTTGCAACCATAACTCTTATATCATCGTTTGAATGGCTCAACCATTTAAGCTAACTTACAAAAATCATTGTTGGAACCAGAGCATTTCCCAATTGATTTGAAGGTGACTATCCCACTAAGCCTAGATATCCTTCCAATTGATTCAGCATAATGAAAACATCTCCTGATTAGTTTGTGTATTGAGTTTGATGTAAAGCATTCACTAACATTGAAGCCATACTTTAATCTAGAAAACTTTGAATTTTCTCTCAACACGCTAGTAGGAACAAATACCAGTGAATCCTTACAGATATAAATCAAGCCTGATAGGCACTATTTTCCTCACGCAGGAAGAAGATTGGTGCCAAAGTTTTGCAAACTACCAAACTATGCTAGAGTCTGTTCCTTAGTGAAGGATTTCTAAAATCATACAACTAACTTGATAAATCAACTCCAACCATTCATTTGTGTCCTCCCACCATGTATCCCATAAGCATTTGTACACAAAATTGAAGAGAGAGACTGTTTGATCTATTAATGAGAACACTTTCCAAAACTCCTCTCACATAGCTCTGACAATCTTTATGAACAAGTCCTGCTTCATGAACTGAAGTAACAACCAAGAATGCGGCACAACAGTGAATAAAGATTCACGTCTTCCACTCCAATGATCACAACACATCTAACAACTCACACCATAAACAGTTAAATAGTGCTTGAATGAAGAATTTTTGTTGTAGATGATACCCACAAATACAGAAAGTCGCGCCAAAATTCCACGATAAACTGAAGCACCCACTTGATCACTCAACAAGGATCAATCTACTTGTGCTCCGTCAAAGTGCCTTCACTCATATAGTCTCAATATGGCAACAAGTAATTCATGTTTTTGAAATTTACTCCAAGCAAGCTTTAGCTTCCAATGCACAGCTCTAAGGGTGAAGAGCTCAGGTTCACCCAAAATTGCTAGAAAATACTGAAGCAATCTCTTAATTAATTTCAGTACTAGGGAAGGAGATGTCTGCCAACAATATCCACATAAATAATTATCCACTCTGTCAGCATAATGGAAGCCAACTTCAATGAAGAAATCTAGAACAACTCCAATACTTCCACATCGGGATTTGGAGAATAAAACAACCAAGAAGAACTCGTCTCTTTTCAATTATGCCAAAAGAAAAGATGAAGCGGCAAATGATATTCCATGAGTTGTCAATGCAACTGTGCACAAAACGCATGATTTGAATTATCCAAATTGGTTTCTTTTTCAAATTGAGCCAAGAAATGATCAAGCATCCAAAAAAATAATAATATAATGGAATGATCCTTCTTATTGCCATGATCTGTCCTCTACCAATGCGAGTCACCCTTTTGAAACTTCACATTATATATTCTCCCGACAAGGCATTGAACCAACAGAATAATGACTATGATACTCTACTCAGAACTCAATCCTTTTCTTATGAATTGGGCCAAACCAGGAAAAACTCCAGAAGGAAAATAGACTCGTAACAAACAAGTATGCAAAGTTGACAATAAACAAAGCTCGACTGAGATTTGGGTCTCCAATTATAAACCTCCTTGCATCAAAGATATGGAGTTCCTCGACCAAGGGAAATAAGCACCAGAAATTAGTGGCCAATTAACTTCCAATATTTTAAAGAAGCTCCAGAATTCATATATAGCACCAAAAAACAATTCGCTAGAATGATGATATGGATAAGAGCGCGAAATACCAATCGCCTCAAGCAGTTGCGGATTATACAAGACACTCACACAATATGAATATGAAAGTAACTACTTTCAAAAATCACGATAAAAATCCATGATCTATCTTAAGGAGTCTACACACCATTGAAAGGAAAGAACTAAATTATGCGTACAAATAAGAGAACTCCCTAATGGGCAATGAAGAGGGCAAGAATCCGCAAGTCTGACACTATTTTTTTTCCCGACTTCAAGTGCTCAACACCAAAATAATATATTGTTTGCTTACACCAACTTCATTGAATCACACCCAACAATGAATTGTAGCAGCCAATAATATTAATCGATTAACTCATCATGCAATGCAATAATATTCCTTAAGCTCAGTAAGGAGAGATCTTCAACACAATCATGGAGGTCGCACCAAAGATTTTGATTCTTCACGGACTCAACAAAGATTTGCCCAAAAAAGGAGCTCGCACCACCAAATAAGTTTTCTCATGACCCCAAGGAATGGGAACTGCCAATCATACTCCAACAAATCTTCTTTGTATTCCCACGATTTTGCTAACTTATTTAAGATTTTTGTCAAATCATTTTTGTTTTTCGAAAACCATACGCCAATAACTTGGCACTTTAAAAAATAACATACAATATTATTTTTTATCCTAAACATTTAAGCACCCAATTCAATCAAACTACCATAAATCAAATATGGAAGCATGATAAATTCAGAAAATTGTCTTTATTGAAGACTTTCCAATTTTCAGCACCAAACTTTAACCTCCAATATGAAATATGATAACCAAACAACCAAAACTGCACTCATGAAACCCCACAGGCTAGCAAGAAAACCAGCTCAGATACCACTATAATATCCCCTATGGATATTTGCTTCAGATTTTACCAAATGTTCCACAGTAATTTAAACAAACAATATGCATGAAATCTGATTTCTATTCATTCAACAGATTATATTGAAAATCATATAATATCAGACTGAAATAGAGATATGAAATTAAATATGAATATTGTCATTAAAATAGATAAATCATTACAACCTTCAGCAGAATAACAAAATTATCTTTCCAATCGTAGCCACAAAACTTACCAGAATATTGGATGCACAAGAAACCTCCCAATCACAGATACAAGATATACAGTCGGATTGGAAATCCACACACCAAGAACAAATCACTCTGTTATCTTTAACAAACACCAGCCAGAGTAGATCTTTCACTACCGTAGCTAGTCTTCTTCAAGAGGGATTCCATCCTCAGGAAGGCTGAGATGGACCACGTCCAAATCTCCAAAACCATGCCAGGTTACAATTAATGAAATGCATAAACTCAACATGCTCAAACAATCCTCTCAGTGCTCTTTTATAACTTTCTGAATGTCCCTTGGCCTTCCATTTCCCCTTGCCTTTTCATTTTCTTTTCTTTTATTTCACTTTTGAATTAAAGGTGACTTTATTTGATTTCCCACTTTATTAAGTCACTTAAGTAATTATATAATATTATCCTTATGATGTACTTTTTTAAAGGAATAATATTAAATAATTACATTAATGACTTATTAAATAATTAAACATGCTTTTAATTATTAATTTAATTATTAATTATATCTTAAGCCAAAAGGAGACATTACAATCAAGGAGGTGAAACTTTTAGTTCTTAAAGAAATGATGACCATACTATAATGGAATTAAAAAAAACCACATCTAACTAGAATGGACACTAATTAGCACCTCAACAAAGCTAAAGGTCAACTCAACAAAGAGTATTAGATAGGAAGTGTGTATTCTTAGAAATAATTATCAATATAAATGTTGGGAAATATTCAAAATGACGAGGATAACTTGATAGATATGAGGAATAATAACTACATATACATGACCTTACAAAATAAGTGGGTTGAATCTTGTGTTCTTTTGTATGTTGGTTCTATAAGGTGTAGTGGATTGGGACCTACAAATTGTTTTTGATGCTAGTAAAAAGAAAGACCAAGTGACACCAAATCTTTTGGTATCGATGAAAATCAACCATCAAAAGCTCTTTGAGACAAGATATCAAAATTTCAAGAACCTATTTTGGCAAGGCCTCTTAAATCCAATAAGACTTTTAATGTTGTTACCAAGTAACTTATAAACATTTGGCAAACACATAAATTCACACAACCTATTTGATGTAGTTTAGTAACATTTCATTATGATGTTGGATTGGTAAATACAAGGGTTTATGGATTAGATGGTTTAAAAATTTAAAATAATTATAAACATCTTTTCATATCATGATTCTTGTTCTCAAATAAAATTTATAAGACGAACGTTCAAATGTTTGGTCAAATAACTAATAATCAGTTTGTTATAAAGAAATACAAACATGAAATGTTTAATTCCTATTTGATAATTATAGATTTATAGGGTTTTAACTTTTTACTGAGAAGACTCAGCAGCTAGTTGGTTGAAATAAACTTGAACCAAATTACTTTTAGTTGTAAATTCACACCTAAACACCAAGCTGAGAGAAATGTAAGGATTGTACATTAAAGAAGCAATGGTTAGTGTTGATGTTGGTGCATATTTATTTTCTTGCATTTAGTTAATTACTTTTTTGTATTAGTCTTAATCTAAGATAAGCTTAGGGTACACATCTACTTGGGTAGTCAATATCTCCCTTGCACACTAGTAGACATATACTTAGGGAGACAGTATGTATCATACTTTCCTAGTTTGGTGGAGATGTACTACAAATGTGACTACATCTCCTATTATACCACAATGATTGTACATTCCCATCTCTTAATGAAGTATCCTTTATACCCACTTGTATAAATGTGATTACATTTCCTATTATTCCACAATGATTGTGTATTCACATCTCTTAATGAAGTATCCTATATACCCACTTGTAGCTCACTGTTGAGCATCCATTACATATCAATCACATCGTATTGTATCCTTTATTTTGGAAGAACATTTATATTGCATTTCTGCAATATTTAGTCATGCTTTTGCTGTTGTGGCTTGTTTGTGTTGTCAACTTTTGGGAGGGTTTGTCTCATTAAATCTTACATAGCATCAAAGCAATCTATACCAAATCTTATAGTTGAGAACTCTTCACAAGGAAAATCTAACTTTAAACTGCTTGATTCAATAATGCTCTTTACATTCTGTTGTGACCATTTCACACATCGCCCCATTGCAAATGGGGACTCTTGCCTTTTTTTTTGCTTTTTAGGGTTTGTTTTTTGGTCTTTTAGGGTTTTGTTAGTTAGCCTTTGCATTTTGAGTGTCGCCCAGGTGATCACATGGATAAGCAAGTCCGGCTTGAGTGATGTCCTAATCCTGAATTTTGGCTAAGTCTGGAATGTCGTGATCCTGAAATTTGACTAAGTCTGGAAACTGAAAAACCTCAAAAAGCTAGATTTTGGAGTATAACTCCTGGAGGTCTGAAACCACTCTCAAACATCCTGAAAGTATATATGGAATATAACTTAAAGTATCACTTATACTTAAATGTTATATTCCATTAAAATTGTCCTGATAGAGAGTTCGAAAAGTCAAATTTCGCTCCTGTCCTTCACTGAGGATCCAGAGCAAATTTCGCTCCTGTCCCTCCCAGGAGGACCAAGACGAAGCGCTCATGTCCCTCACCAAGGGTCCAGAGCGAAAAAGCTTAGTGGAGCCATTCCTGACCTTGTTTGGACGAATTGAGACATCAAAGGCATGGTGAAGGGCAAAATGAGCATGATAGAGCATCCAGACTTGATCAAAAACAATGAAGTGATGAAGTTTTTGCCTAGAAGGTCAAATTCGCTCCTGTCCCTTGCTGAGGGACCAGAGCGATTTTATTCATATGCACATTTTTTAGACTTTGTTTGGACATTAACTTTTATTCATAGCATGAAGCAGGATGATATCTTCCCTAGCAAAGACATTTCATGGTGAAAAGTGAAGCATTTGGGCCTGGAGGGCAAAACTCGCTCCTGTCCCTCACTGAAGGACCGGAGCTTGAAATCCAAAATTTCCTTGTCCTTGAAAGATTTGAACGATTTGACGACTTGAGGAGAACCAAGGAAGTGCTTTTTACCAGTTGAATATAATTTGAAGGCACAAACATGAGGAAAAATAGACCAAAAAGCAAAATCGCTCCTGTCCCTTAGTCAGGGACCAGGGCGAAATCCATTGTAGCTCCCGTCCCTCTCCCAGGGACCAGAGCGAAATTCTTCATAAGGTAAAATTCAGGCAAAAGCAAGCAAGTTTTAAGTTTGAAGGCAAGAAAGGAGGGTGAAACTAGACCGTTGAAGATAAATTTGGAAGTTGGCAAAGTGTAGTTGAGCTTGAAAGTACAAATTCGCTCCTGTCCCTCAGGCAGGGACCAGAGCGAAATCTTCATGAAAGCTTAGATTTTGAATGTTGATCATGTTTCAAGTGTCCAAAGGGGACCAAGGGACTTCATTTTACACGATGAAAGCAATGGCAAGTTGATGAAAGCAAGCATGAGCCCAGGACATTGAAGTTCGCTCCTGTCCCTCAGTCAGGGACCAGGGCGATATCCACCATATTTGCCAATTCATTCAAAATTCATGCCAAGTCAAGATTGTACATGGTTGCACAGGGTCTAAGGCGTCTTAAGATGATGATATGCAAAGGTTTCAAACGTCAAAAGACTATCAATTTGAACAAGGAAGCTATATCGCTCTTGTCCCTCATCAAGGGACCAGGGCGATTTTCATTAAATCATTCGTTTTCCTTCAAGATCACGTCAAAGTCAAGGTTCGCAAGATCAAGGATATCATTTGCAAGGTGATGAACAAGGAGTAAAGCTTGAGAGATAGCAAATGTTGGCCAGAGCATGAAGTTCGCTCCTGTCCCTCACCAAGGGACCAGGGCGATATCCACCTTAGAGGGCATTCATCCACCAAATCAAGATGATCAAGCTCGAGTTTTTTGGCAAACATGCCAGTCTCAACGTGAGGATGGAGGTTTTGAACATAAAAGGCAAGAGAATCAAGACTAAACATCAAATTCACTCCTGTCCCTTAGTCAGGGACCAGAGCGA
The DNA here is from genome assembly GCF_030272615.1 of Cryptomeria japonica. Lineage (NCBI taxonomy): Eukaryota > Viridiplantae > Streptophyta > Pinopsida > Cupressales > Cupressaceae > Cryptomeria > Cryptomeria japonica. The sequence goes on along the minus strand of NC_081408.1, from coordinate 554,552,285 downwards.
TAGGTTTGTGTCCTTACCCCTTCCAAATTTGGCGCTAAAACATTCTTTAGATTTTATTAAATGCTAGGAAAAAATCGATAAATTTGAAATCCAATTAAAGTTAGCATTTAACATTAGCGCATGGGTCTTTATTAATTAATTTTTGCCTTTCAAAAATCGAGTTTATTTAAAATTATAGGCATTAAATTAATTAATTATAAATAAAATGGGGCGCTTGATTTAAAATTTGTTTCATTTTACAAAGGTCGGCCTTTAAGTTTATTTTAAATTTGCCTTATTCACCAAAGTCCACCTAGGGTCAATGTGAAGGTGAGCGCCTATAAAGGGAGGTGTTTATTTCATTTTCAAATCATCATTTTATCCTCTTTCATATGCGATTTTGGAGAAGATAAGGTGCGAAATTATTATCAAAGAGGAGTGCGTGTTTGTTTCAAGTAAGGCGAATTTGTTATCTTCAAGACATTGAAGACTCCTCCCCCAAGGTGGCGAATTGCTAAAGTGGACGTTCATTTGGAGAGAGATCACGTTGAAGCCATCAAATTTTGATTTGTGCCTAGGCGAATTCCTTTGTTTTGCATTTTAGAGTTAAACTCTCAAGTAAGGTATGACAAGATCCCTTGTTTTAATTTCGAATTTTGATCGTCATAGCCTTAAATTTTGAAATTTTGAATTCTAATAGCTCAATCGTCGTTTAGGAAATGATAACTCAAGGACTTATTATGAAGTTTCCTAAATTTAATCTCTAATCTAGTTATTCATTGCAAAATCATGTTGCTAATTTTGAAATGTTGTGTAGGCATCAAATGGAGATCTCATCAAGGAAAATCAAGCCGGATCAAGGACGGTCTTCGCCGGGACGATCAAGCCAGGACAGGGGCGACCTCTTTCAATCCAGCGTTCCAAGGCGAGGTACATCATCATCCTACACATCAAGGACACATGGAGTTAGGACAAGGGCTCGTTGAAGAAGCAAATAATTTTAGAAGAGTTAATCAAAGATAACTTCTCAACGCTACCAAATTGAGTATCAACCAAGTGTCAGACGAGGTGGCATCCTAGTCATCACGTCTCCAATCAGTGAGGTCCACCTCAGCATGTCCAGATTCAATGTACTTAACTCATGGAAGGTGGCACAAACTCCGATGTACCTACCCCGGCTATCCATTGGTCAATTTTTCTAGAGGGGACATGTGTCCAAGCAATACAATTTTATCATTGGTCAAGCATTAAATGTTATGTAATGGTTGTAACAAACCCTAATTAGGGTTTTCATTGTTGAATCTTGGCCATTGATCTTGAATTGATCTAAGCCATCTAATTGAATTGTGGGCACTATATAAGCCCTGACATTTCATTTTGTAAAGAAAATTAGAGAGAGAGTTGTAAAATAGAAAGCAGTTAGTAGATAGAGAGTAGTTAGAAATTGATAGAATAGTAATTAGAGTAGAATAGGAGGACAAGGCAAGAAATTGTTGCCATTGATTGTAAACAAACTCCATTTTCATTGAAGTAATGGTGAAGTGTGTCGTTTCTTGCAATTTGCATGGTTTCTTGTTGAGTCTTCAATCCTAGATGGTAGATGATTAGATGAATGGAGGAAATGCGATTGATTAATGGTGGAATTCGTATATCCATACTACTAGCAGTTTGTTGATTGCAGACTTGCCTTGTGTAGTCAACTGGAATCATTCAGCTTAAGCTCAATTTCAATTTGTCGCTTCTTCATTGATATGCATCAACCTGATGGTGTCTATGCCTGCAGTGATGATTTGAACATCATAAAGCTTCCCTTCGAAGATCGCACTAGCCTTGTGGAGATGGTCCTGCGATGTCAAAACAAGACCTAGTTAGAGTTTCATCAAAAATCAAATCATTGCTCCTACATTCTTAGTATTAGGATTAGATCTTCTCTTCGCTCTCATCCTTTTTCCATTTTTTCAAGTCAAAAGCCAGTAAGAGCCTGTGTTCCAGCAATATTCAAAGCAGATCAGACGTTCAATCATCAAATGTAAGTCCCCTTGTGATTCCAGCAAATCACATCATACCACAAAGAGCTTATCCACACGTAGAGACCCTACTAACCAGAACATTGGAGTCATCCTAACTGATCCTTCATGCGAATCTTCAGCAGTTAGAGACTTTATTCAAGAGAGGATAAGATGCCTTTGGGTATTTTATTCTGTGTATGATTGTGTACAAAATACACGTCAACACATTCTCAAAAATTAAAAAAGTGCAAAATTATTGTTTTATGTTCTATATGTTCAAAATTTGAAATAGTTAATGTTTTCTTGAGAGGAGATGTTTACAACCCAATTTTAGATTTTGTCCATGAGGTTTAAATATATATAATTATTTAAAAGATAACATAGTTGAGATTGCAAACTGGTTGGATAATGTTTACCTCAATAAAAATATTCTCTTTAAGCAGCAAGGATAGGAACACCACAGGCAGCTGGAGAATGACAACCATTTCCATTCTTGAAGTAAATAATAAGTGCAGATTTTATTTTTATTTTTATTGTCTATGTTTAATAATAGAAATAGATAATTTTTTTCTGAAGGAGATGTTTACAGCCCAATTTCTGTATTTTGCCCATGAAGTTCAATAATCATTTATAATATTTAAGAAAGAATATAGTTGGAATTGCAAACTGAGTGCATGATCTTTACCTCAATAAAAATGTTCTCTTTAAGCAGCAAGGATAGGAACACCACAGGCAGTTGAAGCATGAGAACCATTTCCATAAACCATGTTTGCTCTCACAAAAGTTGCAATCACACTTCCAAATAAGTGCTTCCCTGCATATGGTGTAATCTGTTTCAAAGAAGTTATTTTCAGCATACCATTGGAGTTTCACAAGATAAAAATATCTAATGTTTATCATCTAAAGTAGTTTTAGAGAAATTTTGACCTTGTTAAGATGAGAAAACAACCAAAAATATCCATGATAATTCTTGCATCAGATTCAGTGAATCTAGTCCCTTAAAATGTTAGAACTACATGTCTCAAAGGAAATGAATGAAGAGACCTCCTTAGTGCATACGATGGTTCTCATTATTTTTTCCCAACCATAGGTTACTTATATGATTATTGCCCTCATATTTTTCTTGATGGGTGCTATTTGTTTGAGGCAGGTGAAATACAAAGATAAGAACCCAACCAATTAAATGTTATATATGGGCCATATTAGCAATCTTGTTATGGGTTACTGACAACTGTCTATAGAAGTTTGAAAATATGTAAAATATCCTTCACCAATAAATTACATTGCTTGTTTGATGATATTATTTGTTAATAAGAAAGAAGACAATGGAAGGAACTTTTTGCCACAGTGGAAGGGCATACAAAGAATGTACATTCAATTTATATAAAAGTCAGTTATCCCATTGAAAGGTTAAGAAACACAGAATTTCTTTAAGTGTCTGTTAGAAATGTCCATGCATCATATAGAGTCCCTATATTCGAGCATAATTTGAGCAGTTATGCATTGCATAGATGCTGACATGATAAGCTATTAAGCATACACAAGAATGTAAATTCAAATTATATAAAAGTCAGGTATCCCATTGAAAGGTTAAGAAACACAGAATTCCTTTTAAGTGTCTGTTAGAAATGTCCATGCATCATATAGAATCCCAATATTCGAGCATAAATTGAGTAGTTATGTATTGCATAGATGCTGACATGATTATCTGCACTGTTTGTGGTTACTCATTTCCCACAATTAATTCTTGAACAAAGTAGAACAAACAAAACAATTAGCAGTCAAAGAAATACATGCTGGAGAGTTAGTAGGTCATGCGACTTGCAGGGAGCAAATTGTGGATTCAAAGCACACAGGTTGATGTGGCTGGTGAGGGAGGGACAGTGGCGGAGCAGACTTTGGGCCTGATTTTTTTTTCCCTCTAGATAAACGTCACTCAGCATGAGCAGTCTGGAGATTGGGCTGACCCATTCCATGTGTGCACAGCTTATAATGATGCAACAATTTATGAAAATTGTAAGTGTTGCACTGAAGACCTTGGTTAGGTTTATGGGGTGCGTTTAACATATAAAAGAGAAATAATTCAAGTTCAATTTATAATATATATGCTAGGCCAATGAAAAAAACAAAGGTGTAGATCACTCTTTCTAGTTTTAGCATGGTCATAAGGTGATAACATAGTAAAATGGCTATCCCCTTATTTAAATGATTGTTTTGATAAAGGGGTGTCAAACATGTGACCATAAAAAATGACCTATACCTTAAAAAAATCTGGTAGTGATGGTAGAAGCTTTTGGCGTCATCCATTAAATAATTTCAAGGTATTTGTATTTTGGGCTTCAGGGCCGAAAATCCAATTTTGGTCTGTAAGTTGCACTCCAAATTTTGGGCCCAGTTTGCAACATGCATTTTGGATTTCAGGATATTTTAAGACTTTGTATTTTACTGTGCAGTCCAGGAGTGAACGTTGATTTGCATTACATTGCTGCAATTCATAATCCATAAATTGCACTCTACCCCAGAGCCCAAGACTTTGCAAAACACAAGTGAATCAAAATGTTAAAATTTTAACATCTAAACTTTAATCTTAATTTTTTTTCAGCAATTCTAAAAATTATATTTTTATTTTTAAATTTTAAGTTTCAAAGTTTTAATAATTTCAAAGTATTTGTATGTTTCATTATCTAACTATGAACACTAGATATAGACTCTAGCTTAAGCCTTTCTCGTTAGAAACCTTTTGACTTATAAGTACTTGTGCATTAATTTCATTTTTATTTACATATAGATATATGCACTTAACAGACAAATGTGTTTCATATGCATTTAGTGATTAATTACCTTCCTCATTTTTACTTAATGTTCTTACAGTAAACAAGTATAGTGTGCATATTCCCTACAGTCATAGTAGTCACTGATCTTGACCCAGCCACACCATCATCAACTCTTGAAAACCAACACTAAAGACTAGAAAAGGGGTTAGGAAGGATTGAAAGTTGTAACAATCAGGCTAAAGAAGAAAATAGAAAAAATCAAACAAGATTAGATCATAATCATGCCAATTTGACAGCAAATTAATCCTTATTATGACATCATCATTTTACCTGGTCAATGAGGATGACATCGTCAAGGAAAAGTCAAATCTGATAAGAACACAATTATTCTCTCTCCTGGCCAACCAGTATGTGATTCTTTGAATTTTTAATAATTAACTTTTCTGATGTCAGATGACCAAAGTGAAATTGTTATGTTTCACTCACAATATAAACAGGGAAACCCAAGGATGAATTGCTAGCCTTTTTTGGCATGTCTCTATTTCTGGAATATTTTGATGATGCCTAGGGGATGCGCCCAAGCCATCCCCATATTTTTGAAAGTAGAGGAGACGTCTGTTGTCGGGAAATATGTATATAATAATGTTGTTTGTTAGTAGTTAGTTAGCCGACGGATAGGTAGTTGGAGTCGCGACGGTTGGGTCGCACCCCTTCAGCTGTTATATATTGTACTACCTGCGGGTATTGAGAGGTGTGTAGTTGACGACAGATAATGCTATGAACATTGTATAAACTTTGAGTTATTAATGGAAAGCTTATTCTTGTATTCATGCTATTATTGCATTGTTTATTTCTGCATTACTTCTGTATTCCTTCTGTTTACCCAGTGAGGCAAACAACATCCTAAAAATGTAGGGACATTTCAGAAAAGAAAAAGGGACGACCAACCATCCCCAACGAAAAACAATGATTTATAAAAAAAAAACACTCCCAAGGCATTAAAAAGATTATTTATTCCTTGTTGGTAAGCCTTCACAACCCAGCTCAACCTAACTGAGGAAAAACAACCTCATTTCACTTGCAATTTCATTTTTTGTTTGTCCAAAAATATTGTAGCAAGGAATGAAGGAAAAAGCTTTTAGCAGGATTTGAAGGAGTAGTTGGAACAAAAGTTGAATCTAGGAAATCATTGGTAGTGAGACAACAATTTCTTGCAAGAGGTATGTCATTCTATTAATTTATTTTTTCTTTCACAGTGGGCCTCTACTATTTGTGTGTGGAGACGTTTTATTTTTTTTCATTTTTCAGTTTAACATTGCATTATATCTCACAAAATAACATGAGCAATAATGGCAATGACAGTAGTCACAATGAAGTGGAAGAAAGTAAAATATTTAAGAGTTTCAGCCTCCTGAGAATGTGTAAGTGTTGGGGATGTGTTGATGTGTATTTTGTACACGACCAAACACAAAATAAAATACCCAGAGGTATCTTATCCTCTCTTGAGCAAAGTTTCCTGATTGCTAAAGATCTCGTGGAAGGATTAGTCGAGGCAACTCCAAGGTTCTTGTATGTAGGTTCTCTACTCGTGGATAAGCTCTTTGTGGTATGATGTGATTTTGCTGGAATCACAAGGGGACTTACACTTGATGACTAAACGTTTGATTTGCTTTGAACATTGCTGGAACACAGGATTTCACTAGCCTAGATTTTTTGAAAAAAAGGAAAAGGATGAGGGCGAGGAAAGGATCTAATTCTGACACTAAGAATGTAGGAGCAATGAATGATCTTTGATAAAATTCTAACTAAGTCTTGTTTTGATATCCCAGGACCATCTCCACAAGGTTAGTGCGATCTTCGGAGGAAAACTTTTATGATGTTCAGATCATCGCTACAGGCATAGACACCATCAGGCTGATGCATATCAGTGAAGAAGAGACAATTGAAGTTAAGCTTAAACTGAATGATTCCAGTTGACTACACAAGGCAAGTCTGCAATCAACAAACTACTAGTAGTATGGATATACGAATTTCACCATCAATCAAACACATTTCTTCCACTCATCTAATAACATGAAATCAAATATGAGAAGTATAGAGACCATGCAAATTGTTGAATCGACCCATAAATTTCACTATTTCTTCAATGAAGTTTTACAAGTCTTTTACAACAACATCTTGGCAACAATCTTTGCCTTCTCTTTCTATTCTATCAACTGACTATTCACTATTTCTAACTATTCACCTTCTAACTACTGACTAACTATTAGCCTTTACAAAATGAGGAGCCAGGGCTTATATAGCGCCCTTAATACAATTCGATGGCTCAAATCAACTTGAGATCAATGGCCGAGATTTTACAATGAAAACCCTAATTAGGGTTTGTTACAACAAGCTCAATTTTGGCCAATGAAATAATTGCATTATTTGGACACATGTCTTCTTTGAAATATTCGACCAATGGATAACCGGGGTAGGTACATCGAAGTTTGTGTCATCTTGATGAGTCAGGTACATTGAATCTGGACACGCTAAGGTGGACCAATCCGATTGGAGGAGTGATGACTGGGATGCCACCTTGTCTGACACTTGCAACTTGGTTGATGTTCAATTTGATGATGCTGAGAAGCTAACTTTAATTAACTCTTCTGAGACTATCTGCTTCTCCAATGGACCCTTGCTTTAACCTCCTTTGTCTTTGATGTGCAGGATGGATGGTGTACCTTTCCTTCAAATGCTGGACTAGAAGAGGTCATCCTTGATGATGTTGGACTGGAGGAGGTCATCCCTGCTGATGTTGGATTGGAGGAGCCCGTCCTTGCCCTGGCCTGGTCTTCTTTCACCTGCAAGACAAACCATAAAATGATTAAGGACACATAATATATTTATTCTAACATAGCATTTTATACCTTAAATCATCAACAAAAGATATTAAAATGAAGCTTGCTCAAGATTCTCCCCAAGGATAGGCTCCATAAGAATTTCGCCCTGGACCCTCTGGAAGGGTCAGGAGCAAATTTTGCATCTTTGGACAAATTCCATCATGTCTCTACTCCAAAATGCCTTCCAAGGCAAGCATACGCTATCCTTATCCTCACCAAAGGCTGGGAATCCACAACTTGACCTTCCTCATGGGCAAACTAGGTGATTTTGGGAATTTCACTCTGGACCCTCTGGAAGGGTCAGGAGCGAAATTCCTTCTTTAGGCTTCATTTTACACTTCCTTCACTTCAATTCATCTTGCAAGGCTTAAATAACCTCTCTCCATCCTTTTCATGCCTTAGGAATCAAAATCTTGTCTTGACACGAAGAGGAAATAGTGACTTTGATGAATTTCGCTTTGGACCCTTTGGAAGGGTTAGGAGCGAAATTCACCTTTTGCTTGCCTATTCACACTAAATTTCACTTTCTTCACTTCACTTCATCTGGACTCCCCCATATTGAATCCACTTCCCAACTTGGCAGCATTGGTTTGATCTTCACAAGGCCTAAAAAGTCAAATTCGCTCAAAAACCTAGCCAGGGACAGGACCTATCCAGAATTTCGCTCTGGACCCTTTGGAAGGGTCAGGAGCGAAATTCCAATTTTAGCTCAAAATTCACACTTTTGATGGTCAAACATCTTTCCAAGGCATTCCAAATAGTTTTTCTCACCCTAGTCTAGGCCTGACTTAGCACAAAATTTGGAGAAAAGGATGGTTTATAGGATTTTCGCTTTGGACCCTTTGGAAGGGTCAGGAGCAAATTTTTTGCTTGTAGCTCACTTCTCCATCATTTCAACTTCAAAGGGCAATCTCAAGGGCATCTTTCACCTTGGCCTAGGCATGGTTTAGCATAAATTTGAAAGGAATATGTAAATTTTAGGATTTTCGCTTTGGACCCTTTGGAAGGGTCAGGAGCGAAAATATTATTTTAGGCTTATTTCCTCATCTTTTCAAATCCAATCCACCTCCAAGACCAAGGACACATCACCTCACTCCTATCTAGGCCATAAAAACCTAAAACTTGACTTGATTTGCAAGGAAAAAAGGGTGATCCTAGGAATTTCGCTTTGGACCCTTTGGAAGGGTCAGGAGCGAAATTCTCATTTTGGCTTCAAAATTTGCATTCTTGGTGACTAAAATCCACTCTAAGGCAATCCAAATGACTTCTCTCACCCTTGTCCAGGTTTGACTTTGCTCAAATTTTGGAAGAAAAGATGGTTTTTAAGATTTTCGCTTTGGACCCTTTGGAAGGGTCAGGAGCGAAAATCACTTTTTAGGCTTATTCCTCTATCATTTCAAGTTGCATTCACCTCAAAAGGCTAGAAAACACTTCTCCTCTCACGTCCAAACCAAGTTTGACTTGATTTTGCAAGGGAAAATAGGTGTTTGAAGAATTTTCGCCCTGGACCCTTTGGAAGGGTCAGGAGCGATTTTCATCATTTGGCTCAATTCCTTCAAACTTGATAATTATTGACCATTCAAGGACATGCCTAAAGACACCTCTAATATTGACCCACTAGACTTGGCATAAATTTGAGGGAAAAGATAGGTTTTGAGAAAATTCGCTCTGGACCCTTTGGAAGGGTCAGGAGCGATTTTCAAGTTTTCTAGCATGTTCCTCCATCATTTCATCTTGAATTCACCTCACAAGGCAAGGAAACACCTCTCTTCTCTCATCCAACCCAAGTTTGACTTGATTTTGCAAGGAGAAAAGGTGATTTTAAGATTTTCGCTCTGGACCCTTTGGAAGGGTCAGGAGCGAATTTCCTATTTTGAGCTTGTTTTGGCTACTCCATTACCTCAATCCAATATTCAAAGGCAAGAACACATCAAATTCCACCTAACCATGCTGTAAAACTCAATAATTTGACCATCTCCAAGAAGAAAATATGAGTTTCCAAGAATTTCGCTCTGGACCCTTTGGAAGGGTCAGGAGTGAAAATCTTGTTTTGAGCTAAAATCATCATTCTTTCAACTTGAAACTTCATTGCAAGGTAAAATCTCATCTCCCTTTGCCCTAGGAACAAGGTTTTAAGCTTGAAAAAAGGTCAAAAGGTATGCTTGTAAGGAATTTCGCTCTGGACCCTTTGGAAGGGTCAGGAGTGAAATTCACCTTCTTGGCTAGAATCCTTCATTTTTTCAAGGCTTTCAAACATTTCCAAAGTCCAAACATGTCCACACTTCCCTTCAAGATACCTTGCAACTCAAAATTTGGTCAAACTAGGGAGGAGATGAGCCTTAGGAGGATTTTCGCTCTGGACCCTTTGGAAGGGTCAGGAGCGAAATTCACCATTTGGGCTTGATTATTCATTTTTTAAACTTCAATTTTCTCTTGGAGGCAAATATAGATCGTTTTCCATCAAAGGAGCAAGGTTTCAAGCCAAAACAAGGGAGCAAAAAAGGTTTATGATGAATTTTGCTCTGGACCCTTTGGAAGGGTCAGGAGCGAAATTCACCTTTTGGCTAAAATCTTCATCTTTCAAAGTGTCCAACTCCCTCCCAAGGCAAGAACATACCAATTTATCCTACATCACGCTAACACCTAGCCAAAACAAAGAAGGAAATAGGAGCTACAAGGATTTTCGCTCTGGACCCTTTGGAAGGGTTAGGAGCGAAAATCATGATTTGACCTTGATTCTTTCTTTTTTCAATTCTAATTTTCTTTGGGAGGCAAACATAGACTACTCTCCTTTCATCTCCATCTTGGTCTTGACTTTAGCAAAGGGGAAAATGAGTGTTTTCAAGAATTTCGCTCTGGACCCTTTGGAAGGGTCAGGAGCGAAATTTCTATTCTAGGCTCAATTCACCTTCAAACTGACTTGACTTTGTCTTAGACTCGATCCTAGATCCATTTCCTTCCATATCCTTGCAAACTTGCTCGACCACTCTTTGACTTAGGCGAGATCTTGAGTCTTTGGTGAATTTTCGCTCTGGACCCTTTGGAAGGGTCAGGAGCGAATTTTGACATTTTAGCCTCTTCGTCAGGATTATTTTATGGAATATAACATTTAAGTACTTATACTTTAAGTTATATTCCATATATACTTCCAGGATGTTTGAGAGTGGTTTCGGACCTCCAGGAGTTATATTGCAAAATCTAGTTTTTGGAGGATTCTTCAGTTTTCTAGACTTAGTCAAATTTCAGGATCAGGACATTCTAGACTTAGCCAAATTTCAAGATCAGGACATTCCAAACAGTGCCAAATTTCAGGGCATTTGAAGATCAGGATGACATTCCAGACTTCATCACTCACCAACTTGACCTAGCTCGGAACTTCAAGAATGATACCCACTCACCAAGCAAGACACAATTAGCAACAAGAGCAAAACCAGGCCCTAAGGAAGACTCTCAAAGAAACCCTAACTTGGAGCACCTGCTGACTCCCCTGGCTCAAGCAAAGCCTACCATCCTATTGATCCCCTGGCGACACTCAAAATGCAAAGGCTAACAGACAAACCCTAAACACCTAGAAAGCAAACCCTAGAAAGAAAAAAGCAGGGGTTCCCATTTGCAATGGGGCGATGTGTGAATACGTCACAACAGGATGGAGATGAAAAGCTACCAAATCCATTTGAGTGCCCTTCCATTGCCTTGAAACCTTATGCAAAGGACCCTTTTAACAAAAAAAAAAAGCCTCTTCTCCAATTTCTGATCGCCTTAGATGCCAAAAATAATTTTTTTTTGGGGGGGAATAGGGTGTGATTGTGTCACATTTGCAAGCCAAGTTTTATAAGGATCTATGCCTATGCCATCCATTCTTGGTAATGGTATATGATATTGCCACATTTGTTGTTGTAATCATTGATACAATTATTTTCAATATACCGTTTCAATTTGTTTTTGCAAAATAATTAGAAAATCCAAAAGTCTAATACTTGGGAAACTACAAGCTCACCAATGACCTCTTCAATTCTTGGTAAGGGCTACCGATTCTTTATGGTCTTCTTATTAAGAGCTCTATAATCTATGCACATGCACATAATCCCATCCTTCACCAACACAATAAAAGATGCAAAGGAGATCTTGCTTGGATGGATGTGTCCCATCTCCAAGAGCTCTTTGATTGCCTTTTCAATCTCATCTTTGTCTCTTGGGATGCCGATAGGGAGTGGTGATGACTAGTTTGACTCCGATTTCTATCATATGCTCAACACCTCTTTCAAGAGGCCTTATAAGAGTTATGCAACTGAAAAACTTTGCTTTGCTTGGTTAACAAAACTTGCATATCTACTCAACTAGATCATGGTGAATCAACCCTTTCCATCCATTTGAAGGTGACAACATGTGGACTTCCATGTAACAGCCCACTTACACCACTTGTTTTCCATCTCCTTAGAATTTCAGCTCCATAGTCTAAAATTTCAAGGTGATCTCACCCAAAGATAGCAGCCGTTGGATTTCAAGTATAGCATTTGTATCACAAATGCTCACAACATAAAAGTTATCTTTGACTTCATAATTTTCCAACTGTAGGCTCATTTGGGGCATTCTCCTTGTCTATGCAATGGTAAAACCATCAACTATTATAAAATTGAAACCATCAACATCTTCAATCTTGACTCTTGAGTCATCTATGAGCAACCACTCCATCAAAAAAATTATGTGTATCCCTAATATCAACAAGGGAAACTACTCATTCTTCCCTTGGTCCATTCCCGTGTGGCTCCTATGGAGGTGGAATCTTCTTCTATTGAGGTGGAGATTATTCTTGTGGCTTTGGATATGGTTTGGCTCTTCTTGCTTCTTTCTTCCCCTTTTGTGGTTCCTATTGAGCTAGTGGCGTCCCCTATGGAGGTGGAGATTTGCCTTGTGGGTGAGGTTGGAACATAGAAACGAGACTTAGACTCGGTTCAGACTCAGCGAGGCCGACTTGACTCGGCAAAAAAAACTCGACTCAGAATTGGCAAAGTGAAAAACTCAAGAAATTTAGAGATTTTTAAAGATTTAAAACTTGATTCATGTACCCTTTATTAAATACACCTTAAAGACACAATAAAATCATCAAATAGAAGCTAATTTGATTACATACACAAGTATACATCAATCACATAAGCATAAACGCAAATTGTAGCTGAAGGAAATAACAAACATTGATATATAAATATTGTCAAATGTATACAATATTACAAAACTCATGGAATAAAAAATAGATGTCATCATATGATCAAATGAGATGCAAACTCTTCCTTTCCAACTCTTGATGCACCAAATAATAGTATATGTTGTTATATGGAGCCTAATCAGATTCGGAGGTTAAAATTTCCCTACTTTTATCAGCGCAGTTTCCCCCCTAATTTTACAACGAGGGTTTGGGGGCAGCATAATATAAACAAAAAAAAACAATTCGAAACATATTAGAAGTGTTTTTTTAAAACTTAAAGTTACATGCCGCTGGCCGAGTTTGGGAGTTGGGACTCGCCAAACTCGGCCAAAATCGCTGAGTTCGAGTTTGGGCGATTTTGAGCCCCACACTCGGCCAAGTCCGAGTTCGAGCCCCCTGGACTCACCCAGCCTGACTTGACTCGGAAATTGCCCAAACTCGGCAATTTCTGGCGATTCTCGTTTCTCTGGGTTGGAAGCTACTTCGTGAGGGCTTTTCTTGTCTTTAGCTGCTTGGATGCAGAGTTGGATCAAGCATGGCTCTTCTTACCGGTGGTTTCTTCCTTTGTTGTTCCTATTGAGGTGGAGAGGGGCTTTGTAGGAGAGGTGAATACTTGTTGCTTAAGGGCCATTGTTAACTATTGCAGGATGGTTTTGGGAGCCATTTCAAAACCCAATGTGAAGGTTGGGGGAGCTTGTCAAAACCCTCCGTTTCTCTTCATGCTCTTTGTTGCTTGGGAGGTTCAATTGTTTTCAGTTAGATTATTATGTTTTATCTTTATGGTACTACAAGTTAAGGTTGTGGGAGCCTTGCTAAAACCCATTGTAAAGGTTAAGGGAGCCTAGAAAAACCCTTTTCTCAAGTTTGATTAGTTAGGGCTGATGGCTTCGACCATCTATTTGTTACAGCTTGTTCTTTAATGCTTTTGTTGTAGTGGCTGGCTGTTGGTTGTCTTTGTTTCATCTTGTTGCAACATTCTGCAAGAGGGCTCCGGTTCCCTGCAAAAATTGAGGTTTTTGTGTCCCTTTAAAACTTGTTGTTCGGGGTTTCCCTTGATCAAAAACAAGGGAAACTACTCATTGGCCACATAAGACTCCACAAACTCTGAAAGACTCAATTTTTTGAAAACTAGAAAGCTTGGCAAGAGTGCTTTCATTATCCTTCTCTTCTTTTGACTCTTCTTCCTACTTTTTCTCCAAATTAGATTGGTATACTAATTTTTCTAATGCCGATTCATCAGTTGAATAGACTTTTAAATGATGAGCTTTGCCCTTTTTGAAGAACTTATGGCCTGGGGCCCATGGCTCAATTCAAAAGAAACACAATTTCTTCCTCAGCTCATTTCAAAGGCCTTCATCCATTTATGATGGATTTTTTTTGGAATGATTTGAATATTTATGAAAATTATGTTTGTCCTTCTTGTGCAGGAAAGTCCTTGGTTGAAATTTGCTCCTTGGAGCAGCAAACTCCGTACTCTTTGTTTTCCTTATTTCTTCCTATAGAGTAAGTGAGGCAAAGGCTTTTACCCATTTTTTTAGCAGCTCCATTATCTCTTCACTAAAAAGGACTACGAGTCTTCTTTTTGTGATGTTAGGAACCATGACAAAGAGCCTTTGAAACTCATCAATGTAGGCATCAATAGTACAATGTTGTCTCAACTGTGCAATTTCTCTATACTGCATCTCAAGTTCCTCATCAAATATTTCAATGAGCTTGTTTATAAACTCATCATAGGTGGTAATTAGATTATTGCCTAGTGTCACCAAGCCATGGTACCACCACTCTTAGTCTGCTCTATCCAAATGCAAAGTAACAAATTTTATCGCATCTTCCTCCGACTTTGGTCTTCGAGAATAATAGTTATCCAACTTATGGATCCAAGCTCGAGCAACACACTTATCACTCCCATCAAAGTGAGCAAGACTCACCTTTCCCAAGGCTTGTTGATAATCCCTATGCACAACAAGACCTTTGTTTTCAAATCTTCCACCACCCCTTTTCTTCTAATTGATGAACTATTCTAGAGTCAAAATGTCTTGGATCTCCACTAGAAGAGAGACATATTCGGCATAGCTATCCCTAACTTCGTTTGCCATCAAAATTTGAGCCTATGGAACAACTTGAGACTTCTCCCTATGTGGACATGTAGGTTGGAGTGGTTTGGGAATATACCCAGAAGCTGCTCCAATACTGTATTCATTAGCGTTTTGCTGATTCTTTGTGTTGTAGGATCTAGTTCACCATCATGAATTGGAGAAGTATGTTGTATATTCTGATTCATTTTGGCTAGCATTTGTGACATCATATCCAACATAGTATCAAACTTTCTCTTTGCGCTAGAATTTGGACTTTTTTGTGGGGTTGTTCTCTTATCCCTTTCTGTCATGTTTTCTAATGAAATGTCACTGTCATTAGCAAAACTCTGATATGCTATTTGAACTTTTGACAAGGGCTCTTCAACTGGGGTTTGTGTTTTCTAATCAGTTGTCTTTTTCTACTCTCTAATGTAATATATGAGTTCTCTCACTTACAGAGAAAGTTGCAGCTGCAAAACAAGATTAGAGGCACAGACTAGCAAGATCTCCAACTATACTACCACTATGACATACACCCTCAATATTTTTTTGATAACATCTTCAACTGAAAGTAAGATGCAATGCAGATTCCTTCCCACTTTATGACCACCCAGATCCCAGTATGGGCAAGGTGACAGCATACAGTGTTCTAGATTACAATGAATTAGAAATACAGTGCTGAAAGGAAAGCACAAAGAGGCAAGCTAGCTAATATTGTTTATTCAGTGGGGTGCATATCCATTACAAGGAATGTAAATAAGTATCTTCCACTTAATTTTTGGTGAGTATAGGGGCATATCCACTTATTCAGCAGGAAAGCTTATGGGCATATCCACTTATCCAATGGAAAAGCTTATACATTGAAAGGTAAAACAAGCTCCTTCTAGTTTCCAATGGAGGGCGATTACAATAAACCAATTATTCAATGGGGCGAACACAAAAATCAATTAACAATGCCCAATGCATTAGTGATACTACCATCTAATGTTTACAAAGTTAGCTGATATGTGTCAATCACCAGAATAAGAGGAACAACTATTGATATAAGAGCTGATACGAAAGAAACTGATACAACTACTAAAAAAAACATGGATGAATAATGAAATCATAATCTTAACAAAGTAATACCTGACAAGGATGTCATCATGGACTGAAATCGGTCTGTTGAACTAATTTTTGGTTAGAAACAGAGGTTGTATAAGGTATAATAAGATTGTATCAGCTCATCAATCTCACCAAATTGTGATGTAAAATCTCCCAACAACTTAATGAGAATAACTTCAACAACGATCCATGGTCTTCTATAACTCGATATAGAACTATATGGCCTCCTTGGGTACCACCAAACATCTCACACACCATGAAACTTAGAAAATCTCACACTAAAGTTTTAGATGAGTGTTCATATGATCTAAGCGACCCCAAAGCAAGAGTTTTAGAATGTTTAGTATTGTAAAATATTTAATATTGTTTCTTTGAAAAAAACTCATTATCCAACTAGAATGTTTTAGAAAAATCAAAAAAGAGGATGGTGAGAGAGAGTGTCATCTCTACTTACCGGGTGTTTGTGATATATAGTATAGTTTTCACCAATCTCAAAATTGATTTCTGGATCCCAAACAACAAGATCAGCATCATTTCCAGTCACGATTGTTCCCTATTCACAACATCAGTATTAGTTAAAGATGATTAGTGGAGAAAACCATAAGATGATGCACATTATTTAGCAGTAAGACTCTTCATGTGCAAAACTGTTCATCGATCCCACCTTCAAGTTTCAACCTATACAAGAAAATTTTGAATTCTGCACCAATCAATTAATTTTAAGATAATTCATAAAAATGTAATGATTGCAATTTTCTAAAAAAGCACAAGGAACTACAGCAGATATTCAGAGCAAGAACTTTGCACAAAATATGGGTAAAATCTAGGTTCCAACTTAAGAAGGTAATGCAAGTTCCATAAGAACGTGTGCATTTCTAAGTAGACAACTAAAAAAAATAAACATTGCATATGTTTTCCACTGTCTTGATTAGCTGCTCAAGGAAGCCTTGACAGAAAGAATTTGTAGTTCAATACCTGTTGCATGACCAAGCTTTAAACTTTATCTTGAACTTAAGACAAGTGACTCCATGAGACCCAAACACTTAAATCGTAATTATTATGGACAAGTTCCTTATAATTGTTTGAAACCCTAAAGTATGAAAAGCATAACTCTTAATTTAAATTTGTTAAAAACATGCTGGACAATAATTATAGTTGACTGTAAGTTCCCACTGGACAAATATTTATCAAGGTATCAAACAACCACATATAGGGCAAAGATTGGGACTATTTGACCCATGGGTATTCAATATTGAATATATAGGTTCTAAATTAATTCCTTGTTTTTTTGACCTAAGGGTATGCATTATACAGGAACATTAAATGTTGGCTCTATTTCAATTATTTTCACCCAACAGTATATGATATATAGGAACTACATTGAAAAACACTCATCTTTCAATCCTGTAAGGTTTTGAAAATCTGTAAGTTTGACAACACTCTATCATATGACCTGCTAAAAAAACTATATATATATGAACAATCTTAAATGTTGGGTCTATTTCACCCAATAGTATATGATATATAGGAACTACATTAAAAAACATTCATCTTTCAAACCTGTAAGGTTTTCAAAATCTGAAAGTTTGACAACACTCTATCATACAACCTGCTAAAAAAATTTAATTTAGAGAAATTTTGACCAATAATAGCTTAAATCTAAAGACTTTCTTGTATTTTGAAAGATGGCAAGTCATAAGAGCTTAAAAAATAGCATGTCTGGAATTGCACCCTTACATGATATCATTGAAGAAAAGGATGTTACTGTAGATGAAAAAGGAAATTTTAAATTTCCTGAGGTTCATATTACTGATCTTTAACTTGAAAAGGGAATAAAAGATAGGTTAATGACTGCTATAAGACATACTGAGTTAAACTTGCAAGTCCAAGGTCAAGGCATTCGTCCAGTTTATTTACCCTTTATTGATCCCAAAGATATTAAAAGATGGAAAGAAAAGGGATACTTTCATGTGCACTTTTTTTATATAGATATCATTGTTCATCCACAGTTTAATTATGACATTGGTGCTGAATATTTTGCTTCTCTAATAGACACAAGATGTCGAATTTGGGACCAAGCAATAGTTGCACAATTTAGAGGACTTTTATATCTTGAAAGGGGTGATGGGAGATTGACTGTAAGACCAGATTTCACAATTTCTCTTGACGATAAATATATTTGTTCTGCTTTTTGTTTGTTACTTGAGGTCAAAGGCATAGATTTACAGCCTGAATCAATTTATACCAATATTGGAGGTAGATGTATATACCGTCTACTAAATACTGTTTTTCCTCCATCAAATTTCCCATCAGGAGTATCTTACCCAAAAGGCAATAATAAGTTGTTGGATTATGGTAGACACATTGATTCTGAAGGCTTTCATGTTGGCTTCCCTACTATTGAAAAACTTATTCAAGACAATAGAGGGCTAAGATTTCAAGATTTAGATACACCCCCTCATCATGTGTTGTCTTTAACTCCCAAGGTCCAGAGAAGGAAGCTGTCTGTAATCATTCTTGAACAGCCAGTAAATGATAATTTTAAAAGAAGTCATTCTAAGGCTCGAAATTTGGGTAACATTCCAAGTTCCATAAACAAGCCATATATTGACTACAACCATGAAGAAGTCTCTACCTCATGTATAGAATATCCCCTGAAATGACAACTATCTTCCAGGAAATCTTTAAATCCTTATCCATTTAGGTCTGCTATGGCAGCACTCTCTGATCTGAGTAGCAACCCTAAGTTTATGGATGCTTTGGCAAGACAAGTGAGTCTAAAGCTTGCATTGACCCCAGAAGAAAAAGAACCTGAGCAAGATAGTAAGGGAAAAGGGATTAAGATAAGTAAAATGCCCCAAAAAGTAGCCATGATTAGGGAGTCTCTCCCAAGAGCA
Source organism: Cryptomeria japonica (assembly GCF_030272615.1). Taxonomy (NCBI): domain Eukaryota; kingdom Viridiplantae; phylum Streptophyta; class Pinopsida; order Cupressales; family Cupressaceae; genus Cryptomeria; species Cryptomeria japonica. The sequence goes on along the minus strand of NC_081408.1, from coordinate 554,533,362 downwards.
CAAGAGGAGAGAACAAGATTTCAAATAAATATCAAGGGTAACAAAGAAGAACTTACTAGCTATGAACCAAGTAGATGGCCAACTCCTGAGTCATTCACCATACTTAATGAGGACTCTGAACTTTGGGGTAGATATGAGTCTACGTTGCACACAAAAATTGGTCAACCACAAAAGAACTTTGAAGCCCAAAGAAACTGGCTTGCCCAATGGAATATATCAGCCCAAGAAAATATTGATGATATAGCTCTTGATGTCACTAGAAATTTACAGATTTCTGAAAGCAACCATGTTCAAATAAATGCTATGTATACATCGATCTCTTCAGTAACCCATAGCCAACAAAGAATTGAGCAAGATATATAAGAAAACAAAGCATTGGTTGATTTAGTCTCTAAAAACCTCGATAAAATTAGAGCTATGTCAAAAAGATCAAGGTAACTCAAGCCAAATATGATAGTTCTAAAGAAGAAGATAAAAAGAAACCCCAAATGAAACCTTCCAGAAAAGTTATCATACAGAGAAGAAAAGGGCTTTCAGATGATGATGAACTTGAAAAGATTCTTAAATCTCATAGCACAAAGGAACACACTAGTGCTGTGGTAGAAATAGATTGGTTACAAGAAAATGTGATAACTGAACAAATTAGTGAAGCTGTGTATGTTGAACAAGATAAAGACTCTGAAACAAATCTATTCAAGAAACAACAATAGAAATGGACATTACTGATGAAGATACTTCAGATCTAGCATTAGAAAAAGAACCAATCATAGAACTCCCATTAGAAGAAGATGAAGAATGGGAACAATTTGCCAAAATTGATGATGGTTTTGACGAAATCATGGGAGAAAATAGCTCACTCAGTCCTCTCACCCAGAATACTCATCCTGAGCAATTAAGGCCACAGGCCACAAATGGGTATATCTTAAATATAGATGAATTGATTGATCCGTATGATGCAATTGCTGTATGGTGTGATTCCTTAGAAAATTTCTTTGATACTAGAAATTCTTGGACAAAATCACAAAAGGTAGCCTATGCAGTAAGATTATTCTTAGGAAAGTTAAGAGATTGGTGGGAAGGATTGCCAGATGAGGGCTCCGCAGATGCTATAGGTGATCAGACTAAAGATTTTGAGGAAGCTTTTGTTAAAGATTTAAATCTTGGAAAACAATATATAATGACTATTGGGTTTCTACAATTAAAATTCAAAATGATTGATGAATTTTGTATAGCCCCAAAAAATAAGGCTAGGCAAGCTACAAGAATCTTATATACTTAGAAATTAAGGAATTTAAGCTTGCTACATACATATAATTTGGTTTTTGAAAAGTATTTATTCCAAGCTCGCCTACAAAATAACGAGTCAGCTAAAAGACATTATCTAAACTCATTGCCTTGTCAATTAGGAAGCTCGGCAGAAGACTATGTGATGAACAAAAAAGGTTTTCAAGTTCAAAATTGCACATTTGCTGAGCTCAAAAATGTTATAGCAAATAAGCTACAAAAACATTGTCTCTTAAAAGCAATTAGCCAGAATGATAATGAGTTTAATTCCACATGCAATCTTAAGGAATTTTGCAATAAGCCCCCAAATAAGGATTTCAAGGAGTTTGCTTTAGTTAAAGAATTTAAAAAGAAATGTTCCTGAAGCAAGCCTAAGAAGAAATCTTACTTTGCTCTTGATTCATACTATACTGGTAAAATGGAATCTTTTCCTCGCCGCTGGAGAAAATTTAGAGTCTCTCCAATCAAAAGAAACCAGTTTAAAAGAAAAGGTTTAGACCTCCACCATATGCACTTAAAAGGAAAACTGCATCAAAAAAGGCTCCAAAACAGGTAAAATGTTTTATTTGTAATGGAGCCCACTATGCAATGGATTGCAAAAAGAAAATGAATGTAGCAGCTAAAGTATATGCAGTGTTTCAACAACAAAACACAGAGTGGGATGTTATTCCAGGATATCAAGGATTTTTTGAGGAAGATGATTATCTTGAACTTCTTCCTACAGGCTTAGAAACTTATAATATGGTAAAGGAAAGAGGAAAACAAAAGTTGGCATATTATGAAAGCTCTTCTGATGAAGAAAAACAAGATTATGTAGTTAGCCTTCTAAGAGAAAAATTGAGTGAAGCCCCAAAAAAATATGATACAGAAAAAGTAGAGATCCCTATATAGAGACTGAATCTAGAGAAGAAAGAAGGTTTGCAGGAAGAAGAAATTTAAAAAAGTTAAATGATCTCAAAGAAGAAATGAAACATATAAATGAGGAATTATCAGCATATGGGAAGAAAATGGCTGGTTACAAGATTCCATCGTGGCAACAAGAACGTCAGAATAAGCCAAAAAATAGTACCAACACATTTGTTGAACATGATAAAGATTCAGAAGATTCAGAAGAGTTTGATTCAAAAAAGAAAATGGCATTAAAAATCCAAAATAATGACCAAATTGTTGTCCTAAAAAAACTAGACCTAATAAGAAATGATGTGGAAGAATTAAACAAGATGGTTAAGGAACAAAAGAAACAAATAAGAACACTTGATCAATCTATGGGAGAAATCATAGATGTTTTATTCAAGGCCGAAATAATAAGACCTATACAAAACCCGAAGAACAGGAAAAAGAAAAAATCTTCTGCTGTTACACTCTTAGCAAATAATATTGTATATATTAGAATTTCTTTATGTTTTGAAGGATACAAGCCCATTGAATTTGATGCATTCACTGACTCAACAAGATCTTTTTCCAAAACAAAAGCAATCCCCAAAAAATTTTGGAAGCCAAAACTGGAATTACCAAGAGGACATTCTATCACAGGGGAAAAATTGAAATGGGGTAGGTACACACAAGATGTTCATATCAAGATTCATGGTAAAGAATTTATTACAGATTTTGTAGAATCCAATGATATGGACAGTGATATTTTACTAGGATATTTGTTCCTAGTCAAATATGAATCCTTCATTCTTAGAAGAACACAAATTTCTTTACATCATAAAGATGAAGTTAAAATTCCAATTTTGAAGGTAGTTACTTATAGATTGGAAGGACTAGAGAAAAATTCTACAAAAGAATGGGCAACAGAGGTTTTAGAAGATAAGAACGAAAAAAAACTAGCTCAAATTAGAGAAAGATTTGAGAAAGATTGTTGTAGCATGAACCCTCTAGAATTTTGGTCTATAGAGCAAGAAGAATGTGAAATTAAGATAAGACCAAAATGCATGTCCATCATACCCCATGAACCTGCATATTTACTAAGCCCCACTGAAGTCAAAGAAATGTATGAACATTTGAATGAGCTGCTAGAAGGAAATTTTGCATGTTCTGCATTTCTAGTAAATAAAATAGCTGAAAGAGAAAGAGGTAAAAAGAGATTTTGCATTAACTATAAACCTCTTAATGACATTATATTGCCATTCAATTATCCCATACCATTCAGTTCAGAATTGATTAGGAGAGCAACAAATAAACAGATTTTTTCAAAATTTGATTGTAAATCAGGATTCTGGCAAATCAAGGTCAAGGAAGAAGATAGGTATAAAATAACATTCTCAGTACAACAAGGTTTATTTGAATGGAATGTTATGCCATTTGGTTTATGCACTGCACCAGCATATTTTCAAAGAAGAATAGACCAAGCTCTCAAGCACCTCAAAGATTTTTGTGCTGTCTATATTGATGATATAATTGTTTTTTCTGATAATGTTTTTGACCATATTGAGCATTTGAGAAAATTGTATACAGCAATAAAGAAAAATGGAATTTGCTTATCAGCAAAGAAAATGGTATAGTTCAAACTCCCAAGAAACACCCAAGAAACGTCTGAATTTGTTTTTTATCTGTCAATACATCTAGAAATTCTTTAATCTCATACATGGAAACTTAGTCCAAACTTCCCACTTGATATGAGACAATTCTTTAATCTCATACATGGAAACTTGTTTCATGCCAGTTTTGAAGGAATGGTTGATTATTTAGTTGAACCAGGAGGATATTGTCTCCCAAGGATTGAATTCTGTCCCCTCACATATCCATGGTTTCCAAAAGTGATGATTGAGGATGTAATGCCAGGCTTATTTCTTGCTAAACTAGCTGTTTACACAGAATGGGACGTTGTAAGAGGCGAAGAACAAGTCAGAATCGTCCATGCATTCCATAGGAGACTAGAAGATTGGGATGATATTTTTGAACCTCTTCCAGATAATCTTTTACCGCTTGGATCCCATCTCAACTAGCACAAGGGTTTGTCTGTGCCGTGAAGTCAGCCACGTTAAGATTTGACAACAGGATGCAACCCTGTTTAAAAAAGCCATGATGTCAGCCATGTGAAGCCTAACAACAGGATGCAAAACCTGTGTAAAAAGCAAGATCCCTGTAGCCACTTACGGGTGTTAAGTGGGCCGTTCTCACTTTTCGGGATTACAAAAAGTGATAGTAAATAAATTAGTATATGGTGGGTCAGTAGGAAAGTTGTAGAAATTATTAAATAAATTGTAAAGGGCCTACATGAGCTTGCACATCTCAAGAGTACCTACTCTATAATGACAATATTCCATAGTACGTACTACCATCTACCACTCCACTTCAACTACTTTCCAAAAGTTCCTCCTACTTTTTCATCTACCTTTCTTATCTACGACTCTCATCTACCAATACCATCTACCAGCTACATCTGCCGGTCAAATCCATCTACCACTCACACCTACCGGTCATAATCTATCTGCCCCTTGGCCTCCAACTACTATAAATAGAGGCATTGTGGGCTCATTGAGGGTGCCTTGAGTGTAGCGACCTTGAGTGATAGTGTCTAAAGAGTTGTAGCAAGAGTGTTGTGATGTGAGTCTCATAGGAGCAAGCCAAAAGTATCCTCTACCCTTGCGCTTCCATGCGATCTGGGGATTATGAGAAACTGACTTGCATAGGTTATGGAGTCTGTCTCATGTAATGAAGTTTTATTAATCTAATATTGGCTCTAGCTTTATTGTTGTTGTTTCCACACTAAATTATCATTTGATATATATATATATATATATATATATATATATATGTATGTATGTATGTATGTATGTATGTATGTATCCTACAACCGGGATGTCTGAAGTTGAACTTTAATGGTGCTTCTAGGGGAAATCCTGGACTATCTGGTGCCGGCTTCATTGTGAAAAGCGAAAAGGGTGAGATCATATGGGGAGGATCTGTGAAGCTTCCTCATGGCACCAGTAATAATGCCAAATATGCGGCCCTCCTTAGTGGACTAAGAACATTCAAGGAACGAAATCTTCTCAGTATTGACATTGAGGGAGATTCCTCAAACGTAATTCGAACTGTAAGTTTGGGAGATGCCCCTAGTTGGAAATCAAGAATGTGGGTTAACGACATACGAGAGGTTCTTGAAGGAATGGATTTCTCACTTAGACATATTTATCGAGAAGTAAATAAGGATGCTGACTTCCTTTCTAACTATGCTATTGATTAGGAAACTAAAGCAATCATATTAGATGATATCATGGCCTGGACTGGCCTTTGCCTCCAGTGACGGAGTACTCGTCTATTAGGACTTGTACAAGATGTAAGTGAATAAGTTTTTGGGGATATGCATGGTAGAGAACGATCTCGTGGAATTTAATAGATCATCTTTCCGATCCTTTTAGGATTATTGGATGGAAAAGATGTCCCACACAAAAATTGCCATACTCTTCTCTGTCTATAAGGTCGAGGTTGCAAATGACTTCCATGCAAAATAGAGAATGGAGGGGTTGGGGCCAGAGGATTTCGATACTGTGCTTATTCTGAAATGTGAATGAGATTGTAAATAGGCATTGGTGGATGCACAACTAAGGGAGATATTTTTGCTGGATGGGAGCGAGGTGGAGGCAGTTAAGAAAATTTTGGGCGATGAACAACTGTCTCGTGGACATGCTCGCAATGCCAAGCTCCTTGAGAGCTTCGTGTACATTTTGGCTTAGGCCACGGGGGATTACGAGGTTGTGGAGTGTGCCATCATTTGGATGGTAGTCCCTCACCTCTAGGGCCCAACTATGAGGAATCTAAAGAGGCTTAAATCAAAAGCTTCCTTGAGTCTAGTGGTTGATGCCTTTGCCATAGAGAGGATTTTGGAGAACAAGGATATGCATGATACTATAATATCTTTGAGAGATGGTCTGAGCAAGAATAACCTTGAGACATGAGTACATGATGAGTTTTAATGGAGATTTGTTTCCCTTTGAGTAGTTGTGCAGAGCTCAAGAGGTGATAGAGGCCATTAGGACTTTGTTTGCAACCTGTTGAATGTATCTCTCTTTCTGTCATCAATGAAATGGGTTTTACCCCCTTGGGTGCTACTCTAACTTGGAGATTACTTAGCAAGCCCAAAATTTTTGACTCGGCAAGTACTTAACAAAAACTCAAAACTTAGAGAGTACAAAAAATTAAAATTTCTTAAGAAACCATATATTTTTTGCAAAATTAAATTACAAATTGTATTAAATTAAAAATTGACATCTCTAAAGAGAAAATACATGGTTTTATAGCCAAAAAAGCATGTAAAAAAGGCACTTTAACCAGCATGTTACCCGCGTTGGTGTTTTTTTCCATGTTTTTCTTGTCTATATAAACTTGTGAATTAAACTTGTAAAAACTCACAAAGCAAAAAAACAGAGTACTTGGTAACTCGAGGAGTACTCAAAGTTTCCAAAAACTCTGTATATATATACATATACATATATACATACATACATACATATATACGAATTTTATGATAAAATATTAATGTTTTCTCAAAATATGTGTGATAGAACAACAACACTTACTGTTTTCTATTCTTTTAAACTTAATGAGTCTCTCTTTGAGACATGTGATTTTCACTAGAATAATTTGAACTTTAAAAAAAAATGAGTGGCTTGTAAACTAAATGAAAAATGCTAAAGTTTTATTACTATTTTTTTATCTGGAGATTTTTTGGGAAAGTCCTTTGAATTGTTATGTGCAGTTATCTTTTGCCTGTTTTTCAGCATTTTCAATGCCCCTCAAGGCCCCTTCATGGCCCATCAGTACCTTGCACTCATTGCAGTGACTAAAGGTAGCATCCCATTGCCATGTTTCATAAGGATTGTGCAATTGTACTTAGCATTAGAGTTCACTAATTAGGTCTAAGTTTGTACAAATAAATTTCTATTGTGGATTCTTTTTGTTGCAGCATTTCTCATACTAAATTTCTCTAGGGTAAATCTGTTGAGTTACCTAGTGTTGTGTTTGTCTTGTTTTCAAATTATTTATTAAGGCCAAGATGGTAGAAGTTTCTATGACAAATACACATTATAATTTTTATAATTGGAATGTCTCTATCTCTTTGTATTTCACCCCTCCTTGTTACATCTATTTATGCTTGTACTAGTCTAGGGGCTATTCTTTTACCTTAAACCCCCTTTTCTATTTTTTCTTCTTTTTCCTACTTACAATTTTCTTGATTTTTTGTATTTGCTTTGTGTCTAGGGCTCCTTTTTATCTAGTCCTTTGTTTTTGTACCCATTGTACATTCCAGTTTTGTTGATCTATTCTTGGTCATTTGTGGACATTAATACAATTTCTCTCCCTTTATTTCCCCCTCACCCTTGTTTGAAAGGTGCAGGTGGGACTGCGAGCTCTCCCCTCCTCTCCTATTCTAAGGTTGAGTTCTCACTTAAGCCCTAAAGGTCCAAAGGTTCTTCATTCTAGAAACCATCTGAGTTGCATGGATTAGAAAACAGAAGCCCGCTATTTGGAAAGGAAACCATAATGCCCACCTCAAATAAAGAAAGCACCCAACGTATGTAACATGGATCAAAACTAAAAGAATCTAGTGGGTAGGAATTTTCTATTTTCATTATTTATGAAGGTGTATTTTGAATAAGAAGAAAAGGAATAGATGAAACAAAAGTGTTCTGCCCCGTTTACGATTATTTGCTCATGAAAGACAGGTCAGGTCACACATTGGTTATGTGACTAAGGGATTGGGAAGTGAAGAGAGCTTTTCTTGGGTTTGCTTATCTTATGAAAAAAATAGTTTCTATCCTTAGCATAGAACTAGTAAGAAATAAAGTAAAGAATGTAGGATTTGTATTGGTGATTCCACCAATGGTGTAATATTCCCCTTAATTTTTTTCCATTATTTTTCAGATTTGCAAGCAATACTGTAATATCCCTTTTAATTTTTTTGGTTTTTAAACACAACAAATACTACCATGCACCCCTTAAAGTTAGGAAAGATAATCTCAATACTGCTGAAAGTAACCCTCCACTTTCTGATCACCGAGAGCCCAACCTGGGAGGGTGAGAGAATACAGTGTTGAGGAGATCGTTAGGTGCTTGAAAACTGAAATTGATTACAATATGGGCAGCAAGCCAGCCCCTTCCACTTTTCAGCGGGATGAAGACCAAGAACTTGGCGGTAAACCAGCCAAGGGAACAAGAGCATAACCAGAACCAAATCACTCTACCGCTTATGCAACGGGAGGACTTATACATAAAAACTATCACTTACCTGCATATTTCAGCGGGAGAACAATATCACTCAACCACTTTCTCGGTGGGAGGACAAATCTAAATTACAAAACATGAAGGCAGCTAAGCCATCCTCTTCCACTTGTTCAGTGGGAAATACCATATAATGCAACTAGAATGATTGATCAGTACTACTGAAACAATCTTACAAAGATAGAGATGCGAGAGAAGATAGAGTTAAGTACATATCTCAAGTATTCAATATCAAATTCACACAACAAAATCACTACTTGCTGTTCTGAAATCAAAGTCAATAATACGCAGAACCAGCCACACCCATATCCACTAAAATGCTCGTAACTTTCCCAAAACTGAATGAAATCACATCAAACCAAATGCAAATGAATAGCATAACTTAGGCAATCAGTTCAATACCTTAAAACAACAACTTGAGAGCCACAAGAGTGATGCACGCAACCCAATGCAAATCTGGAAATGGCGCTATAGCTTAATACTTTGATTTGTAACCATAAATTAGAGAGTTCACCAAATGCCACGCCAATGTAGAAGAACGATTGTCTCTCCAATACGCTTCTAATGAGCCTTCACCCAAAACGATGCATCCAACACGTAGAAAGATACGAACAAAACACACTTCCAGCCAACACACACTAGCAACTCCAAAAAACGCAACAGCACACAACTCTTCAAAAACACACCCAATGCAATCCCAAGTAACACCAAGGAGTTCACAAATTCGAACGACAGCTAGGAGTGATGTCTCACACTCGAAACTGGAAATAAAGATCTAGGAGGTTTTCACCCTCGAAGAAGTCTAGAGTCATTCCAACAGCATAACGATATATTTTCTCTCGATAATCAAATGAGGAGCCAAACACCTGTATATATAGATTTTCAAGTCTCGAATTCAAATGAAATTGCCTCCAAATTCACCTCTTCGAAATTGATTTCGTTTCAAGTATGGCGCCCACTTCCTAAGTAAAAAATCGCGCCTAGGAGAGAGGACCACGATTTTGGCATAAAATAAACTTTGATGAATATAAAATAAAGTCTCCTTTCATCTTTTGCGTCCCCCTTCAATCATCAAATAATTCGTCTAGGCAGACTTAGGAAGAAAATCACTTTATGCACAATTGCCAATATCATTAATCAGTAATAAAATAATTAAATATTAAACCTTAGGATAAGGAAATAATATTTAATTAATCACTTATGACTCCAATACTGATTATCAACAAAATCCAGTATGAGGCTGAGCAATGAGGATCACTGAACTGCACTAGATCAGGAACATATCCAAGATTGCCAAAAATAGAAACGCCCAAATTGTCACTTACTAAAAATAGTAAGTCATGAAATATTGCTCCGAAAATCGTGATCTTTGCACCCAGAGAAAGAGCTTGGCGAGCTTAGTAACACTGCACCATCTAGACAGCGAAACCCTAACTTACTAAAAATAGTAAGTCCACATTCCACCAAATAGTCAATTCCATGTTATGCCACAGTGGAGTCCATGAAAAACCTAGAAGGGAACCACAAACAGGACTAAAGAATTCCCCTCTGATTACCCTTGACAAGCCCGATCAGAACTCCATGGAAGATGGAAACCCTAATTCTCCTTTCCACCTAGCCTACGGGTCTCCGGAATAGGCCAATGGACCACTGAATGCATCATTACAAGAAAGGGGACATTACAATCCACCCTTCCCAAAATTGCTTGTTCTCAAGCAATCGCAAGCCAAGATACTGTAAAATCTCCTCACTCTCCCATGTAGCATCCTCCACCGGTAAGTCTTTCCACTTAACCAAATACTCTTTGATGGTCCTCCTCCTCAACAATCATTCTCTGACATCAAGGATGGTCTCAGGAACTAGCACCTATTCTCCTTCTTCATCCAAAGGAGGCAAATTAGAAGAGACTATCACATTGTGCCCAAGTGCCTTTTTGAGGCGTGACACGTGGAAGACATTATGTACTCGGCTACTCGCTAGAAGCTCCAGCTCATAAGCCACAACTCCCACTCTCTTGATGACCCTGAATGGTCCATAAAAACGTGTCTTGAGTTTTTCCGTTCCACTCTTCTTGAGAGTCTATTGTCTGAAGGGTTGGAGTCTCAGGTAGACCATATCATCAACCTCAAATGAGCACTCATTACGCTGCTGATCAACATACAACTTTTGTTGATTCTGTGCAATCTGGAGGTTGTCCTTCAATGCCTTCAAAATATCCTGACACTGTTGAACCATATCCCTAGCCTGATGTGCTCTGCTATCTCCAAACACCAAATCAGCAAAACTAGGGGCCTCATAACCGTATAGTGCCATGAAAGGTGACATCCTGATGGACATGTGATAAGTGGAATTATAGCAGTATTCACCAAGATGTAGCCATCTTACCCACGCCTTCTGTTGCTTTGAGACGTAGTTCCTCAAGTAACCTTCCAACCACTTATTTACTATCTCCGTTTGTCCATCTGTCTGGGGATGTGTTGTGACGTTCTCACACATCGCCCCATTGCAAATGGGGACCCATGTTTTTTTTGCTTTTTAGGGTTTGTTTTTTTGGTCTTTTAGGGTTTTGTTAGCTAGCCTTTGCATTTTGAGTGTCGCCCAGGTGATCACATGGATAAGCAAGTCCGGCTTGAGTGATGTCCTGATCCTGAAATTTGGCTAAGTCTGGAATGTCCTGATCCTGAATTTGACTAAGTCTGGAAACTGAAAAAACCTCCAAAAACTAGATTTTGCAATATAACTCCTAGAGGTCCGAAACCACTCTCAAACATCCTGAAAGTATATATGGAATATAACTTAAAGTATAAGTGACTTCTTTCTTATACTTAAATGTTATATTCCATTAAAATTATCCTGATAGAGAGTTCAAAAAGTCAAATTTCGCTCCTGTCCTTCACTGAGCATCCAGAGCGAATTTCGCTCCTGTCCTTCTCCAAGGGACCAAGGCGAATCGCTCATGTCCCTCACCAAGGGTCCAGAGCGAAAAAGCTTAGTGGAGTCATTCCTGACCTTGTTTGGACAAATTGAGACATCAAAGGCATGATGGAGGACAAAATGAACGTGATAGACCATCCAGACTTGATCAAAGACAATGAAATGATGAAGTTTTTGCCTAGAAGGTCAAATTCGCTCCTGTCCCTCGCTGAAGGACCAGAGCGCTTTTCTTTATGTGCACAATTTTAGACCTTTTTTGGACATTAACTTTTATTCATAGCATGAAGTAAGATGATATCTTCCTTAGCCAAGACATTTTTTGATGAAAATTGTAACGATTTGGCCTAGAGAGCAAAATTCGCTTCTGTCCCTCACTGAAGGACTGGAGCTTGAATTCCAATTTCGCATTATCCTTGCAAGATTTAAGTGGTTTCGCGATTTGAGGAGGTCAAGGGAAGTATGTTTTGCCCGTTGAATATAACTTAAGAACGCCACAATGAAGAAAATCGGCCTAAGTAACAAGTTCGCTCCTGTCCCTCTCCAAGGGACCAAGGTGACTGGCTAGGACGCTCCTGTCCCTCTCCAAGGGACCAGAGCGATTCCTCCACAAGACAAGTTTTTGGCGAAGTGAAATGAGTTTTTAAGTTTGAGGCAAGTAAAAGGAGGCGTAACGAATCTATTGAATATAATTTTGAAGAGTGCAAGACGCCAGTGAAGCCTATTTTGTCCTAGGCACTCCTGTCCCTCTCCAAGGGACCAGAGCGATTTCTTCCTAAGACAAATTTCTCACCAATTTGAAGCAAATTCCATGTCAAAGATGAGTGAAGGGGAGCATAGCGGATCCATTGAAGATAGTTTTAAACATTGGCAAAGAATGATTGAGCCTACAAATGAAAGTTCGCTCCTGTCCTTCAGTCAAGGACCAGGGCGAAATATTGGTTATTTAGACTTCCCCTTCGAATTTTAATAAATCCAGGCCAAGGTACAAGGGGGCGAGGATGTTTGGGACACTTCGAAGAAGAACAGAGTTGCAAGGACCATGAAAAGTGATGAAATTACCCAAGTTCGCTCCTGTCCCTCTCCTAGGGACTAGAGCGAACTGTCCAAGTATACTTAATTTTAAGATGTCACTTCCATTTCAAACGTTCAAGAAGGAGTAAGAGACACCATTTTATACTTTGAAGACAATCGAAAGTTGATAAGAACAAGGATTAGCCCAAGGAACAAAGGTTCGCTCCTGTCCTTCAGTCAAGGACCAGAGCAATTTCTATGAACACCATCATCCCTTCCAAAAACCACGCCAAGGCAAAGTTATACAAGGTTGAAAATGTCTTTAGGAAGATGATGAACGAGAGGTTAACGACAAAAGATTGGCAAATTTGAGCTAAATGCAAGGTTCGCTCCTGTCCTTCAGTCAAGGACTAGGGCGATAATGGTTCTAAGAGGCATTCATTTACAAAATAGAATCGATCAAGCATCAAGTTATGAATGAAGATCCCAGTTTGGACGTAGGAGATGAAGTTTCAAACGTGAAAAATGCAAGATGGAGGACCTAAATGTATAATCGCTCCTGTCCCTCTCCCAGGGACCAGAGCGATGTGGTTTGTATCCCTTACATCTCTCATGTTTTGGCGCCAATAAATGTTGAAATACATTAAATGCTAAAATTCGATAAAAACTTTGAATCATTTGATTAAAATGGCATTTGAAAAATAGCGCATAAGGCATTTAATAATTGATTGGGCCTTTTAAAAAATCGAAATTATTAAATACAAAGGCATTTAATTTGATTAATTATTAAATTAAATAAAAAGGGAGAGCGCTTGGGGTTATATTTTTATATTTTTATAAAGTCGGCCTCCCTTTTATTTAAATTTGCTTATTATTTGCCTTATTTCTAAAAGTCGGCCTTTGTGAAAATAAAGAGGTAAGCGCCTATATAGTGGAGGTGTGTTTGGCGATTCTAATCCATCATTCATCCACTCACACAAGTGCGATTTGGAGAAGAGCAACAAGGTGCGAAATCTGGTCTAAGGAGGAGCGAATTTAGTTGAAGACTAAAGAAGGAGCGAATTTTCCTCAAAGCGTTGAAGGCTAGAGGTGGTGAAGTTGATAAAAGAAGCACATTTTGAGGACTTCGATCCACATTTTGCCTAGCAAACTTGCTTAATTTTGCATCTTTTCTTAGATTTAGTTCTCAAGTGGAGGTATGGCGAGATTCTCCTAGTCTCAATTTTGAATTTTGAATTTTCAATTTCAAGTGGCTTAGTTAAATTTAGGAAATGATAGTTCAAAGATTTATCATGAGGTTTCCTAATTTAAAACTTAAATCCTCTTTCTAGTCTATATTTCCACGTTGCAAAATATGTTACTAATTTTGAAATGTTGTGTAGGTATCAAGATGGCGACTCCCAAACTCGAAGGATCTACAAGTCGGAAGGCTCTCATCAAGGAAAATCAAGCCAGATCAAGGACGGTCTCCTCCGGGACAATCAAGCAAGGACAAGGGCAACCTCTTCCAATCCAGCATTCCAAGGAGAGGTACATCATCATCCTGCAAATCAAGGACACAAGAAGTCAAAGCAAAGGGTTCGTTGAAGAAGCAAATAGTTCCAGATGAATTAATTAAAGCTAGCTTCTCAACAACATCAAGTTGAATATCTACCAAGTTACAAGTGTCAGACGAGGTGGCATCCTAGTCATCACTTCTCCAATCAGTGTGGTCCACCTCAGCATTTCCAGATTCAATGTACCTAACTCATGGAAGGTGGCACAAACTCCAATGTACCTACCCCGGCTATCCATTGGTCGATTTTTCTAGAGAGGACATGTGTCCAAGCAATACAATTTTATCATTGGTCGAGCATTAAATGTTATGTAATGGTTGTAACAAACCCTAATTAGGGTTTTCATTGTTGAATCTTGGCCATTGATCTCGAATTGATCTAAGCCATCGAATTGTATTGAGGGCACTATATAAGCCCTGGCATTTCATTTTGTAAAGGGGATAGTTAGAGTTAGAATATAGTTAGAAGCAGTTGGAAGTATTAGAATAGCAATTAGAGTAGAGTAGAGAGAGAAGGCAAAGATTGTTGCCAAGATGTTGTTGTAAAAGACTTGTAACTTCATTGAAGAAATGGTGAAATTTATTGGTCGATTCGACAATTTGCATGGTCTTTATACTTCTCATATTTGATTTCTTGTTGTTAGATGAATGGAAGAAATGTGCTTGATTGATGGTGGAATTCGTATATCCATACTACTAGCAGTTTGTTGATTGCAGACTTGCCTTGCGTAGTCAACTGGAATCATTCAGCTTAAGCTTAACTTCAATTGTCGCTTCTTCATTGATATGCATCAACCTGATGGTGTCTATGTCTGCAGTGATGATTTGAACATCATAAAGCTTTCCTTCGAAGATCGCACTAACCTTGTGGAGATGTTCCTGTGATGTCAAAACAAGACTTAGTTAGAATTTCATCAAAGATCAATCATTGCTCCTACATTCTAAGTGTTAGGATTAGATCCTTTCCTCGCCCTCGTCCTTTTTCCTTTTTTCAATCAAAGCTAGTGAAATCTTGTGTTCCAGCAATATTCAAAGCAAATCAGAAGTTCAGTCATCAAGTGTAAGTCACACCACAGAGAGCTTATCCACACGTAGAGACCCTACATACAAGAACCTTGGAGTCATCCTGATTGATCCTTTTCCGCGATATCTTCAGCAATCAGAGGCTTTATTCAAGAGAGGATAAGGTACCCTTGGGTATTTTATTCTGTGTTTGATAGTGTACAAAATACACGTCAACAGGATGGTAACTCGTGCTTGGGGTGAGCACAGTACCATACAATCTGAAAATCTCTTGTCAGAAGGAGCTTAGCAACTTGCTGTCCCTATCACTCACAATATTTTTAGGCAGCCCATGTAGCCTAAACACCTCACAGAAGAACAAATCAACAATCTGAGCTGCTGTAAATGAGCTGATGATGGCAAAAAAATGAGCAAATTTTGTTAATCTATCTACCACCACATAGATACAATCCTTCCCACTAGCTTTCGGCAACCCAGTAATGAAATCCATAGAGACACTTTCCCATTTTTGATTGGGAATTGGCAATGGTTGCAATAAACCAGCGGGTGTTGTGTGTTCGTCCTTGTTCTTCTGACAAGTATGGCATTCCCTAATGTACTTCAAGACATCTCTCTTCAACCCTTTCCAAGATAATCTCTCTCGGATCTACTTGTAAGTCTTAAAAAACCCTTGGTGACCAGCAAGAGGAATGCCATGAAAAGTTTGTTATACCTTCTCCTTCAACTTAGATTCTGGTAGAAGAAGGATCCTTCCCTTATACAAGACCAATCCATCAACCAAACTATACTTTTCACCATGAAAATTGCCTTCAACAATGCTGGTTGCAAACTGATTTTTTGCATAATCAGCAAGCAATAGGTCCCTCCAATTAGCAGTGAGCTCACATATAGAGCTTAGATGGGGTCTCTGTGAAAGTACATCTGCCACTATGTTGTTCTTCCCTTTGACATACTAAATGTCAAAGTCATAAGCCTAAAGCTTACTAACCCACTTCTGCTACCTTTCATTCAAGTCTTTTTGGTGCATAAAATGCTTAAGACTGTTATGATCAGTCTTAACAACGAACCTACTTCCCACAAGATACTGCCTGAACTTCACAAGGGCATGCATTATGGCAAGCATCTCCTTGTCATAAATTGGATATAGCCTTTCAAGTCCTCTCAACTTCCTACTTTCAAAGACAATAGGATGCTTGTCTTGCATAAGGACTGTGTCACGGGGCTAGATTTACCCGTGCGGCACCGACGATCTTTTAGGTACTTGTTTGTGAGATCCAAGCACTTCCAAGAACTCGGACTACGCCTGTAAGCATTCCCAAGCTCCAGAACCTGCACACACACACTTGCACAACACGTACAAACTTGCACAGCGAAATCCTTACACAATGAACACAATGTTGGGGCAATAAGATAGCTTTATTGATCTAAAGAAATGGCCCCTAGCCCGGTCTACAAACAATTCCAACTATGTCGTTGGTCACTACCCCGAGTACTTCCCAAGCAACCGATTACATGTTCCCGCCCCTGGATCTGCGTCCACTCTTGAAACACCGGTACAGATTCCACTGCACCTTGCCCCTGGCTGTAGCTTCTCACGTAGACTCCAAATCCACAAAGACCCTGTCTCCTTTGGAACTCAACCTGGCGCACCACTGACTCTCTCGTGAGCCCATGACGACTTACCTGGTACACAACCCAGGCCTCGCTCCCTGAATAGGGACTCCAAGTCTCACTGCTTCTCTGCTGCTGCTTCTACTTCACCTCTGCTCTGCAATCGCTCTGAACACCTTTGCTCGCTGGAATGCTGTTTTGGTCCTCCTTGAATTTCTCCACCATGAACCTTCGCCTGGGAAAGTAAAGCATGCTGTAGAAACGTTCTCTCATTAACGGCAGGGTACTCTACTTCCCCCTATATAAGTTTTTCGTCCAGTTCTCACACAACTGTAGCTTGGTATTAGCCATTTGTCAATCCCCACAATTTCCACCTGTTGAGAATCCGAAGGGACTTACAACCCCAGAAGCCTATTGATCTCCCCGAGACAGCAGCCCCTTACATCCTCCCCCACTTAAAATAGGTGACGTCCTCGACACTGGCAACACAGTCCCAGACTCATGCTACAGAGGCCCCCAACTTTGTTTACACTTAGAAGGGGAGGCTGGAGTTCCGTTCCAAGAACTCCAAAACCTTGGTTTCATATTTCCAGAGGTTCTTAGCCTTCTCCCAAGTCGCCTCTTTTCGGGACTGGCCCTGCCAATGAACTAAGAACTCTCTCCACTTCCTGTTTCCAAATCCTCTCTCCCTTACAACGATCACTTCCTCCACATCTCGTCCCGACCTGTCCTTGACAAATGCTGGTCCTCGGGTTGGTATGTTCCTACTGTTGTCCTCTTTATCTTGATGATACAGACGGAGTTGGCTGACATGGAAAACATT
Organism: Cryptomeria japonica; assembly: GCF_030272615.1. Classification (NCBI taxonomy): domain Eukaryota; kingdom Viridiplantae; phylum Streptophyta; class Pinopsida; order Cupressales; family Cupressaceae; genus Cryptomeria; species Cryptomeria japonica. Next base: position 554,515,894 of record NC_081408.1, on the reverse strand, counting down.
GTGGACTCTAAGATGCGCTGGCAACTTCAGCTTATATGCAACTTTCCCAATCCGTCTGCGATTCTGAATGGTCCGTCAAATCTGCGACCAAGTGATGCACTCAACCCCTTGGCTGTCTTAAACTGAACTAGGTCCATCCTGAGAAAGACCTTGTCACCAACTTTGAACTCCACATTGCTCCTCCCTGAGTCTGCATAATGCTTCATTCTTTCTGCAGCCTTGACCAAGTTATGCCTCGCATGATCCACTCGATCTTGCCACTCCTTCAACCTACCTTTTGCATCCAGACAGTCCCCGACATATCCACTCAAAATCGTATGAGGAGTCAGTGGCTGTTGCCCTGTAGCCAATTCAAAAGGTGAATACTGACTCGATGCACTCTTCTGCATGTTGTAGCTAAACTGCGCTGGGTCCAGCAACTTTGGCCAGTTGGATTGGTCCAACCAAACAAAGTGCCTGAGATAGTCCTCTAGAATCCCATTGATCCTCTCGGTCTGACCATCTGTCTCCGGGTGATGACTCGTCAACATGAGTTGCTTTGTCCCAATGAGCTTGAACATCTTCTTCTAGAAATTGCTGGTAAAGCGAGCATCCCTATCACTAATGATACTCAGCGGAACACCCCAATACTTCACAACATTCCTGAAGAAGTAGTCGGCAGCGTCCTTGGCTCTGCACGGTGCCTTGCACGATACAAAAGCAGCATACTTTGAGAACCTGTCAACCATGACCATGATACTACTGTACCCGTCCACTTCCGGCAACCCTATGATGAAGTCCATACTCACGCTTGCCCACGGTCTCACTGGTATGGGTAAGGGCTGCAACAATCCTCCTGGAGGCTTTGTTACCGCCTTGTCTTGTTGACATATGAGACAGCTCCTGACATACTCATCCACATCTTTCCTCATGTTCTGCCAGTAGAAGCCTCTCTCAACCAATGCAAGGGTTCTCTTTTGTCTCGGATGGCCTGCCCACAGACTATCATGACATTCGTTGAGAACTTCCCTCCTCACATTCTTCCACTTCGGAAGGTAAACTCGATCCTGGGTGAACAACGACAACCCATCCTTGATGCTGAACTTCTGAGTCCTACCCTCCTTAGCCTGTTTGTACAGCTCCGCTGCCTGAAGATCCATCAGATAACCCTCCTTAATAGACTCCAGCACCTTGCTTGATAGTTCCACTCGGCTAGCCTCGGGCCGTGCCTCCTGGTCCCCTTCAATAGCAGCTAACTGTCCTTTCCTGCTTAGAGCATCCACTACAACATTCTTCTTTCCTAGGTTGTAGAGGATCTCAAAATCAAACTCTACTAAGAACTCTTGTCACCTGGCTTGCTTTGGAGTCAGCTTTGCCCGAGTCTTGAAATAAGTTGAGGAAACATTGTCTGTCTTCACCACAAACTGCGTTCCCAAGAGATAGTGCCTCCAAGTTCGAAGACAATGAACGATCCCAGTCATTTCCTTCTCATGGGCAGGGTAATTCCTCTCCCTATCCTGCAACTTTCTGGACTCGTAAGCCACTGGATGTCCATCTTGCATTAACACCCCTCCGACTGCAAAGTCCGAAGCATCGCTTTGAACCTCAAATGGCCTTGTGAAATCAAGCAATGCCAACACTGGTGTCGACATGAGTCTCTCCTTGAGTGTCTCAAAGGCCGTCTGACACTTGTCTAATCACTTCCACTTCCGGTCCTTCTTTAGAAGTTCCGTTAAGGGCACAACACATCTAGAAAACCCTTCAACAAACCTCCTATAGTAGTTCACCAAACCAAGAAACGATCTCACTTCATGAATATTCTGTAAGGGTTCCCAATCCCGGATTGCTCTTAGTTTCTCTGGATTTGGACGAATGAAACCTTTTCCAATGATATGCCCCAAGAAGTGCACCTCTTCCTGAGCAAACGCACATTTCTCCTTCTTGACAAAAAACTTGTTCTCCCGGAGTAACCGAAATACTTCTACCAAGTGTTGCTTGTGCTCCTCCATGTTCTTGCTGTAAACTAGTATATCATCCAGATACACTACCACAGACTTATCCAATAGAGGTCGGAACACATCGTTCATGAGTGTACAAAATGTTGCGGGTGCATCGCATAGCCCAAACGGCATCACCATGAACTCGTATGACCCATACCTAGTCACACATGCAACCTTCTCCTCGTCTCTTGCTGCAATCCTCACTTGATAGTAGCCCTTCTTAAGATCAAGCTTGTTGAAGACCTTTGCCCCAAACAATCGGTCAAAACAGTCAGCAATAAGAGGAAGGGGATACTTATTTTTGATGGTCAACTTGTTTAGGGCCTCGAAGTCGATACATAACCTCAATGTTCCATCTTTCTTCTTCTGGAACAACACGGGCACCCCATACGGAGTACGGGATGGCTTGATGTAACCTGCCTCAAGTAGCTCCTCCAACTGCCTCTTCAGTTCTACCATCTCTGGACCAGATAACCTGTACGGAGTCTGTGCTGATGGCTTCGCTCTTGGTACCATTTCAATCTTGTGATCTACAGTTCTCCTCTTTGGGAGTTGAGTGGGTAGCTTGACTGGCATTGTGTCCTCAAACTCCAGAATGACTTCCTCTACTTCAGGTGGAATGGGTGTCTCCTGCACATCCTCAAGTTCATCTCAACCTCCAAGTAGCATTGCTAGAAACGTCGGTTCCTTACCATGCTTCTTGGCCGCCTTTTTCATTCCTAATGCTGAAATCATCGGAGACTTCCCAGACTGTCGCTTCTCTGTCATCTTCACCAAGCATGTCTGCTTCGGATCCAAAAACACCAACGAATCCAGGTGAGGTATCACCGCAACCTTGCTGATCTTCAAGAACTCCTGACCCAAAATCAACTCGAAATCATCCATTTCGATCACTGTCAGATCCATGCGACCCTGCCACGAGCCGACTTTCAATGGTATGTCTCGAACAATACCATGTATCTTTTTGAACGGGGAATTCACCGCCTTGAAAGAGCATGCATCGGCTTGCACCTTCAACCCTAGATCTCGAGCTCTCCCGACTGAGATAAAGTTGTGAGTGGCTCTTGAATCCACCATAGGCACTGTGTACTTCCCACTCATCTAGGCCTCCACGTAGCACAACTTGTTTTGGTTCTCAGGTTCGGCAGCTGTAGCCCTAGGCTTCTTGGTGGCATTGACTGCACCCAAACGCTGGATCACACCCATTGCTGCAATCTGACCATCTTGGTCTGTTGCCATTTGTGTAGAGTTCAACCTCTGTCGCTACGGACATTCTCTCGCCCAATGTTCTGAGCCTCCACAGATGAAACACCCACGCCCTCTCTTGTCACTCTTTGACTCGACGTCTTTCGAACCTTTGCTGGAACTTTTACCATTTGAGGACTTTCCTGTCCCACTTTGTTTACTGCTAGAAGAGTCCCCCTTTCCCTTAGACTTTCCATCATCCTTGGGTTGGAACTGCTTCTTGTCTTTTCTTAGCGGGTTGGATCCACTCAAAGCACCCTGTGCCTTTGGCAAATCCTTGTAGTCAACCAGTCGATCCGCGACTGAAATGGCCTCCTCGACATTTGGAACCTTCAGCTTTTGGAGCTCGTTCTGAGCCCACGGTGCCAGACCTTTCAAGAAGTGATACAACTTAAGATCTTGATCCATGTTTGGAAATTCCAACATAAGGACCCGGAAAGCTTTGATGTAATCTCTGATCTTCCCTGTTTGCTTCAGGTCTGAAAGTTGTTTGAAGGAGGTCCAACCTGCATTCTCTGCCTTGAACTGCTCCTTGAGTGCATCCCGCAACTCATCCCATGTGTCTACCTTGACTATCGGCCTACCAGCCTCCATGTCCTGAAGTCTGGCCCTCCACCAAAGCTTAGCTGCCCCAGTGAGGAATCTTGTGGCTGTCTCCACCTTTTCTTCGTCCGTCAATCCCCTCATGGATTTTAGGTACCTTCCCATGTCAAAAAAGAAATTCTCCATGATCTTGTCATCTCGATCACCCTCATACTTTTTAGGTGGTGTCACTCTTGCTCCCTTGGTAATCCCTGCTTGAGAAACACAACTCTTGACAAACTTGATCTCTAGGAGAGCCTTCTTCAACTCGTCTTTGAGTCTCACTCGTTCTTGCTGTTCCTTTCCATATAAGATCTGGAGATCCTTGTTATCTCCTTCAGCTAAGTCCAATCGTCCTTCTGCAGTCTCCATGCGCCTTGGCAACACCTCATCTTCCAGAGACTCCAAACAGTTGGTCACCTCAATAAGCCTTTCCTTTGTCTTGGACCTCTCAGTGACGTGAGCACAGGATGAGCCCTGCTCTCCTTCTGACTCCCTGTCAGCATCCTCGCCCCTGGCCATAATTGCTGAAAAACTGAACCCTCTTAGTGTGCTAGCTTGGGGGTATCAAAAACCTTGTGCTCTGATACCAACTGTCACGGGGCTAGATTTACCCGTGCAACACCGACGATCTTTTAGGTACTTGTCTGTGAGATCCAAGCACTTCCAAGAACTCGCAGATCTGTGAAATCTGGTAAGGCCAAAACCGGGCATGAGCTCATGATCTCCTTAAACTGATCAAACACTGTTTGTGCCTTTGCAGACCACTCAAAGGTTCCTTTCTTAGTGAGATCTGTGAGGGGGGCAGCCAACTGAGAATAACCCTTCACAAACCTTCTGTAAAAACCACATAGACCCAAGAATCCCTTCAAATGAGTTATGTTCTTAGGTGGTGGCCAATCAAGGATAGCTCTAATCTTTTCAGGATCCACACCTTCTGCACTGATGATGTGCCCCAAGTAGAGCAACTCCTTCATTCCAAACTCACACTTAGATTCTTTGGCAAACAATGATTCAGACTCCAGAATGTTAAGAATTTCATCTAAGTGCTCCTTCCAAGACTTGCTGAAGATGAGGATGTTATCAAAGAATATGAGCGCAAACTTCCTCAGTTGCTTCTGAAAGATTCTATTCGTGCAGGACTGAAATGTGGCAAGAGCATTAGTAAAACCAAAAGGCATGACTAGAAATTAGAAATGCCCAAAGTGGCATCTGAAAGCAGTCTTCTCAATATCAGAAGCCCTCATTCTGATTTGATGGTAGCCCGATCTAAGATCTATCCTGGAGAAGTACACGACACCATGCAGTTCATCAATGAGCTCATCAATCCTTGGAATGGGTACCGATTCTTGATGGTTTTCTGATTTAGGGCTCGGTAATCCATGCACATACGCATGGTCCCATCCTTCTTTTTCACCAATACAACAGCCAAAGCAAAAGGGCTCTTGCTTGGCCTAATGTAACCCATGTCTAGAAGCTCCTTAATGGCTTTCTCAATCTCGTCCTTCTTCTTCTTTGGGTAACGGTAAGGAGTAGTCATGATAGGCTTAGCACCTTCTTACAACTCAATGATATGTTCGGTACCACACTCAGGCGGCCTACCAAGGGGTGGAGTCTCAAACACCTTGCTCCCTCTTTGAAATCAAAGCCTGAATGTCTTCAAGATAGCTTCTCTTTTCTTCAAGTGAGTTAGATGGCATGACCATACACTCAGGAGGTCTTCTAAGTGGCGGATTTCCAAAGAGCTTGCCCCTGTTTGTGATTAGAGCTTGAATGTCAGTAGTGTAGCTGCCCTTGTCTTCTAATGGGTTTGATGGCATTATCAAACATTCTGCTGCCCACTCCACTTGGTTGTGACGGATCAGCCTCTCAATCCTCTTCAGGGATACAATCTGCGGGCCTCCATTAGACATCCATCGCAAAACCACCTTATTTCCTTCAGTCATGAACTTTAACTCCATGGTTTGCAAGTTAAGAGTGATCTCACCAAGAGATCGCAGCCACTGAATGCCAAGGACCACATCATCAGTCCCTCCAATATTGACAACATAGAAGTCATCCTTGACTTCATAATTACCAAGCTTCATTGACATGTTTGACACCATCCTTTTACAACAAATGGTTGATCCATCAGCCACCATGACCTTGAAGTCTTCAACATCATCAGTGATAAGGCCTCTCTTGGCGACAATCCTAGCATCAATGAAGTTGTGAGTTGCTCCGGTATCAATTAGAGCAACAAGTCGATGCTCTCCCAATGCTCCTCGAACTCTGAATGATTCATTCTTGTGGAAGCTAGAGAGTTGGGCAACTATACCCTTATCATCTTGATCACTTTCAGGCCCTTCTCGAGCCTCTTCATACTCACTTCCCTCTGAATCAAGCTGCTGTTCTGAATTTTCAGAATCTGATCCATCAGTTGAATATGCTTCCATTTGCCGAGCATTACTCTTCCCATGGCATCTATGACCCGGAACCCAAGGTTCCTTGCATGAATAACACAAATTCTTCCTCTGAAGCTCGTGACAGAGCTCATCATCCATTCGGGAAAGGAACTTCTTAGGCTGATTAGAAAATTTCTTCTTGTCCTTAAGGAATGAGGAAGGCTTTGACTGAAATCTAGACTTAGGGGCAGCCAACTCCATGCTTCTAGCCTTCTTGATTGCATCAGCCAAGGTGGGCGGGTCAAAGGCTTTTACCCAACCTTTCAATGATTCTTCAAGTCCCTCAATAAATAGGACCACTAACCTTTTCTCCAAGATACTACTAACCATAACTGAAAGACTTTGAAACTCAGTTATGAAGGTGTCCAAAGAACCCTGCTGTTTGAGTTGTGCAAGCTCTCTAAACTTCACCTCCGGATCCTTGGTATCAAATCTTTCTATCAACTTGTTGGTGGATTCAGCATAGGTATGGATCAAGTTATGACCAAGGATGATCAACCCATGGTACCACCATTCGTGAGCAGATCCATCTAAGTGCAAGGTGGCGAACTTGATGGCCTCATCTTCGGGCATAGGTCTCAAGGACAAGTAATTGTCCAACTTCTGCACCCAAGCTCTAGCTGTGCTCTTACTGCTTCCATCGAAGTGTGCTAGAGTAACCTTCCCAAGAGCTTGATGATAATCTCTTGGAGTGGAGTAAAGATTATCATATCTTCCTTCCCTTCTCCTCTTTTGATTCATGTATTGGTCAAGAGACATAGCATTTCGAATCTCTTGGGGAAATGCTGCATACTCTACAAAATTGGCCCGAATCTCCTCAGCTACAGGGACTTCAACTTCAAGAGGCGGTGTTTCCCTTGGAAGGAAAACAGGTTGCAATGGCCTAGTCACCGATCCAACAGGCATTCCATTACTATTGCTACCATTGTTGCTGCCATTTCCATTACCACCGGAGTTGTTGGAAGTGCTGGCATTATTACAACTCATATTCTAATTTGGATCTTGATTATGCCCTCCTCCAGCACTCTATCTAAAGGTGGCTATCATCTGGAACATCATGTCCATCATGGTGTCAATTTCTACTCTATTTTCTCTACAACCATAGCTATATCATTCTGACCAAATAGTCTTTCCTCAATTGAATTTGCTGAGTCAACTGAATCAACTTCCTTATTTCTGTTTCTCAAGACTTCTGAAAAAGTCTCTTCAAAAGGCAGTGTAGGAACCTGATAGTGCTGACATCTTTGTTCACTGTTGTAGTAACAGATGTCTCTGTCACTCATGGAGAACTCTGTTCACTCTGACTTCAAAGGATGGCAGGAAAACCAGCTCTGATACCGCTGTAATATCCCTTTTAATTTTTTTGGTTTTTAAACACAACAAATACTACCACGCACCCCTTAAAGTTAGGAAAGATAATCTCAATACTGCTGAAAGTAACCCTCCACTTTCTGATCACCGAGAGCCCAACCTGGGAGGGTGAGAGCATACAATGCTGAGGGGATCGTTAGGTGCTTGAAATCTGAAATTGATTACAATATGGGCGGCAAGCCAGCCCCTTCCACTTTTTAGTGAGATGAAGACCAAGAACTTGGCGGTAAACCAGCCAAGGGAATAAGAGCATAACCAAAACCAAATCACTCTACTGCTTATGCAGCGGGAGGACTTATATATAAAAACTATCACTCAACCGCATATTTCACCAGGAGGACAATATCACTCAACCACTTTCTCAGTGGGAGGACAAAGCTGAATTACAAAACATGAAGGTGGCTAAGCCATCCTCTTCCACTTGTTCAGTGGGAAATACCATATAATGCAACTAGAATGATTGATCAGTACTACTGAAACAATCTTACAAAGATAGAGATGCGAGAGAAGATAGAGTTAAGTACATATCTCAAGTATTTAATATCAAATTTACACAACAAAATCACTACATGCTGTTCTGAAATCAGAGTCAATAATACGTAGAACCAGCCACACCCATATCCACTAAAATGCTCGTAACTTTCCCAAAACTGAATGAAATCACATCATACCAAATGCAAACGAATAGCATAACTTAGGCGATCAGTTCAATACCTTAAAACAACAACTTGAGAGCCACAAGAGTGATGCACGCAACCCAATGCAAATTTGGAAATGGCGCTATAGCTTAATACTTCGATTTGCAACCATAAATTAGAGAGTTCACCAAATGCCACGCCAATGTAGAAGAACGATTGTCTCTCCAATACGCTTCTAATGAGACTTCACCCAGAACGATGCACCCAACACGCAGAAAGCTACGAAAAAAACTCACTTCCAGCCAACACACACCAGCAGCTCCAAAAAATGCAGCAACACACAACTCTTCAAAAACACACCCAATGCAATCCCAAGTAACACCAAGTAGTTCACAAATTCGAACCACAGCTAGGAATGATGTCTCACACTCGAAACTGAAAAGAAAGATCTAGGAGGTTTTCACCCTTGAAGAAGTATGGAGTCATTCCGACAGCATAACAATATATTTTCTCTGGATAATCAAATGAGGAGCCAAACACCTGTATATATAGATTTTCAAGTCTCGAATTCAAATGAAATTGCCTCCAAATTCACCTCTTCGAAATTGATTTCGTTTCAAGTGGTGGAGCCAAGTATGGCACCCACTTCCTAAGTCAAAAATCGCGCCTAGGAGAGAGGACCACAATTTTGGCATAAAATAAACTTTGATGAATATAAAATAAAGTCTCCTTTCATCTTTTGCGTCCCCCTTCAATCATCAAATAATTCGCCTAGGTAGACATAGGAAGAAAATCACTTTATGCTCAATTCCCAATATCATTAATCGGTAATAAAATAATTAAATATTAAACCTTAGGATAAGGAAATAATATTTAATTAATCACTTATGACTCCAATACTGATTATCAACAAAATCCAGTATGAGGCTGAGCAATGAGGATCACTGAACTGCGCTAGATCAGGACCATATCCAGGACTGCCAAATATAGAAACGCCCAGATTGTCACTTACTAAAAATAGTAAGTCATGAAATATTGCTCCGAAAATCGTGATCTTTCCACCCAGAGAAAGAGCTTGGCGAGCTTAGTAACACTGCACCATCCAAACAACCAAACTTTAACTTACTAAAAATAGTAAGTCCACATTCCACCAAAGAGTCAATTCCATGTTATGCCACATTGGAGTCCATGAAAAACCTAGAAGGGAACCACAAACAGGACTGAAGAATTCCCCTCTGACTACCCCTGACAAGCTCGATCAGAACTCCATAGAAGATGGAAACCCTAATTCTCCTTTCCACGTAGCCTACGGGTCTTCGGAATAGGCCAATGGACCACTGAATGCATCATCACAAGGAAGGGGACATTACAAATACAAACACCCGTTAGGGTTAGAACTAAAATCTCAAACCTTGCGGAAAGTAACCCTAACACCTTTTGATCACCAAGAGCCCAATCTAGGAGGGTGAGAGCATACAGTGCATAGGGAATCATTAGATGCAAACTGAAAACTGCTTACAATATCTGGGTGGCAAGCCAGCCCCTTCCACTTTTCAGTGGGATATGGAGAATATTGAAGATCAGTTGGCGGTAAATCAGCCAAGGATGATACAAGAAACTGAAGAACAATCACTCTACCGCTTATGCAGTGGGAGGATTAGAAATGAAATTTACTATCAACTCCACTGCTTATTTAGTGGGAGGACAACATTACAATCAACTCAACCGCTTATTCAGCGGGAGGACAGTGTTACAATAGATAAGAAGGCGGCAAGCCAGCCTCTTCCACCTATGCAGTGGGCCAAAGAACAACAATCCAAAATATAGTTGTTAGTACTACTAATCAGCTTTACAATGCAAACATGGATTACAAAGTACTAAATTCACTGTCCAATCTACGCGGCAAGGCCAGCCTCTTCTATTTATGCAGTGGGACAAGGAGAGATCAAGAAATTGTTGTTAGTACCGTAGAAACAACGATCGTCAAAAAAACCCGATTATACCCGATTAATCGGGGATTGGCAAAAGTGGCGACTAATTCCCGAAAATTGGGAGTATTAATCGTTGACTTTTTTCAACGATTTTCAATGATTTTTATGCGATTAAATCGTGGAGTAATCGCATGATTAATCAGCAAAAAAACTAGAGCCCGCGAAAAATCCTAACTTCGCCAAAAAGGGGCGCGAAACGAAAAAAAAATGCTCTATATCTATGCGCGACGCAGAAGGGTTTGCATGTCGCGACGGTGGGAGAACAGTGACTGCAAGATTGACTGCATATCGCGGGAGCATTCATGGGAGAACTCATGGCAGGAGAATTCACGCCATCTGCATATCGCGGGAGAACTCATGGCAGGAGAATTCGCGACAGTGGGAGCTGCAATTCCAGGTATTTAGTCTTCTCCATTTCTTTGCATTTTTTAATATGGCGTTTTTCATGGCTATTAATTTGTTTGTGAATATCGTTTTTTTCATTGCAATTTTTATGGCTGTTAATAAATATTTGTTTACGATATTAAACAATATTTATTAATAGTCATAAAATTACAATTAAAATTTTAACAGTAAATATTTAATAAGCATAATAATTAGTAAATATTAGTAAATATTAATTTTCATTAACAATAATAACAGTCATATTAAATATTAACAGTAATATTAAATATTTTTTTCAATAAATATTCTGTATTACTGTTAAATTACTGTTTAATTATTAGATTACATAATTAAACTATTTAAAACTTAGTAATTTTAGAAATTACTGTTTAACTATCTAGTAATTTGCAATAGTAATACAGAATAATTACTGTTTAACTATTTAAAGCTTAGTAATTTTAGAATTTTTTTAGGGTGAAGTTTTTGAAATCACGAAAGTTACTAAGTTATGATATATTCATAGGCCCTGATATCTGGTGCTATCCCTTCTTCATGGTAGAATGCAAGGGTTGCCCTGCCATACTTTTTAATACATATTAATCTTTTCTTAATGAGTTTAGTTAAAACCTAAAAATAAAAAATAAGTCATCTCTTTTTTGATGCACTATATTTATTGTTGACTGTCTGTTTTTATATATGGGTAAATTTCACTTGTCTTACCAGTCTGCATAGACATTACTTCAGTTCCAGCCTCACAATTATCATATAGTCATAGTTTCTTTTGTAGGCAAATCCTAAGTCCATTGCAAATTTAGTAATTTTTTAGTAAATTTAGTAATACAGAATAATTACTGTTTAACTATTTAAAACTTAGTAATTTTAGAATTTTTTTAATTAAACAGTTAAATATTTACTAATTTCTATTTAGTATTTACTGTTAAATATGTAATCTGATTGTTTTACTGTTAATTATTAGTAAAATTAAATATGTAATCTGATTGTTTTACTGTTAAATATGTAATCTGATTGTTTTACTGTTAATTATTAGTTAAGTTTGTATTTAATAGTAATTAATTGTAATCAGAATTTACATTTTCATTTACAGTAATATTAAATTCATTTTTTGTTAAATATTCTTAGCTTTTAATATGTGAAAAAATCATTTTCATTTAATATACACAGTCTATCATAGATTCATAATGTCATTTTCTCTAAAGTTATTAACATTTAATATACAAAAAAATGAAAATTTTAATATATATGTCCAGTTTTCATGATGAATGTCCAACGTTAATATACACAAACCCAACCCTAGATCCCTCAAAATTTAAAAACTGAGTGTAATGCTTTTGCAGAACTAATTCTTGATCACAATGCCACGCCAAAAAGACTTTGCATGGACACATTGCACAACAATTCCTGGTAGCACGAAGGTCAAGTGCAATTGGTGTCAAGATGAGATCAATGGTGGAATTTATCATTTCAAATGGCATTTGTCAAAAGAACGAGGAAATAACACCGAGATACGCAAAAAATGCCCTGCAGATGTCTCGTATCAGGCAAAGCAATCTCTTGAAGGGATTGCTGAGAATAAGGCCAAAAAGGCAAGAATTGGGGTTGAACTAGGTTCTACTTGTACAAATCCTAGGATGCACGATTTGGGTGAGGATGGTGAAGATGGGAGTTTTAGGGAATCTGGGTCGACACATAATTCTATAGCATGTGGACCAAACAAAGGTGGAGGAAACACTAATGCTTTCTTCCAACCTCATACCACACCAGGATCACAAACCACTTTGGAGAGTACAGGATGGAGGAAAACTGTCACTGAACAAGCAAAGAAGGCAATTGCTAATTATTGGTACTCCTCTCACACAACATTCCATGCTTCTAGAAATCCATATTGGCAAGCCATGGTAGATGCTATTGCAGCTGTAGGTCCTGGGTTTCAAGCCCCATCTTGTGAATCATTGAGGGTTGGTAAGCTGAAAGATGCAGTAGAGGATGTTCAAGATGTTGTTAAACAACATCGATTGCAGTGGGCTAGAACTGGTTGTAGCATCATGTCAGATGGTTGGACAGATAGAAGGAACCGAACTCTCATTAACTTCCTTGTCTCTTGTGAGATTGGCACTGTTTTTTTGAAATCTGTGGATGCATCTAATATGATGAAATCCACAAATGCATTGTTTGAGATGTATGACGTGGTAGTTACGGATGTAGGGCCACAAAATGTGGTTCAATTTATCACAGACAATGCTGTTGCTTGTGTTGCTGCAGGGAGACTTCTGACAAATAAATATCCTTCCATGTTTTTTACACCATGTGCAGCACATTGCCTTGATCTAACCCTAGAGGACATTGGAAAAATTGAATGGGTTAAGGCGGCATTTCAGAAAGTTCACAAGGTTACCAAATTTGTTTATAATCACACAAGGGTTTTGGCTATAATGCGCTCTTTCACAGGAGGCAAGGAGTTAGTTCGATTGGGAGTGACAAGATTTGCAACATATTTCCTTGCATTACAAACATTATGTGAGCAAAAAAGTAATTTGAGGCGAATGTTTGTTTCAGCTGAGTGGATGGAGTCTGGTTTCACAACTCAAGCAAATGGCATAGCAGTGGCAGAGTATATGTATTCTACCACATTTTGGGAATCTATTGAACAGATTGTAGAATTTTCAGAGCCTTAAGTAAAAGTCTTGAGACTAGTGGATGGGGATAAACCCCCCATGGGATGTGTATGAGGCCATGGATAGGGCCAAGGAGGTGATAAGGAGTAAGCTGGAAAATAACAGGGATAGGTATATGCCGTTGTGGGACATAATTGATAGGAGATGGGATGGAGAAATGCACACTCCTCTTCATGCTGTGGGATACTTGCTCAATCCTCTGTTATTCTATAAGACTGACTTCCTGGAAATTGATGCTGAGATCAAACAAGGCTTCTTCAAGTGCATGGAAAAAATGTTTCCTGACTTGGAAAAAGTTGATGCGGCTACGATAGAGCTGGAAATGTACAAGCATGCTAAGGGCTTTCTCTCTTCTAGGGCTGCTATACAAAGTAGAAAGACCATTCAATTAGGTAGACTCTATAAACTTTTGACAATCTCTTTATTTTGCCAGCCATTAAGTTTGTTAAGATTATAAGATATTCTTAGTCTTACAATATCATCTCCATATAATGTGTTTTTCAGCTGCATGGTGGGCTTCTTTTGGAGATGAAATACCAAATTTAAGGTGGATGGCGGTGCGTATTTTGAGCCAACCATGTAGCTCATCAGCTTGTGAGCGTAATTGGAGTGTGTTTGAACACATACATTCCAAGAAACGCAACCACCTATCACAACAACGGCTGAATGACTTGGTATTTGTTCATCACAACCTCCGCTTGAAGATAAGGAAAGCTCAAGGTGAGAATATTAATATATAGTTGCAGTTTTTTGAATTGTATTCACTATTCATTGGTTTTTCATTTGCAAGGGAAACACTAATTTCTACATGGGCAAAATCAGGAACTATTGAGGAATGCTTGCCAATTGACCTCGATGAGATATATCCAGAGTGCGAGTTGATTGTTGCTGATGATGATGATGATGCTGATGATGATTATGTTGTTGCTGATTGTCCGCTTGTGTCTGAAGATTTTGATATCATGAGGCAAGCCAACTTTTGTCTTGAATGGGTTGAAGGAATTAGGACAGGCTCTTATCCAGGAGCTTCATCATCAGGGCCTCCTGCCCTCTAGCATGTCATTGCCTACATTTGAGATTTTGGAATTTTGTACTTAGTTTACAGGTTGACTTTGTTCAAAGTCACAAACTATATTGTAATTGACATTTTGACATCTATCACCATCTAGATATCATTTATGGTGTAGTATATTTTGTGCAACGTAATCAGTGATATGAATATAAACAACGAAAATCTATTTCCTGCAATTCATGTGTTCAAGTGTCTATTTTATTTGCCTACAATATCTCTATGCTATGGAAATACCCTAAAATATATAAAAAAAGTAGTTTTTGATTATTTTTCTGCAATTTTTTACGTTTTTTTGTATATCCGATTTTTTCCCGATTTTTTGAAAAAATCTTAATACTTTTGTTTTGCCAATTAATTCCCCAAACGATTATTGTTTCCTTGGTTAGTACTACTACCAACATTACAAAACATATAGAATGAAGAATCAAGTGTTGATAACAAGTTCTACAGCTGTAGCAACAATAGGAAATCACTCACCAACCGGCATTAACTATTCACACCCAAAAACTCTCCTTGAAAATCACTAACACGCATCAAGAAACACACAGACCAGCAAGCTACGGACACACCAAATTGCTCATAACTTCTCCAAATCAACTCCGAATCGCACAAAATCAAAAGCAAATGAGAGATATAACATAGGCTACACAAATAGAACCTCAAACCTGCACCGCGAACACCACAAACAATCTGCATGCAACCCGAAGCAGCCCAGGAAAGGTACGACCCAGCTGGAAAGTTCAACTTGCCACCAAAAATCCAAATCAGTGTTTGAAAGGCTACAACTTGGTGAACTTCATCGCCCAAGGGGTAGGAATAGATGGAGCCAATACCCAAAACCACACATCCAACACATAGGAAGCCACGAACAAAAACCACCTTCAGCACACACGAACCAGCAACATGAAAAACTCAGAAAACACTCCACACTTCTAAAAATGACACACAAATCTGCATCTTTGTCCTTCAATCTGCTCTCCTAAATGAAAAAAGGTCTCAAGCTCGATTAGTTGCTATCTCTCAAGCAAGAAATCCAGCAAATGCTAGGAGGTATGCTTTCCCCGAAGCTCAATGTAAATTTCAACAACACTTCGTTATATTTTCTTTCATGGATACCAAATGAGAGCCCAAGGCCTGTATTTATAACTTTTTGCTAGCCAAATTCAAATGCTCTCCAAATGCACCCAAACCAAATGCCATTCCATTTCATCCACATTTGGCATTGCATTTCATTTCATTTCCTTGCAGAAGTTCGCCCATCTCTCTTTCACCCAAAATCGCCCTTTTTGATAAATATAACTCATAAAATAATATTGATGAAATTGTACTTTGGTGTCTCAATATGAAGGTGGAATATTTCGCCAAATAGACTTAGGATAAAAATAATATTTCCCTTCTCTAAGTCGTCCAAGATCATAGCAGAGTCACCTTATCAAAATTGCCAATAACGTGTAAAGTGAGTGCTCAACAATGATTTATAAATAATAATATAACTTAGGCGATCCTACTTAGAAAATCATCCAACTTGCCTTTAAGTTATAATTTAATTAAAAACACCATGGTGTCCCCTTGAAGTCACAACACAATTTACGCCTAGGCCATGGGGAATAATAAAGTATTAAAAAAATACTTTTTCTTCCAAAACTGAATACTGCCAAAACGAGCTGAGGCCAAGGTACTGAACTGCATTGCAAAAAATAGTCATCTAAGTTCAAACACAGGATCCTGCCAAAAATAACACTGCTAGACATAGCCACCGAGCTGAGATGCAAAACCCCTGCCAAAAATAGCACTGCTAAAAATAGTACTTACTATAAATAGCATACTGCTTAAAATAGTGTGTCAAAAGACATTTTCATCACATTTTGAGCAACAGCCATGACTTACTAAAAATAGTAAGTCTGGAAATCATCTCCAAAGAATTTGCATGTCAAACCACGTTGGAGCTCTCAAAAAACCCAGAAAAACCCTATAAAGCAAACAGTCGTCAGCCTGTCGCAATTTACTAAAAATAGTAAATTCAAAAATCTTCTCTGATTAGAATGCATGTTATACCATCCTAAAGCTCACAAAAAATCCAAAAAGAATCTAGAGCACAAACTATAGAACTCCTGCAAACATCTCTCCGAAAACCTTCCTGAAGACAAAAACCTTAATTTAGTATCTGGTTAGCCTACGGGTTTCAAAAATAGGCTCAGACTCCATCCATCAGTCTAGAACTGAGAAGGGGACATTACAAATGGATAATCCATGGTGTTTATGAATCATTGAATTCTTTCTCAAAGTCTATCACTCATGCTAAAAACATTGTCTAGAAGTATGCCATCATTGTTTGTAAAGAATATGGTACTATTGACAAAGCGAACTACATTCCATGTGCCACAATATAAACTTTAGAGTATTCCTACAACTAGAGTATCTTTCTATTCCCATCTTGCAAATGCTTCAAGGAGTAATCAAAAAAATCCTAAAGATTGAAATGAACATCACATCCAATTTTCTCACTGACAAGAGGCTAGCAGATGACCAAATTTAGATATTGAGCATTTGAAGGGTAGAGAAAAGTAGCGCCAATAGAGGGAAACTATTTTGATGTATATGATCCATGAGTTTGTGTTAAAGCAAAAGGGACGACCAACTTTCCAGCTATATCAATTATACAAAGTTGTGGAAGCATTTATTCTATTCCTCAAGGAAGGATGATGGGGTGCCCAGTAACAGCTAGCATGTTGCGAATGCTGTCACCTAACAAGTGATTGATGAGAGCCTTTATGAACCAACATGCACAACTGTATCCCATAGCAGCCAAGGCAGATAAAAAAGAAGAAGAGACTGCCAATGCATGTCAATCGATATGGTACCAAGCCCATATTCAGTGCATGCTAAGAATAAAAGTCAAGAATCGGACACTTCAGTAGTATAATTGGAGCAGCTGGCATAAAAGTTAGATGAATTGAGGAAACAGTTGAAAATAAAATATACTTAGTTGGAGACGACATAAAAGAATACAGAACAACAGAAGCAGTAGATTCAAGCCTTCTTGAGCAATGCAGCAAGGGTTGTAATGGAATCGTTGAAGATGCAAAAAAGGGAGCAAAATGGAAGAAAATGAATATGAAGAAGGTTGAGTGGGAGGACTAGAAATGAGGTACTTGAGGAACAGACTGCAAAATGTTTGCCATATGCCAAGAAGGATCTAAAGTATTTCCATAGTGTTAAGAAGAAAAGGAAATTTTGGAAAAGGTGATGGGGTAGATTAAGGGTGAAACTTCAGCAGTCCTCACCTTAAAACTGCCCCAGCTTAGGCTCCAAGGGTCTCACAGATGAAAAGTAACCCCAATTGACACCACCATTGTCAACATTACTGTCATTGTTGATGACAGCTTCTTTGCTGACAACAGATTCCCTCATCCCTGCTTCTACCATTGGTATGACCTTGCCAATCAAGATTTCATTAGTGTCCTCCAGCACTTAATGTCAAGTTAAAAAAGTGAATTTTTTTGGCAATATAAATTCATTTGTATTAGTTTCTTACACAGAACTAGGAGAGGAGCTGTATGAGCATGACTATACTATATTTCTGTCTTTCTTTCAGCATGTTATCCATATCATATCTCAAGATAATCATAAAAAAATGAATTTATACATATACAAGTGCTCTCTCAGAATCCAAAGAACCATGTGTTATATGTAAGCAGTAATAAACATGAAAGATAATTTTGTTCCATTTCTACTTATGTGACAATATTCAATATTGTTTTATGTCCCATTTGAACAACATTGTCCTATCATTATATTCAACTCTAGATGCTGTGATTGAACATAAGAGAAGAAATGAATTAGCCTTACTGCATACCAACATAAAACATTAACATCGAGGAAAAATTGTAAAGTTCTTTCCAAATAAGAATGAGTGGCAACTTCATTGATTGTTAAGTGCATTCCTTCTATACTGGATGATCTGACAGTTTAGATTTTCATTAGTACCTTTTTATGTTGACCAGCAAGCTTGGCAGGTCGATGACTCCATAATTCTGATAGCTGGTCTAATTGTAGACCGTGCTGCTGCCCATATGACCATGTAACAGGAAGACCAAACTGCATGCGAGATACATTCTAGACATTTTCAATTGAAGAAAAAGATATCACATGGATCATGTTTGCTTAGGGTAATTTCATTATATGTTTCCTCTCCAATAAATACTAAGTAAAAGGATGGTACCGGTTTGGCCCAAGAGGAAACATTCATAAAATTGCTACTTATTTAACAATGAGACACATTACATAGATACCAATACTATTGCCTACGATAAAAATAGATGGTTTAAATGAGCATGCATTTATTTGGTTTGTATTTCTTCATGAGATCAGCTTAGATATAGAAATTTATAAACCATCAAGCTCAAACACCAAAGGATGCATTGTGCATTCTTATAATAACATGCTTTTTTCTAACTTGCTCCCATGGTTTTTCAATTAAACTGCAAACAGTAAACTTCCTATTTTCACCTTAATTGACAGTTTATCCCCATGAATCTAATACAAAAAAGCATCATGTCCTTTGATTCTCCAAGTGAGGTCATGATGTAGTTAAACATAGGGGGGAAAATGAATGGCAACCTTGCATGCAGCAGAGAATTACATAGAAACAACCACAACATTTCAACTTTACAAATTTAATACCCAACTCACACAAAGATTGCAACAACTCAAATTAGACACACTCAACTTCTCAGATTCAGTCTTTACACAAGGATTAACTCAACACTAAATCAGATTTGATTTATTACACATGAAAAATATACATGCAATTTATTCTCTTAACAATTCGATAGAGTCCCCCCAAGCTAGAGATCAATCATTTGCAGCATAAGATTCACGGGCAATATCTCTACACATGAATCTGAAATTTTTCTTCAACAATAGCTTGTTGCATGTACTAAGACTTGAAAAATGACATGCAACGTGTCTATCTAATTATGGCAAAAGTTTGACAAATTTTGCAAGGGCAAATTTAATGACCCCAACCTACAAAAGTGACGCATAAGAACAACCCAAATTCACCACTTGCAAAAACCCAAAGATTGAGTACTTGTAATGTCCCCTCTCGAGGAGTAATTAGGAGTGACCACTCAGCCTATTTAATTCCCATAGGCGAAGTAAGGTCGTAAGGGAATAAATTAAATTAATTATTTAATGTTATCCAATAAGGTACATTTGAAGGGTAATTAAGTAAGCAACTTAAAGTGACTTAAGTGAAATATTTAAGTCACTTTATTATTTGGACTTTAATGAATTATTTAAAGCGGGAATTTAAAACTTGGTCGACATTCTTGGGGTGTCGGTGTGGAAAATGCTAAGAATTGGCTGGCATAAATATATTCTCCATTTTGCTGTTCCCTTTTCTTTACATGAGATCTACTTGTAAACTGATTGGCATTAAGGGCTTATGAGTGTTCACCTATCTTGCTGGTGGTTATTGCTTTCCCTAGACAGTTATGTGTCAAACTTCAAAGGCAGGTTGAGTGAGTATATGGTGTCCAAAGGAGAGTAAAGATAACTTCAGATTTGTTAAAATCTAAAGAGTCATGTGGGTGGTGTTGTGATGTATTCACACATCGCCCCATTGCAAATGGGGACCTCCACTTTTTCGCTTTCTAGGTTAGTCGTCTTAGCTTAGTTGTTAGTTGTTGTTGAGTCTTTGCTATTAGCCTTTCATTTGTAAGACATGTAGTTGCTCAGAAGCTAGCCAAGTCTCTCTCTTTGAGATGAAGTGAGGTTCAACACTCCCTTTGCCCAGCCAAGACATAATCCCTTCCACTTCTTCCAATCCTGTTAGTGGATGCCCAAACCCAATCACTCCCACTTCTATTTCTCATCATTGCCATCACCATTTCATCATTCCATTTCCTTCCATTTCCACCTCCCCTACCACGCTTCTCTTCCATTTACCATATCCTCTACCCACCTACCTTTCTATACTCCATCTATCCTTCCTTTCAACCATCCCCATATATCCTAACCTACTTTACCTACCCTACCTTATATTTCCTAACTTCCATCCCACATCCTTAACCTACCCCTGCCACTATCTTTACTTTTACCTCCATCACCCTTTCCATCTCATTCACCTCCCTACCTTCACCTGCCTAACCCTCTTCCCATCCTAGCATACTCATCCCCTACCCTTCACCTATAACCTCACACCTATATCCTCTACCTCCATCTCACACCCCCTTACCCTTCTACTTCCCTTACCTACCACTTTACCCCTACCCCTATCCTATCCTATCCCACCTTCCTTCCCTTAGCTTAAGTCTCATCCCAGTATAACCTGCACCCCCTCTACCCTTTCATTACCCCCTTATACCTCCCATCACATTTTACTCCCCAACCTCCCCTAACTCCATCCACTATCCCTTATACCTCCTAACCCCACATATCTCCTACTTCCATTATTTATATCCCTTATGTCCCCCTTTCCTCCAACCCCCTCTTTCTCCACGTAGCAGCTACCCTTAACATTTCCTATCAGTCCCCCCTCTTATTTCTCTCCACCGTATCACATTACATGCATGTGCGTAAAAAACACATCAACAAGTAGTAAAAACCCTTTTTGACTTGTTGGAGTGGCCTGCATAAGTCAAGGGGTGGTTCTTTGTGAAGATTCAAGACTCAATATTATCATAATGTATAAAATGGATTATTGTCTTCATCATGTTAAGGTCAGATATATTTGTGCTTTGTTGTATTGCTGTTAATCAATATTTGATGAAACCCTATTCATACCATTGGGGATTAGTTGACTGTTAATTTTTGTGCATGGTTAGTCTGAACGTTTTTTAACCTTTAGTTCAATTGCTAAATATATGTGTTGGATTCCATTGTGTTATGGGTTCAATATGCATATTGGTGGTCTGAAAATCTATTTATACCATTGAAGATTGCATCAGCCTTTGCTTAGTTGTGTTTTCTGGCGAAGCTAGGTTTGTTTTCTAGGGTTTTGTCTATTGATTTAGGAACTGTTTCATTAGGATTAGATTAGCTTTCTGAACCTTTACCTTTTGATATTTCTTTTTGAATCAATCCCGAAAAGTTGCTTATATAAGCATCTAGCATCCTAAAAATCTGATGTTTAAGAAGTTCTAGATTTAGAAAAGTTGTCTGCAACAGTGATTCTGAAAATTTTATCCAGAGAACAGACATATAAGTCCTCTCGTGATTACCAGCAAATCAAATTACCACTGAGTTAACCTAGGTGTAGTCAAGGCCTGACATTAGAATCCTTGAGGTTGTCTTATTTGGACAACTTAAAGGCATATAAGATCACCTTATTCAAGAGAGAATAGGATATACTTTGTGTATTTTATTCTGTGTTGACAGAAGTACAAACTTCCCTATCAGCAAGTTCATAAGGCTATATCCTCAGTTTTCGAGCTGCTGTATAATGGTCATAGTATTACTACCAAGGACGTGAGAGTTGAATCGGGTTTTGGACTGTATGAGCATCTTCCTTGGATGTGGGTGTGCCTTCTTAAGACTGTCACGATACTTCCAGATTTACATATAATGTAAAATGAAAGCTTTGTATTTCTGTTGCTGCAATAAAGCTTAGAGGTTGTATTTCTGATTGCTGCAACTAAGGTCAGAGATTTCATCATTCTGAATTTTGTTCTAAGCTGGATATTATATGATTTAAGGTGTTCTTATTCTTGGTGAAGTTTTCTTTCTTTGAATGTGCATTTACACATGAGCATAAATATTATTCCCATGAATAAACACTACAAAAAAACAGAGATTAATCAGGTATTGTGTACTCTAATGATAATCGAATTGAAGAATGTGGGATTTTCCATAAGTAAATGTAATAGAAAGATGGTTTGCATAGTTTTGGTTGAGGCTCAAGGGCAAGTGCAAGTATGACTACTCGTGCAAAATATAGGAGCTGTGTCATATTTGGAAGTTAAAACTCAAAATATTTTTAATTTTATACAATATGCTGCTTTCCTCAAGTGTCTATAACCTACATAAAACTCTTGTATATTTGTACCCATGGAGTTCAATGTACAACTTGGCTGGATCAATTGGAAAGGAAAGATTTAAAATTCTCTATAGATATAGGCATTATTAGCATGGCATGATTTGGCTACTGGCCATATATGTGTTTACAATACTTACTAATTCTGATGTACCGTAATCTGATTCTAACAATTTGAAACCCAATATTGTCATAAACTAACCCTGGCATATTAGTTGATTGTTGAGTCTTATTAATCAGGAGCAGGTTTCTGTGTGCTATGATTACTTCTTACAACATCAACCACTTCTGAAGAAGCAATTATTGCAAGTTGTTGTACAAAAGGTGAGTTGAAGGTCAAATTCCAAAAGTCATTTGTAGGTAAATACAACACCCAATGAGAGTGTCATTATAGAAATAATTAAGGTTGGTCAATATTAGTTATATAAATTCAAACAAATAAGTGTTTACAAAACCACAACTTCTCATGGGTGCACTGATAACACGACAATTCTACCTCATTAAAAAAGAGGTGGAATTAAGAAACAAATTGAGAAAAAAAAAGAGGAGTTGTAAGACTTTCTTATCATGAAACCTTAATTTGTTACTATCATCTAGTCATTGGATTATGATACATCACTTCAGGAGGGATCTGATGATAAAATGAAAGTTAGCTATGGGTATAGTTTTGAGCAGCCTTACTTGTGTTTCCAGTTAAGAAACACTTTAAATTTCCATTTAACCAATACATCAAAGAAAGCACATCTTTACCTGCAAGGAAGATATTCCACCCCATGCTCTCAGAAAATCACCTGTCTCAAGAAGTTTGAGCTCCGGACTTGAAGGTGAGTGATCAGAACTGAGCATGTCTATGTGCCCATCCTGCAAACCAAAAACAAAATAATTGATATATAGCAATCCAAAAACGTTGAAAAAGTCATAAAAAGGTTGTGGAAGGTTGTCCAAACATACTTTCAAAGCCTCCCATAAACGTTCTCTGTTTAGAGCATCTCTTATAGGGGGTGCACATTTGAACCTCGTATCCCCATCACTTATTTCTTCTGCAGAAAATACAAGATAATGTGGGCATGTTTCCACACTAATCCTTGCACCACTTTCTTTTGCTTCCTGAACCAAAGAAAAAGCTATCAATTTCAAAAGAGATTCCTTCTTTGCCTAAATAAGTTCTAACTGTATTCATTTCTACTATAATGAGTTTCTAGTGAGAAGAATCTTAGAGTCAAAACATTTATCTATATGTTAAGCATTCTTCAAATTAAAATAGATACAAGATTATCTATTTTCTTCAAGAGAAACAAAAAGGTACAAGATTATCTCTGGTATATAAGAAAAAATTCTTTTGTAGGCAGTAGTAAATATTATAACATACGAAATGAAGATTCGTAGAATTTAGAATTTCAAGAGGAGCAATTCTGTCAGATGTTTATTGACACAGCTTAGTGAGACAGAGTAAAATAGATTAGAAACCTAGTGTAAAGAAAGTCATTGCATCTTGTTTTCAACACAAAGATTGTTATGTTCCCTATCCAAGGGTAAGTCATAAGGAGACCCTTAGCCTATTATTTAGTTTCCCTAAGGCTAATGGGGTCGTGCAATGGAAATAATTTAATAAATTTAACTTAAGTTGTCTAAAAAGTAACTTTATTTCATTAAAAAACAACTTAATGTTTTATTAATAAATAATGAACAAAAAATGTCATTAAAAATAGGTTCCAAAAGTAATATTGAAAAAATAATATTTTAAACACTTTTCCAAAATAATGTTGGCAGGAAAAGGAGAAGAAAAAAAGAAAAAAAAATTATTTTTCCTAAAAAAGCCTATATGAGGAGTTGAGGAATGGAAATGTACATCAATCAAATGAGTACAAAATCATATTTGAGCTAAAGGAAATAACATTTTTAAATAAATAAATATTGTCAAGTGTTTTATGTATACAAAAGTAATGGATTATGAAATCCATGGCATCAAAAACAAAAAATCAAAACTACAAATATGGCTAAGAAGAGCTTGCATCACTCAACCCAACATTTGTTAGCTCTATGGTTAAACGGAAACCTATGCTAGAACCTAAAATAGGTCTTTAATGTTGATGCACCAATAATATTTGTCTATTTGTTATTGATGATATCAACATCTCTAAGACTTACTCATACCTTTCCCTCCTCAACCACAACAACTTCTGCTACCTCAAGATCAAACTTAATCAACCAACACAAGATCATCCTCAATGAAAGTAAGATCCTTAGTCTCAATGATCCACTTTGATTATGGATCAAACTCCTTTAATGTAATGGCAGATAAGTTAGATCCTATGATCTGCTTGTGACAGAATTGAAGATTGTAATGAACAAAAACAAGATCACTCAATCTATGCATTGACAACTGTTGCATGCATTGGAATGTATGTGCTCAAACATATATTCCAATTGTGTTGCATCCGAAAGAGTTGTTAATGTTTTAATTCACACCTTTTGATGTGTCACAAAATAGAGTCGAGTCTGAATATGCATACTACACCTTGTTACTATGTAAAGAGTGACAAATGAAACCATCTTAGGGGATTGAAACACTACTGTTATATACAAGTGCATGTGCAAAATGTGTGATCATCTATATAGAGGTATTTTGCATATAGCTACACTTAATCTAGTGACTAAAATTGGGTTTAGGTGTAGAATTGGCCATGGCTGTTGTTTGTTCTATTCATTGTTACATTTTAATTGATGCAAAAAGTCTATTGAGGAGAACTTTGGGAACTTAGCCCAAAGTGTAGGAGATTTTATCCACTCTCGTTGCAGAACTTCAACCATCCTCAATGTATTGATGAACTCTTCTTTACCTTATTGAAGACAACCCTTGGCCTTGAAGTTTTAGGATTGTGGACCTATGGGTTTTGGGACTTGACATGGCTGTATGGCCAACCTTGAGACTTGGCTTCTATTGTTAGAATTTTAAGTAGTCTACAACATTTTTGTAATTAATTGTTATTTAACTATTCTGATATAAAAAAAGCTTTGTAATCGGGAGATGCATCTCCACCCCCTTTAGACGCATCTCGGAGATGGAGACGCATCTTAGATACTTTTCATGCACCCAAAGACTTTGTTTTGGGCTGGAGACATCACTTCCACGTCTCTTGCCATCTCCCCGTCTCCCGCCAGGTTTTTGACCATCTCCTGCATGTCTCCTCTAAGAAAATGCAAGTTAAAGGGTTAAAAACAGAACAAAAACATTGTTTTCCATCCTTTATCCACTGTTGGATGCATTGAAGCCACCTTAGAAGAGTGGAACACTCCCAAATGATGACGAAAGTTGCCCAATGCTGGGTTTGCAAATCATGGCAACCATTTGTTTACATCTGGTATCAAAATTTTAAATCCTACAAGCATGGCGTTCAATGAAACTAGTTCACATGCATTGTGAATGCTTCCACATTTTTCATACATGTCATGTCAAAGTTCTATGTCATGATTTTTTTTGGAAATTATTAAATTATATTAAAAAATTTGGTGTCTCCAAGTACCCCGGTCTCCTATTTTTTAAAATTAGCCGTATCAGTACCAATACCAGTCTCCAAGTACCTCGTCTCCTGGTTATTTTGAAAAACAAAATTCTACAATGTGAATTATTGCAATCAATTTTTTTTTTGGATTATGGTCCATTAGAATCGAGGTTTCAGTTCAGCTTAGAGGATTTTAGAATTCTAGTTTTATGAGTTGCTATTTAGTGTTTTGTTAAGATTCTGGTTTGCAAAAAAAATCGTAAAAAAATCAGAATTTGTTAAAATATTAGAAAGAGGACTATATATATGCGAATAGCACTAGCTCTAACAAAAAAAACTAGATTGTAATGGTTGCAACATATTAATGGACATCTACAAATATGCTTATGATACTAAAAGATTTTTCCATTTGAAAACTGAATTTAGGTGTAGTTTTACAAGATTCTACTTCTACTCTTTGTTTGATAAGTTGCACACATGGATAAATTCTTTCTTTTTGTTTAAAGATTCCCCTTAATATCATATTAACCTAAATTTTCTATTAGTGAAAACACAGGGCTGGATTAGAGATTACCTGGAAAATGATGGAGTTGCTTTAACATCATCAGAAGAGAGGATTAATGAGTGGGTGGCCGAGATTCAGAAAATAGTTGAAGATCAAGGTCCAAAACCGCAGGATGTAGAGGTTTGCTTCCCCACAGGTCCTCTCCTTCAATTCGTCCAATTCAAAGATGCATCTACTGGCAGCAGGTGGGTCAATCCAAGCATTGATTCGGTGGGGCTCCCCTCTGGCTCGAGACCTAGTTCTGCTGCTCCTTCCACCTCCCATGCTCCTGAGGACTAATCAAGGTGCTCGAGCTTGGCCCTATGTTTCTGGCTCTTTTACATATTTCTGTCTTTTGTTGGATTTCATAAGTTTCTTAGCATAAATGGTGGGTTTTCCTGAGAATATTTTGAAGAATTCTCAAAAGAGTTTTGTAGTATTTTATACTATTGTTAAATCTTTGGTTTCATATGCCCTGGTCAGGATACAGACTCATATTCCTAGGTAGATAGAACTAGTTGAAGGTTTTGTTTTAAATGTCAGACTCTATCTATGTTTTTTATCCTTTAATTTAATATATATAGGCTTTGGCCTTTTATTGACCAAAAAAAAAGGCACAAATCTTGTATAGACTTTAAACCATATACAGAAGCAATTATTCATTCGATAATGATAATATCATAATACAATTGGGTAATATTGAAAAATCAAAATTTCCCTACAAAGATTACAATCTAAATTTATTTGACTATATGTTCATTCACAACAAGTATACAAGGAATCAATTTTTCTATTAAATCTTGTCTTCCATTGCACATTTGAATTGGTTTGAAATTGCTACTCTAATATTCACTATTGAAAAGAAAGCTAAAGAAAAAAAAAATCAATTTGTTAACTTTTCCAGATAAAATTTATTTAGTTCTTTATATGATCAAAGTTTGGAACAAATTCATAATTTTTTTATTGCTTCACCTTAATTAAGTCAAGGGAAGCGCTTGAATCTGATAAATGCACTATATGAATGTGAGCTCCATCTTTAGGACCATCAAAAAGGGTATCTTTTGATACTCCTATTAATTCCTTTACAGCTTCCTCCTCCCTACATAGGAGAAAAAATTATGAAGTGAAAGCATCATTAGATAAAAAACTCTCATTGAATAGACCATATATATATATATAATCATAGAAGGTAACTAGAAAAAATATAGATTTCTTGTTTTTTTGTCATGGATGTCATTGATGAATTATCATAACTAAAATGAAGGAATAACCACAAGACACATGGAGTCTTGAATTTTAACACATACTTTGCATGTTGTTTGGTGAAAAATACATATTAAAAATTATAGCATTCAGTTATTCAACTATGTATATTTAACAGATAATATATTTTATCATTAGATTCTCTTGATACCATTGACTTTATAGAACATGTTGCTTACTCCATCATTCACATTTCTACAATGATTGATTCCAATTAATCAAACATTAATGAAATATGAACAATCTACATCTTTTTCACCTAGATGATAATTGTGAGAATATTTAGAGAAAGTAAAACACACTCCCTTAAAAAAGAGTTTTCACATTGAAAGAAATCGCATGTTTAACAACATTGCAAAAATTTCTGAAGAAAATGGAAATGAAAGATCAATCCAAATCCATTATTCGATATTTCTAGCTACACCGTGCTTGGTTCATTTGGTCCTATTTCTCTTATTTGATTTAACATGTTTGCAGTGATTTGTGATTGATTTTTCAGGACTTGTTTTGGTAGTTTTTAGTCAAATTCTACAAGGGTTGGTGTGACTGTGTAGCTCAAGGCAATTAATTACTGTGGGGAGGTGATATTAATTGGAGTTGTTGGAATGGACAACAAAATAAAACAAGATCTAAACCCTAATAGGAAATCATACAAAGAAGTTTTGAATGCGAAGAATGGAAGGGAAGTACTGAAGGCAGCAAGATTTGAGGTCAAAGTTTAAGAGAGATGGAAACAAAAGTGAAATGAAAGATGAACAATCTATAGAATGCCAAAATAGTAAGTTGCCTCCTTTTCTTAGAACTCTCCACATGGATCCTAATATGGAAATGATTCAAGATGTTGAAACAGAAGATGATAGATTAAAAGTGTTGCAATTTCTTATGGCATGCATGGACAAAGATGTCTTACCATCAATAAAATTCTTCAATGGATGACTCTTGAATGTTTGGGGTAATATTGATATGTTTATATCATTCTATCAAATTATATAGAAAGGTGTGTTTGTAGTCTATTTTAAGATCCATAATATGCAAAAGAGAACTCTAAATAAAGACCATTGGGAAATAGGTAAGTCAATATTTAAAGTTGTCTTGTGGTCTCCACAGGCCTCACATGAAGAAATTTTTGTTTGCACTATTCAGAGATGGCTGATTATTAAGAATATTTCTCCACAATAGTGGACTTTTATTCTTTAGTTACTCAACCCTATTGTTAGGGTTCTAATGATTGAAGAAACAAAGGCAACATTGCTCCATATGAATGTGATAGTGCTTATCTCTGTAATCTTTTGGGATATGCACCAAAGAGGATTGAAATTAATATGGGGAACTATAAACGTAATTGTGAAATTAAAGGTTTGGGGGGTCTCAATGATTATTTGCTTTGCAAGAATGAAGGCCATTAGAGAAAAGTTAGCCCTAAAATTGTTAGAATCAACAAGGGGAATAAACCTAAATGTAAGGAAAGAAAATAAACTTTGGACAAATATTTTGATTTATGTAATTCCCCTTATTATGGCATTTCAAGTATCTTCAAGAACTCCAAATTTCTTGGAGAGCTCCATTTTTTTTGAGAGGGGAATTCTAAGAGTGGCAATGAGTTCAAGAAATTAGAATGAGTCCAATAGAACTTTCCAAATGCAGTTTTGACATTCTAGAGCTCTCCAAACTTCTTGGGGAAGTTTTCTATTTTTGAAAAGCACCAATTTTTTATAAGTTTGTTATCTTGAGAGCTTGAGGTTATTTTGGCATGGTCAGAATTCATATTTGGATCATTTTAGTATTTTTTGCAACTTGATGGCTATGCGAAAATATAATCATTTTTTATTATAAGTGACTCATATATAGTTCCGAAGTAAATTAAAATAATAGTCAACTTATAAAGAGATAATATGATATTTTTCTGAGACCCAAGTTCAATTCCCAATAGGGACATCTAAAATGGAATTCTAAGCTGTGACTCTTGGCCTTCCATAAAAATGGGGAAGGTCTAGGGTCAATCTAATCAAACATAATAATAATAATAATATAATAATAATAATTCAAAATATTGCGGCTTCGGCCTATTACCTACCAAAAAAAAAAAAAAATGATATTTTTCTAAAAAAATATTAAAACATTATAAAATATAAATTCTAGAAAGATTCCCTCAAAAAATAATATAATCACTTATTGAAAGCAGATTTCTACCACCCTAGGATGAAAACCATCAAGTAGAGATTGGTTTCAAGAGTGAAAGATCTTCCCTAGCCAATATGGGTGGATTCACAAAGGATTCACATTTGAGTTTGAAGATTTGTGCTAAAAGGAGAATTATTCTTCCAATTTGAAATTTATTTTTACGAGTGATGGAAGTTACAAATTTATTGAAGATTTGTGTTTCAAATAATAAATTAGTGGAATCTTGTCTTGCTTTTTCTAGGCCATACCAAATTGAAAGAGATTCCAAGTATTTCTAGCCAACCGCCCATGTTCTTGGCCTTTTATGGTTAGATTTGAATTAAGGAGTATTGATTTGTAAAGGGACATAGTGTGGAGTGAAGGAAAATTGTGAGAATTTTTATTTTATTGTCTCATCCCTTATTGGTCGTCCCATGTGGGAGCGAGCATGGGAACCTTGGGAGAGAATTTGTAATATCCCGTATAATTTCTTTTGTTTTTAAGTGCAATAAGAATTACCAACAAACACATAACCCGTTAAGGTTAGTAAACATAATCTAAAAGCTTGTTGAAAATGCAACCCTTCCACTTTCTGATCACCAAGTGCCCAATGTAGGAAGGTGAGAGCATAGGGTGATAAGGGGTTCATTAGCTCACAAATCTGTTGGAAATGATAAAGCAAATACAATACTGGGCGGCAAGCCAGCCCCTTCCGCTTATCCAGCGGGAAAGCAAGGAACTTGGCGGTGAACCAGCCAAGAGAACAATACTGCAGACACAAATCACTATACCGCAATATTTCAGCGGGAGGACTGAATTACAAATTACTCAACTTAACAGCTTATGCAATGGGAGGACCATTACAACCAACATCACTCGGCCGCTTATGCAGCGGGAGGACTGAATTACAAATTATCAGATGTAGGCAGCAAGCCAGCCTCTTCCACTTTTCAGCAGGATAAGAGATTACAATCCAAAATGGATTAGTAGTACTATACTTAACCTTACAATAAAAAGGGAAGTGAGAGTAGAAGAATAATGCTGAAAATAAGAGATAATGATCATGAAACTCTTTCAACATCAAAAACAACAAGCTGGAAATGCATAACCAGCAACCCATAAACTCACTAAATTACTCATATCTCACTCAAATCTCACTCAATTCACCGCAAATCACTCCCAAATCAATACTAGACCAGCAAGAACTAAGACAAACCAAAAGGAAGCTACAAAAAACACCACAAATTACTTTGCACGCATCCCAATGCACCCTCTAAAACCCATGCCTAGCTAGATATTTTCGATTTGCATTATTAAATTCAATACTCAGAGAAAAGTGCCACAAACTTACAATATGAATCGCAAACAGAAAGAAGGAAGATTGAACCAGTACCCAGAATGACCAGTCACTCAGGCAGACAGGTGTGATAAAAAACGTGCTTCAGCCACAGGGAAACCAGCAACTCCAGAAATCACTCCAAACTCCAAAAACACTGAAATATGCAATGAAAGTATCATAGATTATAGCACACAGCTAGGTACTTGTTGTGCTCGCACACACACCCCGTCAGTTGACAGGGGCCCCCCTAATTTTTGTCAACCTGTGCAGGAGAAATAAAGACCAAGTCTCGCAAAATTACTCTCTAGGCCGAATTTGAAACTAGCAAAATACGCCAGAATCCCGAAAATATGCCGAAAGCAAGTAAACGTTGAGAATGATAAACTTTTTGAAATATTCTTTTAAGCCGAATTTCGCCTTGTAGCCCAAAATTGTAGGGGTGGAAATCGCAAACTGAAAACCTTTTCAAGAGTGCCCTTTGGGCCGATTTTCGGATGCCTAGGTGAAAACGCAAAGTCTCTAAACCCTGAAATTCGGTGAATAGGGATAAAATGTCAAAATGCAAAAAGTTAAAAGTTTGCAAAGGGCCACAAATCGCCGAACTTCGGCATAAAAGCGTAGAGTGTTAAAATATCAAAACTTTGCAAAGCTCCCAAGAGGCCCGAAATTTGAATCTAGGAACAATATAGCAGATTTTTTTTTCAAAGTTTGAAAAAGGCCACTCAGCCCCCGATTTTCGGCGATAATGTGAAAATCGTGAACCTTTTTTTAAAAGAGTTTGCAAAAGTGATGAAATCGCCGAACTTCGGCCTAAGGGTAAATCGCAAAATGTCAAAGGATGAAGTTTGCAAAAGGCTCCTAAATGCCGAACTTCGGCTATAAAACAAGAAATCGCGAAGTTAAAATTTGAAAAAACCCTCCGAAATGCCGAAGTCGCGAACTAAGGCGGAGTCGCAATGTTTTAAGTTTGAAAATCCCCCTCATATCCTGAAATTCGCATGCAACACGAAAATCGCAGTATTGGGAAGAATCGTGATCTAAGGGATAAAATGCCAAAAGTTAAAAAACCTTGCAAAAAGTGTTAAAATCCCGAATTTCGGCAAATAAAGGGTAAAATACCAGAAAAAGTTTTAAAAGTTTGCAAACTGGGTAAAAATGCCGAAATTTGGCAAAAGGTGATTAAGTGTGAAAAGTTTTCAAAATGGTTAGAATCGCCGAAATTTGCCATAAAGGGCGAAATTGTCAAATATTTTAGAAGTTTGCAAAAGGGTCCAAAATGCCGAAATTCGGTGAAAGGTGCATAAGTATTAAAGTTTAAAACCTTGCAAAGGGCTCAAAAACCCCTGAACTTTTCCAAGTAAAAGGAAAAAGTATTTTAAAAGCGTTCGCAATTTGGCGTAAGAGTCGAGTCTTGCCAAAAGGTCCCGAATTTCTAGAGGAGAAAGCAAAAAAAATTCAAGATACATCTCACAAAGAGCTTCTCAAAGCCAGACATTTAAAATTTAATGTTTTTCAAATTGATTTATTAAGATAAGGTTGATCGTTTGCAGGTCGCAGGACGCCATCGCAGAGAACTAGGCGAAGGCCTGAAAATGCAAATCAAAGAGGGATCGCAACCAAGGCCAAGCGCTGGAAGCTGGAGGAGAAAAGATGGACTGCAGGATCAAAGCGATGAAACATTGAGAAGCATACCACCCGAACAACAAGCTGAAGTCCACCACCGGGACCAAAGATCGAAGAACACTCTGAATGCAGCAAGTCTATGCATTCTCAAGAAAAGTGCACCGCTGGATTTAATTCCAGGAATTTAGTTTCTAAAAAGCTAAAACTGTTTTATTGTAAAACTGCTTGTAGGCCCCACTCAGATATTTTGAAAGAAAGGGGAAACAAGTCAATTGTGGACAGTTATGTCCAACTACCGGATAGACTCAAATTGAAGCCAAACAGTGGCAGGTAGTTGAGATTGTGGTTGAATGGATGAGTGAGAATTTAATGGGCATGGGTTAAAGCTACCAGCTTCTAGATGGCAGGTTGCAGCCCTTGGATGTAGTCAATCCTAGCCTCTGATTCAATATTGTAAAATCTATTAAAGGCAGAGGCCTTTCTTTTGTAAAGGGTTAGAGATTTTCGTTAGATGGTTAGATAGTTAGACTCTGGTGAGAGAGTTGGATCTTAGAAGTTAGAATAGGTTAGATTTTAGGCAGTAGCATAGAGATGCTGCAGAAATTGTTGTAAAAGGTAGTTGAAATCAATATATAAACATTGATTTGGTGTTTATTGTCTTGTTTTCATCCTGTTTGCATGGTTTCTTTCAGCATTTTAGATAGATCTTTCTATTTTGGGTGTGCAGGTATTTGATAGATTCAGGCGCATACCATTGAGGATATATTGATTGTGTATCCTTTTGTATGGTTAACCTGAGCCTTTGATTGTGCTTAGTTCAATTGCAGGTGTCCGTCTGAGCTGCACCAGAATTGGCTACTTAGCCGTGCGTTTGCAGTCTGAAAATCTTCCAAGTCCCCCTGAAGATTGCACCGTTCCTGCAAGGTTGTGAGCTATTCTGGCCAAGCAGGAATCGGTTATGTTGAATCCGTCTACCCGCATACCCATGTTGTTAGTTTTAGATCTCCCATCCCTTCCCTTTTGATTTTATTTTGTAGTTTGAGAATCACAACAAGCTAGCTTGTTGCAAATCGTAAGTCCCCTTATGCCCCCAGCAAATCACATCAATCACTGAGTAATCCCACAGTCAAGACCTAACAATCAAAACCTTGAGGTCGTCCCCTTTGATCAACAAAACCAGCATTAGAGATTTCCTTATCTCAAGAGAGGATAGGATACTCAGCGAGTACATTCTATTCTATGTTGGCCGGATGAAGTCGCAAGTTCAATGATTTTAGACACATCAACAGTACTATATCTCAAGTACAAAACTGGAAAACACTAGGGGGCCGCACTTTGAAGCTTCAAAGTTCATACGCCAATCCCGCAGAATAATGATGCAAATTTTCAAGATGCCAAAATGAGAGCCTAAGGCTCATATTTATAACTTCACGCCTCCCCAAATGCAAATGCAAATGCAAATGCAAATGGTGCCCAAACTCCACTCAAATTCACTTTCATTTCGCCTTATGTCTCCACCAACATGGCGCCCACTTACCTTTCCTAGGCAAGTTTGAACTTTGCCTTATGGTGGCTTCTTTTTTCAATATTAAACATTAAACAAGAGATGTTTAATCCTCCTAAATTGCCACCAACAAATTCGCCTTTTGACTTAGGAAATAACACATGGATATCAATTAATTATTTTTCCCTAAGTCATCCTCAACATTTAATCAGGAACTGCAAATATTTAAATATTAAACCTTTGACAAGGAAATAATATTTAATTAAATTACTTATGACTCCCATACTGATCATTAACAGAAACCGGGATGAAGCGGAGTAAAGAAGACCAAAGAACTGCTGCAAGACCAGGACCCTGTCCACTGCCAAAAATAGAAATACTCCATACTGCCACTTACAAAAAATAGTAAGTCATGAATTACTGCTCCGAAAAGCATGATCTTCACACCCAGTGACAGAGCATGGAAAGCTCAGTAGGACAACATCATCCAAACAGCCAACCCCTAACTTTCTAAAAATAGTAAGTTCTCGCCTCACCATCGTTTGAAACCCTAATTCTTCATTCCACATAGCCTACGGGTCTCAGGAGTAGGCCAATGGACCACTGAAAGTGCATCATTGAGAAGGGGACATTACAGAATCGACCCACCTTCAAAATGATTTTGACACCTGTAGTGCTAGCTGGCACATCACAAGGAAATTGTCAATGGTTATTCGGTGTGCTAGTATCTTTTGGAAGGAATAAGGAAGTAATAAGGAACATATAAATAGATCATGTATACCCTCATACACCTTTAGTGGTATAGGGTGAACAACCCAATCACCTAAAATTAGAGGGTTGGCTGATTTTGGTCTCAGCAAACGTATGCTAGGATTGATTTTCGACACTAATTCTCAATCAAATCACCAATCAACTTAGAATGCCACTAATTTGTGTCCTTTTCCATTAGTTATCGATAAGTTTTGAGTTAGAGAGAACCCAACTATGAACCTCCAAGATACTAGAGTAGTGTTAGGCAATCATTAGATTGTGTTAATGATCGATGTTTGGACCATTGATAGGGAATTAGCTAGCTTTCACCTAGTCGACGAAGGTGAATAATTTTCAAGGGCTACCTTGGATATGATATGGGAACGGTTGTGCAAGTAATTACCCTATCGTGCGAGTAATAGTAACCGTAGCTAACCATTGTGTTAGGAGGGTATGTTGGCAGTAACCTATAACATAGGGGTGATAGATGTCATGTGCTACCTAGGTTGTAAAGAAGATAGATGATAATATCACTAAAAGGTCACAAGATGATATGTGTTAGACGCTACTTTTTCCTGGGTGAATAGAATCCTTTCCGGTTGCCTAAAGGTGACGATAGGTTGGAATCCATTGGGCTAGGTAGATCCAGTACTTGGGAAATCTCTCTTGAGCACATATGACTCTTGGGCTGGAGAGTGGAACCCTGATGTAGTATGGGATACACCAAATCCTCTACCCATCTCATCAATGCACACTTGACCCCATTGCTTGCCACCATCCCAACTA
Source organism: Cryptomeria japonica (assembly GCF_030272615.1). Lineage (NCBI taxonomy): Eukaryota > Viridiplantae > Streptophyta > Pinopsida > Cupressales > Cupressaceae > Cryptomeria > Cryptomeria japonica. Next base: position 554,479,985 of record NC_081408.1, on the reverse strand, counting down.
GTGCAAAAGACCGATAAATGAATGAATGTAGTGTACAATACATTGGCATATCTTTTCTATTTGGGATGCACTAGAATGGGGTGGGTGTGAGTCACTCTCTATGTACATATCAGTCACTCATCATATATTTAACCCCACTATGTTGTAGAGGAACCCTTGTTGTAGTAGGGCATACATCAAATCATCTTCATAGTTGAGCCCTGATTCAAACCAATCACCACTTAAGCCTATGGCCTTGGCACTTTAGAGGATTTTTCTCGGGATAGCTTGTTGGGTCCACTTGGTTAGGGTGGATAGGGTAGTGGTTCGCTTGATTTTTCTTTCGCTAATACGAAAATGACCACAAAAGAGCCTTTAGGAAAGAATTTAACAATCTCGAGCGTCTTCCATTTCTCATAAATCAAAGCCCTAATTTTCTTCCTATCAACTCTGGGGCCAATAAAACAGAAAATTACTGCCAATTCTTCTAACATTCCCACATCTTATGAGGCTTCTCTAAAAGATCTATGGTCTGAAAGGATTTTTCAGTCTTTGTGTTGCACTTGTGAGTTGCCTCTAAAGGGATTTCAATCAATTTATTCTGCTCATCTAAACATTCGGATGCCTTCCTTTCTTCGCATATTGTGTAGAGCATTAATGTTAATTATTTTTAAAATGCTTTATACATATTCATATGTATCATATGTTTATGTTGAGTATTTTTTATTATATTAGTCGATGATTTATTGTTTATGTATGTCTAAGTTGAGTTTTATTAGTTTTATCGATATTTATTTGTGTAATATGTTTATTGATAATTTATTAATTTATCTTTGTGTCTTGTCTTTTATCTATGTTGTTTTGTCTATTATATTATTTCTCTTCTTAATTTTATATATTTGGTATATTATTTACTTTAATATTGATATTTATTTGTTGATTTTCATATTCAAGTTGACCTATTAATAGATATTTATTTATATTAAATGTGCATAGATATTACTTGGTTAAGTAGATAATTTTGGTAATTTTGTATTGTAATTATTATATGCTTATGCTGTGATATTCATTTGTGTTGCTAATATTTATTTGTATTGTATATTTATGTTGTTTTGTATTATTGATATTTTTATGTCAATATGATTATAAACTTTTCATATCTAAACTTAAATATTTATAGATATTATATGTTTATAAGTTGAAATTTTAAAACTTATATATATAATATTTTAATATCTTAATATAAATATAATAACCTTTATGCTGAGATCTGATATTTAAGTCGAGATATCAAAAATTTTATATACGTTAAGCCTTATCTAATTTTTTGATATTTTCATAATTTTTACATACGTTAAGCCTTATCTATTTTTTTATATCTATATGGGTTTTAGCCAAGTTTTCTAGTGGATATTTTCCTTTTCTGTTTTATCCTTTGGGGATCCTTATAGGTGGTTTGTAATTAATTTTAATTCTTTTTTGGGCGATTTCTTTCCCTCCCTTCAAAGTTCTAGGATCCTCCCCCTACTTCTATTTAGTCTCATCCTCTCATTTTTTCTCTCTAGCTATTTCATCATGATGATGGATGATGAAGTATGATCCGAAATGCTGATGATGAAAAATATTGCACACAATTTAATCCAAAAGTTTAATAAATATAACATTATGGACTGTGGGAATTACATGACTTTAAAAGATTGACCAAAGTGTGGCTTTAATAGACAAAAAATGCAAATTTTTTTCAAAAATAATAATTCCCAAAAATTTAATTGCATTTTATTGATCTAATAACATGGTTGACCATTAATTCAAAAAATTGAGTTTTTTGGGGAAAATGTCACTTAGTAGTTTTTTTTTCTATTTTTATTGCTACTATGATACATAAAATTGAATTATCTTACAAGATTTGCGAAGTCAATACTTGAATTAAATACATTAAACAACTAATTTATGAGTTTAAATAATATGCATGGTTTTCCATAATATTTGCATGACCTGCCCACATTGTGGAAGAAAAGAATTGTTAGAAATTTGAAGCTTAGCCTGAAATTTTTTGCAAGTGTAGTGTTTATTTAATATATACTCATTCGATTGATATAAAGTTTTCTTGTAGTGCTTACCAGGAAGGTGGTCTAGTTCTAAGATAAGTTGAATACATTCTTCTTTCGCTATCATCTGTCTCTATTTTCTCTTCTGAAGGCTGGGGGGTTTCAGCATGCACAAGCAAAGGGCGTTGATACTTTGCTAATATCTTTAAAGCTTCCTGCAAGAGGAAAAGGGGGTTAAGGAGAAACTATTAAGCATGTTTTCTTAGGAGATATAACAAAAAATTTAAGATATTCTAGGATACATGTAAAATTCAAAATAATAAAGTAGATTATTATAACATATGGTATTATTGTCAAAAAGAAAGTTTTATCTATAAGATAAGAAAGTCTAAAAATTCATCAGTCCACAAAATTAGCAAAGTTTATGGTTTGGAATTCTTTAACATTTTCACACACTCACCATCAACAATCATGCTTCTCATAAAGTAGTAACATGAGCATAGAAACAATAAAGTAAAACCTTAGAGAGATTACCTTAAAAGTATGAAAATATGAAAAAAAATTGAAAAAATGTAAAAATTCTCATTTATGTGAATTCTCAACCCTATAATAGGGAAGCATTTGTGACTTTGTCATAGACAGAAAATGCATGCTCATGACAGCAGTTGGAGTGTTCTCTATGGCAAACACACGCTTGTCATAGTATCAAAAGGCCCTACCCTTGTGAACACAGCATTCTCCACAGCAATTTGTGTCACAACCACAGTAAATGGCAGTTCACCACAGCACTTCACAGTTTGCCACCCATGGCAATGTAATGAACTCATTGTTAAGGATGTAGCCTATATATATATATATAAATATATATATCGCTTGCTTCAATCCGAATGAGGCTACATCACATTATATATATTGATTGATAGCAATATTAACATGTTACCAATTGCCTACGGCAGATTAAACCCAATGACTGTCGAAGTCGAAATATATATATAGTGACTGTCATCGTTGCATTATCCGATGACAGTCGAAGTTGAAGTAGTATTAAACCCGATAGTATCGAGCACCGTAAATGTGTTGATGCATAACTAATAACCATAACGGTGACTAAAAGCATACGAAGAGTCATGTTCATGTAGAGTCATGACTCTACGTGGCATAAGCCATGTAGAAGTCATGCCCCTACGTGGACATGACATTTCACCTCTATACATTACAACGACATCGACACTTGCTGGGTATGATATCAATAACAGTGGCAATTTCATGATCCAGCAAGCAGTCGATGATATTCATAAAAGATTAATTGACAGAATTATATATATACATCGGTGGTCAATATATTCATATCAGTGATCTCATCAAAAGTCTGTTCTTACTATATAGTATTAGACTATTGTTTTCTCTATCTCTGATCTAGATTCCTTAACATGGTATCAGAGCCAAGTTGGTAGAGAAATAAATAAAAGATAGTGACATTTTTAATTAAAATTCAGACTTGCATTCAGAATCAAAGGAAGAACAATAATGGTGAACAGTGTTAGAGTGGAGGATAGACTCGAAGGCACATCCAACTTTGTCTCATGGAGAATTCGAATAATAGCAATTCTTCAAGAACTCAAACTAGATGCACACATAGAAGAAGATACAAAGATGCTCGAAGACGAACCAGAGAAAACAACCTAGAAAAGACACAACAACAAGGCTAAGAAAATAATAATTGATGTTGTTAAAGATCACATTCTTCCAACCATATCAAAACTAACTACGGCTTATGATATGTTCAAGACCATTTAAAATTCATATGAAATAAATAATGCAAGCAGATTGCTCACTTTAAAATAGCAATTAATGCATATCTACATGAACAAAGGAGAAACAATCACATCCTATTTCATGAGGATTTCAGAGTTGAAAGACCAATTGTCAACTATTGGAAATAATGTAGATGATATGGAGCTATCTCTAATAGCACTTAAGGGATTACCCTCCAGTTGGGAATCCTTTATTCAAGGCATTAGTGCTCGACCGACACTACTGAAATTCGATCAACTCAAGAATGATTGCACTCAAGAAGAATCTCGACTAATTACAAGAGGGATGGGTCGAAACAAAGAGGGAGAAATTCAAGCACTACATGCTAACACAAGCAACAAAGGGAAGAAAAGGAAGTTCAAATGGAAGAGAGGAAATAATCACAAAAGCAGAGACTTCTCCAAGATTCAATGCTACAGGTGTGATAAATTTGGACACACTCACAAGTTCTGCCCAGAAAGAAAGAAAGCTCAAGCAACCATAGCTGAAGTCAAGGAAGTAGAGAATCCTCTATTCTTCTTAGCCTTATCAAGCGAACTAAACTCAAACAAACATATGTGGATAATCGATAGTGGAGCATCACGACACATAACCGGATTTAGAGATCAATTCGAAACCTTTGAAGGGCACTCAACTGAAGAAGTTACAATAGGAGACAATTCTACCTATCCAGTGAAAGGAATTGGGACTTGCTCAATTCAATTAAGAAAAGGAGTTACATTACAATTGAAAGATGTTCTTTTTGTACTAGGTATCAAAAGGAATTTAGTCTCTATTTCAGGACTAGCTGATCAAGGATATCGTGTCACCTTCCATGAAGATAAAGTTCTACTCTAGCCTAAAAATTCTAACATAAAGAATGCTATTCCTATAGGATCTAGAGATGGTAGTTTATACAAACTATGTAATACTCAAAAACAAGCACTAAATCATGAAGCATCAAATTCTAATGAAATTTGGCATAGAAGATTAGGACATCTTTGATTCAGTGCCCTGCCTTCTATAGGAAAGATCACCACAGGATTACCCAATCTAAAATCTGATCATGTTGGAACTTGTAAAGGATGTGCTCTAGGGAAGAACTCAAAAGGGTCCTTTCCCTCAAGTGAACACAAATCAAAAGTTGTACTAGAACTTGTCCACACTGATTTGTGTGGTCCAATGTCATTACCATCACTAGGGGGATTTTTGTATTACGTGATATTTGTTGATGATTACTCTAGGAAAAATTGGATCTATTTCATAAAACTCAAAGAATCAAATGAAGTGTTATTGAAATTCAAAGAATTTAAAGCCTTAGTGGAAAATCAAAAAGATCAGATAATGGGGGTGAATATATCTCTGAAAATTTTAAAGAATTTTGCATTTTTGTTGGGATTAAGAGGGAGTGTACAGTACCTTATAATCCTCAACAGAATGGAGTCGCAGAAAGGAAAAACAGAACCATCATCGAAGCCGCTAAAGCCATGATGCATGATCAAAATCTACATATCTCATTCTGGGCTGAAGCCTCAAATACAGCTGTGCACATTCAAAACAGATGCCCTCATTCAATCCTAGAGAATATAACACCTGAAGAAGCCTTTACAGGGAATAAACCGGATTTAAGCCATCTAAGAATCTTTGTTTGCTACGTGTATATTCATGTTCCTAAAGAAAAGAGAACCAAACTAGAACCCTCCGGGAAGAAAGGCATATTTGTTGGCTACAGTGAAACCACTAAAGGATACAGAGTCTATATTCCAGGACGAAGATCTATTGAAATTAGTAGAGATGTCAAATTTGAAGAAGATGCTGCTTATAAACTCTCTCTAAGTGCAGAAGATGATCTAACCACAAAATCAGATGAAAATCTTACAATTGAGAATTAGAAGGAGAATAGCATAGAAAATCATGAACTTCAATCATCTAATTTTGAGAATGCTGAAAATCCTAACAAGAAGAAAAGACCACTATGGGCAAGAAAGATGATTGAAGAAAATAATGTGGAACCTGATGAAATCTTCAAAGAGAATAAGAAAACAAGAAGTCAATCATGCTATGTTGCACTCATGACCGAGCTTACAAAATCTAAACCATCAAATGTTGAAGAGGCTTTAACATGTCAAGTTTGGAAAGATGCAATGGTTGAGGAATAACAATCAATCTTAAAAAATGATGTCTGGGACATTGTACCTAGACCAAAAGACAAATCAGTTGTCTCTTCAAAGTGGTTATTCAAAATCAAATATGCACCAGATGGTAGTATTGAAAAACACAAAGCCAGATTCGTTGCCAGGGGGTTTTCTCAAAAGGCTGGAATTGATTACGAAGAGACATTTGCTCCAGTTGCCCGGTATACTTCTGTAAGAACCATTATTGCCATTGCAGCGTCCAAAGGGTGGAAGATACATCAAATGGACGTAAAGACCGCATTTTTGAATGGTGTTATTAGGAAGAAGTATATATAGAACAACCTGAAGGCTTTGCTACACATGATAAAAATCTCTATGTGTGTAGACTAAAAAAAGATCTCTACGGCCTTAAGCAAGCTTCCAGGGCATGGTACGAAAGGATAGATAGTTATCTCTCCAAGCTAGGATATTCCAAAAATGAAGCAGATTCTAACATATACTTCAAAATATCGGATGGTGACATGTTAATACTTGTTCTCTATGTTGATGACTTGTTGATAATAGGAGAAGGTCATCTCATTGCAAAATGCAAACAAGATCTTGTGGTTGAATTCGATATGAAGGATCTAGGTCTACTGCACTATTTTTTGGGTCTAGAAGTATGGCAAAAAGAGAATTATATTTTCCTAAATCAAGGAAAATACACCACTGATATCCTGACCAAATTTGGTATGATAGATTGTAAACCTCTATCCATTCCAATGGAAACAAATCTTCATAAGCTCAAAAGTGAAGCAGTAGATTCAAAACCTATAGATCCTACATAGTATAGACAAATTATTGGATCTCTTATGTACCTGGTAAACACTTGCCCTGATATTTGTTACGCTACTAATGTGTTAAGTCATTTCATGTGCGAACCCAAGAAAATTCACCTAATGGCTGCTAAGCATATTCTGAGATACTTGCGTGGTACTATTGGACTTGGCCTGAAGTATAAAAATGTTGAGATACAACTCCAAGGGTATTCGAATTCCGACTGGGTAGGCAGTTCCATTGATCGTAACAGTACAACGGGGTGTTGTTATAGTCTTGAATCGGCTATGATATCCTGGTTTAGCAGAAAACAGTCAGCAGTTGCTCAGAGTTCCACTGAAGCCGAATATATGGCTGCCTCCATGGGAGCTCGTGAAGCAGTGTGGTTAAGGAAATTGCTAGATGGACTATTTGGGAAGCCCCTGAACCCCACTGTGATTCATTGTGATAATCAAAGCTGCATCAAACTTTCTGTAAATCCAGTTTTCCATAATCGATCCAAGCATATAGAAATCCCTTACCATTACATAAGAGATATGGTAGACAGAGATGTTATCATATTGACCTACATCAGCACTGAAGAGCAAAGTGCCGACATATTCACCAAACCTCTTGCAAAGTTGAAAGTGGAGTACTTTAGAGGTAAACTTGGTATGACTAAATTATAAATGAAATTTCTGATATTGAATCTTAATCATATGTAATTTGATATATTCATGAATATCTTGGATGCAATATTGCATATATGTGTTATGTCATGAAAGGTGACGATCTTTCATGTGATGTATGTGTAAGATCGCTATTGTAAGGTGACGACCTCCACAATAGCCTGATATGTTATCAAGATTGACTACATTAAGTTGCTGTCCCGAAATGTACCGGAAATCTTGATACTAAATTTGTTATGTTGAGTTATTGATTTGTTGTCATTAAGTGTTTTTCCAAAATGTGTCGGAAATTATGATAACAATCACATCATGATTCACTACATTAATTTGCTGTCCTGGAATGTGCCGGATGTCATGATACTAAAATTATTGCATCTGTGATAATAACAATTTTACAGTTGTCACTAGGATCAAGGTTGTTATTTGATAAGACTTCATGTAGTTGTTGTCCCAGAGTGTTGGATATCAGATAATCCATATCTCTCTGGGATATGAAGTATTTCACTAGTAAGCATTACTAAGTGAATGTAAACGATCATGCCAAATGAATATATATATATCTAGAATGTTGTTCCTTAAACTTAATTATGAAATTCAATCCTCTTTTGCTAACAGGGAGTGTTAAGGATGTAGCCTCATTCAGATTGAAGTAAGCAATATATATACATATATATATATATGCATATATACATATATATACAAAAATATATATATATATATAGACACACACATATACATATACATATACATATACATATATCTATACATATTTATCACATATATATTAATTGATAGTAATATTAACATGTTACCGATTGCCTACGACAGATTAAACCCAATGACTATCGAAGTCAAAATATATAACGATGACAGTCGAAGTCAAAGTCGAAGTAGTATTAAACCCGATAGTATCGAGCACCGTAAATGTGTTGATGCATAACTAATAACCATAACGGTGACTAAAAGCATACGAAGAGTCATGTTCACGTAGGGACATGACTCTACGTGGCATAAGCCACGTAGAAGTCATGCCCCTACGTGGACATGACCTTTCACCTCTATACATATACAACGACATCGACACTTGCTAGGTATGACATCAATAACAGTGGCAATTTCATGATCCAGCAAGCAGTCGATGATATTCATAAAAGATTAATTGACAGAATTATATATATACATCGGTGGTCAATATATTCATATCAGTGATCTCATCAAAAGTTTGTTCTTACTATATAGTATTAGACTATTGTTTTCTCTATCTCTAATCTAGATTCCTTAACACTCATCACAAAGAGCACTATAAAAATATATTTGTAGTGTTCGTCAATTGTTATAATTTCCAATGTTTCTCCAATGCATATCAAGTGTAACAGATTGTAGGTGTTGGAGCATCCCTTTATCAGTTAATTCTCATTGCCTATTTGTTTTAAATTGAATCTCAAAGAAAAAGTAATTTGGTATGGTTAGCCAAATATCTAGAAGTTCTAGTCTAAAATGATGCTTATGATGCATAATTTGAGGCAATGAAATAAATGAAAGAACACACACACACACATGTTTTAGCATACTTGAAAGTAGCAAAATAAAATAGTCTTAAGTAACTGTTTGAGCAGTTATTATTGAATCTATCAAAATAAATGTGTATAGCTTGGTAATGAAATCATTTTCCCTTCTACCTCTTATCTGTTGGCATTATGGATGAATTGATTATGTGTTGCATTGATGTTTTGTCATTGATGTCAACACTAGTTGTTATGGATGGTTACTGGCAGACAGGTTTTGGTTACCGGTTGAAGATCTAGTGTTACCGACAGAAGAGATTATCTGTTGGACACTTCCGACATATTTGGATCTATGGAATGTGATTGGTTACATGTGATACGTGCTTCTGGAGCATGTTTTGGTCAGTTGGTATTGACTTGGTATTGGATACTATCATACACTCTTGTAAACCCTTATCGGCATTGGTTTAAGGCTTTACTGGCAGAGCTTTCACTGAGGAATCCTGACAGGATGCATGAGTGGTGTTGGTGCGGCTTCTAGATGAATTTCAGGATGCAGAAGATCTTTGATCGTGCTTCAATTGATTGAAGACATTGCTTTGGCGTGGTTGACGCAGAATAGGTCCGATACCTATCTAGGTTATGGACCGGTATCATGACAACATGTACTCTACATGTTACCGGGATGTTTCAGGAAGGTTTATGGATTTGTTATTGTTGTTTTGGTCTTAAGCCGACATGGCATATCATTGTAATATGGAATTATGTAATGGTCTTATTGTAATATCTTTTAGGTGGCCGACCTAATTGGTTTAGGTCTTAGGGTTTGTATAAAATGATGTAAGATCTCATTGTAGATCATGGGGATTATGTATCGTGGTCTTGGAATGCAATATCATATGCGAAGGAGATTTGGTCGATCATAGGTGATCGAATTGGGATTAAGGAAGAGGTCAAAGGCCTCTGGTATTGAGTTTATCCGGGACTATGAGCAAGCATGGTAGATGCTATCTCCGGTAGTTCACTTTATTGGATTGTTGTCATCTTGAGGTGGTTTTAACCTCTGTAGTCAGTGAGACTCTTTCGTAATGAGCAGTATGCTCTAGGCAGTGTGCCTTCCTGCATGTGCAGGCCCCTCATTGTATTACATACTTTCTGCAAAAGTATCATCTGACTGTGGGTAGGCTTCCCACCGTTGTTTTTCCCTTTCCGGGTTTTCCACGTACAAATCATGGTGTTATGTGGTATGGTTGCTTTGCATTGATTATCTGTTTAATTGTTGACTTACATTGTTTACTGGTATCTGTGTCTACCGGCATCTATTTCTGCTTTACCGGTATTTGAATGTTTATGTGCTCCAGTTTAAGGTTGTATTGTGGATTAAATGTTATAATTGTTAACAACTGATTCACCCTGCCACCCCCCCCCCCACCCTCTCAATTGTTCACCTGTTATCCTAACAATTGGTATCAGAGCTTTGGTCCTCTTTTGCAGAAGCTTAACCGCTTGAGGTAGATCCTATGGCAACTAACACTTCTAATCCACCAACAACTATTTTCAGAAGAGAAATACCTAAGCTTGATGGAACAAATTATGGGATATGGAAAATTCGAATGGAGACTCATCTTAGATGTCTTGGCAAGGATATTTGGGAGATCACTGAGAAAGGATACACACCTTATGATCTGGCATCTGGCAATCCTGCTCCTGCAGACTTGGATAAGAATATTGAAAATGATTGCAGAGCTAGAGAAGCCCTCTTGTGTGCACTTACTGATCAGCAGATCATGGGATTGACTAATAAATCATCGGCAAAGGTTATGTGGGACAAATTGCAAACTCTGAATGAAGGTGACCCTACTGTCAAAATTGCTAAACTTGAAGGCTACTGCGTAAGATATGAAAACTTGAAAATGGAAGATAATGAGAGAATTGTTGTATTTATGGAAAGAGTAAATGAGATTGTTATAGGAATTCAATGTTGTGGAGGATTTCTAAGTGAAGATGAAATAGTTTCCAAACTCTTGAGAGCCCTTCCACCGGCTTACAAGATGAAGGCAACTACAACTAATGAGTTAAGAACAATGGCAAACAATTCAGTTAACAAAGACATTCTGATTGGGAAATTATCTGCTTTTGAGCTTGAAGAAGTTGGATCTTCGGGAGCTGTAAAGTCTGAACCTGTTTTTCATGCATCATCGTCATCTACCGACAAAAGTGATTGGAAAGCCCTATATGCAAAAGAATTGGAAGACATGAGGAAAGAAGATGAAGAACTTGAGCAACTTGAAGACTTATTTGCTAGAAGAATACCTAAAGGACCAATTGGAAATAAGTATGAAGGAAAAACACCTTTTAAATGTTTTGCATGTAATAAAATTGGTCATTTTGCATCTAGATGTCCTGAAAGGAATGCAAGGTTTGAGGAAAGAGTTAAGAAATCTTTTAAGCCTAACCAGAAAAGATATAGATTCAAGAAAAGTAAACAATGCTACATAGCAAATGAGGAAGGAGTAACTGATGACTCTGGAGATGAACCGGCAGAAGACTCTACTAGTGGGTCCGACAATGGAAAGGAATGGGTGTTCTATGCTTTGAAGGAAGATGAACCGAAATTGGATATCAAGAATGAAGAAAAGGCCCTGGCAGCAAAAGTTGAAGATAAGGAGGAATGGATAATTGGTAGTGGATGCTCACATCATATGACTCGAAATAAAGAGAAATTTTTGTCCCTGCAAGAATACAATGGCGGTCAAGTCAGATTTGGAGATAACAAGGCATGTATGATCAAAGGTAGAGGTATTATTTCTTTGGATGGCAAGCATAATACTGATAATGTCTATTATGTAGAAGGTTTAAAGATAATCTTTTGAGTGTTGGTCAATTGGTTGATAAGGGTTTCCAACTTCAGTTTAAAGATAGAAAATGCAAAATCATTAACAAGACTGGTTTGGAGATTGCAACCGGTATTCAGAGAGGAAGTAATATCTTCCACTTGAACACTGGTAATAAGACATGCTTAATTGCTCACATTGATGAGAGCTGGTTATGGCATAAGAGGTTGTGTCATGTTAATTTTGATTGTATTGTTAAGATCAGTTCAACTAAGGCAGTTAGAGATATACCTAAGATTATGAAGCCTCATAATCCGGTATGTAAGGAATGTCAATTGGGTAAGCAAGTTAGAAGTTCTTTTAAGAGCATACATGATAAATCTAATGATGTACTTGATTTGATTCATACTGACTTATGCGGTCCAGCAAGGACTAGAAGCTTTCAAGGTGATAGGTATTTCATGTTGATTATTGATGACTATTCTAGAATGATGTGGGTGACTTTTCTAAGGGAGAAGTTTGAAGCTTTTGAGAAATTCAAGATCTTTAAAGCGAAGGTTGAAACTGAAACTGGATTGAAAATCAAATGTCTAAGATCAGATCAAGGAGGTGAGTTCACTTCTCATGAATTTAACAGTTATTGTGAGACAAATGGAATTAGGAGACAGCTATCTACACCTAAGACTCCTCAGCAAAATGGAGTAGTGGAAAGAAAGAACGGAACCATTTTGGATGCAACAAGATCTATGATGATGGAAGCCAAATTGCCTCATATCTACTGGAGAGAAGCTATGAGTACAGCAGTTTACACATTCAACAGAGTTCACATCAAAGGTGAAACCGGTAAGACCCCTTATGAACTATGGTTTGGACATACACCTATTGTTAAATATTTCAGAATTTTTGTAAGTAAATGCTATATCAAAAGAGATGATTCAATTGGAAAGTTTGATCCTAGATGTGATGAAGGGATATTTCTTGGATACTCAATTCAGAGCAAAGCATATAGATGTTATAATAAAAGATTACAAAAAATTGTTGAGAGTGCTAATGTGAAAGTGGATGAGCAATACAGAAATCATTCTATATCATACGACAAGGAACCGACAGTGGAAATGATCATAACTGAACCGGCAATGCCTCAACCGGTACAGGAAGTTGAGACAGTTACACTAGCACTATCAGAAAATTCAACTGACTGATGATCAGAGCAGTGAACCTGAAGTTCAAAAGACACCGAGGTATGTAAGATTAAACCATTCTGAAGATCAAATCATTGGAGATAGGAACAAGGGAGTTATGACTAGAAGGAAACTGGCTAATGAAGAGGTATGTCTTATTTCTCAAATTGAACCGGCAACTATTATTGAAGCTTGTAAAGATAAACATTGGTTAAAGGCTATGGAAGATGAATTAGATCAGATAGAGAAAAATGAGACTTGGTCTTTAGTTCCCCGGCCTAAAAATAAGAATGTTATTGGAACTAAATGGGTTTTTATGAATAAACTAAATGATGATGGTCAAGTTGTAAGAAACAAGACTAGATTGGTTTGTAAAGGATATTCTCAAATCGAAGGAATTGATTATGGTGAGACACTTGCACCTGTAGCTAGAATTGAAGCTGTTAGACTATTTCTTGCCTATGCAGCTTATAAGAACTATAAGGTTTATCAAATGGATGTTAAATGTGCATTTTTGAATGGTGAGCTTGAGGAAGAAGCATACATTGATGAGCCTGATGGATTTTCACTGACAAATGATAAAGATATGGTTTGCAGATTGAAGAAAGCTTTATATAGTTTGAAACAAGCTCCTAGAGCCTAGTATGCAAGGTTGGATAAATATATTTTGAAGCTTGGTTTTACTAAAGGCAGTGCTGATAGTAATTTATATTATAAGATCATTGTTGATGATAATCTGATTATTGAAGTATTTGTTGATGATATCATTTTTGGAGGAGAAGATAAATTGTGCATGGAATTTGCTACCAACATGAAGAATGAATTTGAAATGTCAATGATTAGTGAGATGAAATTTTTCTTAGGTTTGCAGATTACTCAAACTAACAAAGGCATTTTTATCTGTCAAACTAAGTATCTGAAGAAATTGTTGAAAAAGTTTGGTATGGATAATTCCAAACCGGTAAGTACTCCTATGGTGACAAGTGAGAAATTATCTATCAAGGATACTTCTACACCGGTAAATCCGACAAGGTATATGTCTATGATTGGTGGTCTGTTATATCTAACTCAGACTAGACCTGATATTATGAATGCAGTAAGTATTGTTTCAAGATATCAAAGTAATCCTAAAGAAAATCATGAATGTGCAGTAAAGAGAATATTCCGGTATTTACAAGGAACAACAGAATATGGCCTATGGTATTCCAAAAATGATGATTTCACTTTATGTGCATATACTAACTCAGATTGGGTAGGTGATACTGATGACAGGAAGAGCACTTCTGGTGGAGCTTTCTTTCTTGGAAAGAAACTGGTTTCATGGATCAGCAAAAAACAGTCATGCATTTCTTTATCTACTGCAAAAGTTGAGTATGTTGCAGCAGCAACTAATTGCACTCAAGTCTTGTGGATGAAGCAAATGTTGAAGGATATCAGGGTAAATTGTAGTGAACCGATAGTTATCTACTGTGATAACTCTATAGCTATTGACATGTCTAAAAATCCGGTATTTCACTCTAAGACTAAGCATATATCAATAAAGTACAACTTTCTGAAGGACAAGGTAGAAGAAAAGGAAATCAAATTGGTTTATGTGAACACTAAAGAACAGATTGTAGACATATTCACTAAACCGTTGTCTAAGGAATCATTTGAGTATTTCAGAGACAAGTTAGGGGTTTCTGCCCCTCCAACAGAGACTTGATTGATGAAGTTTGTCATCAGTCCGGTATGCATTATCAGAGACATTAATCATTCTGGCACTGATGAGTGGTGCTACTACTATGGGGGAGTAGTCAGCTTTGAGGTTTACATTATTGCTTTGATATTTTTGTCAGATTTCTGGCATTGATGTCAAAGGGGGAGAGATATTGATGTGAAAATAAAGAAAAAGGAGTTGTATACATTAGGGGGAGAGATTTATTCAGAACTTTACAAGAGATATCATTCACAGAGATTGTTGGTTGTCTTCCACAGCGGGAGACTTATTTGGCACTTCTTGGTACTTAGATGTTTTTCACATCTAGTGTTGCCATCAATGCCAAAGGGGAAGATTGTTGGCATTACGGATGAATTGATTATGTGTTGCATTGATGTTTTGTCATTGATGTCAACACTAGCAGTTATGGATGGTTACCAGCAGACAGGTTTTGTTTACCGATTGAAGATCTAGTGTTACCGACAGAAGAGATTATCTGTTGGACACTTCCGACATATTTTGGATCTATGGAATGTGATTGGTTACATGTGATACGTGCTTCTGGAGCATGTTTTGGTCAGTTGGTATTGGATTGGTATTGGATACTATCATACACTCTTGTAAACCCTTACTGGCATTGGTTTAAGGCTTTACCAGCAGAGCTTTCACTAAGGAATCATGATAGGATGCATGAGTGGTGTTGGTGCGGCTTCTAGATGAATTTCAAGATGCTGAAGATGTTCTTTGATCGTTCTTCAACTGCTTGAAGACATTGCTTTGGCGTGGTGGACCCAAAATAGGTCCGGTACCTATCTAGGTTATGGACCGGTATCATGATAACGTGTACTCTACACATTACCGGGATGTTTTAGGAGGATTTATGGATTTGTTATTGTTGTTTTGGTCGTAAGCTGACATGGCATATCATTGTAATATGGAATTATGTAATGATCTTATTGTAATATCTTTTAGGTGGCCGACCTAATTGGTTTAGGTCTTAGGGTTTGTATAAAATGATGTAAGATCTCATTGTAGATCATGGGGATTATGTATCGTGGTCTTGGAATGCAATATCATATGCGAAGGAGATTTGGTCAATCATAGGTGATCGAATTGGGATTAAGGAAGAGGTCAAAGGCCTCCGGTATTAAGCTTAACAAGGACTGTAATCAGGCATGGTAGATGCTATCTCCGACAGCTCACTTTATTGGATTGTTGTCCATTTATCTTGAGGTGGTTTTAAACTCTGTAGTCAGTGAGACTTTTTGTAATGAACAGTACGCTCTAGGTAGTGTGCCTTCCTGCATGTGCAGGCCCCTCATTGTATCACGTACTTTCTGCAAAAGTATCATCTGACTGTGGGTAGGCTTCCCACCGTGGTTTTTCCCTTTCCGGGTCTTCCACATACAAATCATGGTGTTATGTGGTATGGTTGCTTTGCATTGATTATCTGTTTAATTGTTGAGTTACATTGTTTACCGGTATTTGTGTCTACCGACATCTGTTTCTACTTTACCGGTATTTGAATGTTTATGTGCTCTGGTTTAAGGTTGTATTGTGGATTAAATGTTATAACTGTTAACAACTGATTCACCCCCCCCCCCCCCTCTCTCAGTTGTTCACCGGTTATCCTAACATTATCTCTTGTTGAATGGAAGGCTTAAACTTTGTGCTCCAATGAGTGAAATTACTCTCTCTCTCTCTCTCTCTTGTCAACTTACATTCTTGAAAGAACCTCTTTGATTGAATCTACTTATACTGTTGAATGTATGTGCTTTAGTAATATAATCATTTCTCTTGAAACTTCCTATAAATTATCTTTTCTTAAAAGAAAGGAGATGGTGTTTATGCTTACTATAATTGTGTTTCATTCATGTGGAAATTGCCCTCCTTTCTCTATCTCTTGCCAATCTAAATGTTAATGCAAGCAAATGATGTTATGATGTTTAACCATGGACCAAAGGAGAGAGATTTAGTAGGTGTTGTTTTGCTTAATTATCACTAAGTTAGGATGCTGGTTAAAAAGGGAAATTTATTATCATGCTTTATTAGTTTTTTACCTGATTTATGTATGTTAATATAGCTATGAAGAAGGCATATCCCTAGACCTCCTCATATAGGACCTTGCATAAGCAGTCATCATGAACATGCCAATCCTCCAAGCATCATTCACATTGGTGCTACATTACACCCTATTTACTTTTGCAATGCATGGTGTGTTTTAATAGACACCCTATTTTTATTTTTGAAAATTATTTCGACTAAAATGAGAAACAATACAATGTATTCAACACTTTTTGATCACCTAGATCCCAGAGTGAGCAAGGTGAGAGCATATGATGCTTCCAACCACGCAACTATCTAAATGGATGCAATTCCAAAGTATTGGTGGCCAGCTGTCCAAAGCAAGCAAGCCACACAACCAACCTTATCAACACCTCTTTGGCAGATTGTGTGAATACTATAATGTCCCTTTCCTAAGAACTAACAACTTGTTGACTGTTAGCCTATTTAGTAGGTTCATATAAGCTAATGAGTTAGGGTTAGGGAACTCACTGGGGGTTTGGTGATCATTTAACCTAGCTAATCTAACGATAATAGATGTTGCACTGAGCTTAGTTGGTTAAGAATTGAATTACAACCCTTTCTAGAGGGGTTTCAAACAATTTGTCCATTTTTACTATATTTAGCAAATGATAGTTTTGATACTAACTTGGTTAGTTGCCAATGTCACTATTTTGGGTAAGTCAGTAAATGCATTTGATGATGTTATTTTGGCGAGTAAAGTGGTCCAAGGGTATTATTTTAAATAGTGTTAAATTATTAAAGTCAATTTAAATATTTAACTTAATGTTATTTAAATTAATGAAGTGACTTAATTTGGTGCATGTGTAATGTCCCCTTTCTAGCACATGTTGTATGAGGTTGTCGTTAGCCTATTTCTCCATGGTCCTGTAGGCTAACCAAGACATTTAAGGGATCTTGAGGATATTTGGCCCAGATAGTTTCAGTTGCAAGTGATTTTGAGGTGTTTTGGTGTGTTTTGGGGATACTTACTATTTATAGTAAGTTAGCTAGGCTAGGTTTGGATCGACAGAGAACTCATGAATAATAACCTATTGATGATAGTGTTGATTTTGAATGGGGATTTTAATAATCACTTGCAATTATTAATTTATTTAACAATAAAGTTAAGTTATAAAGTTAAATTAAATATTTAACTTTATTAATGTGGGAACTTGCTGGTGTAAATAAATATTCATTATGGATATTATTACACTTTACTTAAATTAACTTAGGATAATGCATCTTTTCGTAGTTTGGATTTGAGACACTTAGGGAAGTGTGCACATAGGGATATAGCTTGTAGGAGAAATTCCACCTTTTGTGGTCTTATTTTGCTGTTACACTCCACATTCGGTGGGTCATCCACCTCTTGTGGAATATTATATTATTTCTTCTACCTACCCCTAGCATTTCTTATCTACTCATTTGCATATTGATGAGAATACAGTTTGTTCTTGTCATTCTTTTGTCTCTCTTTATGTTTTTCATTGTGCCTTTAATCTTGGCAAAATCTCACATGGTATCAGAGCCATTGGGGCTTCAATTGATTGGTTTTTGCAGACATCTTGGAAGGCTTCTATTTTCGGATTTGAGGGATAGCGTTTTTTGGAGGCATCTTAGAGCATTTTTGACTTCACCATTGCGTCTGGGAGGCCGTTTCCATAAAAATCGAGTATAAACTCGACCTATTTTGGTGAAAATCGAATTTTGGGTGTTGGAGGAATTTTTTGTCCAATTTAGGCGGTATGGTACGGAATTTTCGGATCTCAAAAAAAAAACTGGAAATTTTTTTTTTCCAGTTTTGAAAAAGATTTTTTTGAAAAAATAAAAAATTTGCGGGTCCGTACCTTCTACTCAGTCAACAGCGCACAATCAGCGCCCAGTCCGCAACGCACAGTCAACCGCTCAATCAACGCCTAGTCAACATTTTTTGAAAAAAAATTAGACCCCTCTCCGTTGAGCAATTTGGATTTTTGGGTCAACTTTGAAGGCTCATAACTTGCTCAATTTTGCTCCTTTTTGGGTGCAATTTTTTTTTTTATTTGGCCTAATTTTTCGTGCTCTTCGTAGTGGTGTGGTTATTTTGTGATTTTGGTGCACAGGTTTTTCGGAATTTTTGGATTCTCTCAGTTGTACCTGTCCAATCCTCAATTTTGCAACTTCAAAGGCTTCGTTTGAGCTTATACGACCTCCTTTTTAGGTGCCATTTTTTTTTAAAGTGCATATTTTTTCGTCTACTTTCATAATCTATGATCAGATTTCAGAGATTTTGAGTGGAAATTGTACTTTCAGATATTGGTCTTATTTGGCCTACTTGGTACTTGTAATTTGCTTGGATCTTAGTTTAGATCTCTTGCATTATTAGTTTGAGTCTTCTTTGGCCTTATTAAGGCAGTTGTACAATTGAAATCAGAAGTCCACTTTGCCAATTTTTGCAAGTGGCCCATTGTACACGCACTAAGTATAAAGTATCAAATCATCATTTTGGGGGATGTTCTTTGATTGAGTGAATTTGGGGGGGTGTCTTGTGTGATTGTGCCTCTCTTTCCTTGTGCTCTTTCATTTTTGTTGCAATGAGTCCTCATAAATTTCCACCTTTAACTCCACATAATTATGCATCATGGAAAATTAAAGTATGGAGCAAATTAATGGAAAAAGGTCTCACGCATTACATAGATGGAACAATAGCAGCACAACTTGATCCTAAGGCTGATCCTAATGCTCACTAGGAATTGCATGGCTCTTGGAACTTTGCGTAAGTATGTATTAGATGACCTCATTTTTCACATTGAGAAGTGTACTACAATCAAAGAGGCTTGGGGTATGTTTTAGAAATTGTATGGTCAATTTGATGAAATCAGAGGTTACAAGATTGACAATGAGCTCACCAACTTGGATCCCAAGAGTTTTGATACAATCCAAGATTATGTCACCAAAGCAAATGAGCTAAGAGAAAAGCTTAAAGATTGTGGAATTGACAAAAAGGA
Organism: Cryptomeria japonica; assembly: GCF_030272615.1. Taxonomy (NCBI): domain Eukaryota; kingdom Viridiplantae; phylum Streptophyta; class Pinopsida; order Cupressales; family Cupressaceae; genus Cryptomeria; species Cryptomeria japonica. The sequence goes on along the minus strand of NC_081408.1, from coordinate 554,460,272 downwards.
TGCTCAGTTGATATTCAACTTGTTGGACAAGCTTGCACCAGAATATGCAACATTTGTATCTAGCTTCCAAACTCATCGTTTAACAGTGGGGAGTTCCTATATTATGCCTTCATTTGATGCTTTCACAGAAATGTTGATATTGGAACAATCTAAGTTGTCGAACATGGGGCTTCTCAAGTCTTCAAAGTCCAAGGCTTTGCTGGCTAATCAAGGGAGTCAAGGGAGTCGAAGCAAAGATTCCAACAAGAAGAAGAAGCAATCTAAGACAAAGCCACAACAGGAAAAAGGACAATCATCCTCTCCATCACAAGGCGATTTTTCATCCTCTTTCAAGAAGGGGACTCCACCTAAGAAGGATAAACCAACTTGTGCATATTGCAAGAAGTATGGTCATGATGAGCATCGATGCCACACCAAGCAAGTTGATGAGTTGACAAATCTTCTTAAGAAAAACAACATCAACTTGCCATCTGCCTACACAAAGAAGGATTCATTGCCTTCCTCTTCCTCACAGTCTAAGGGAAAAGGGCAAGCATTTGTGGCTACAACAGGTTCTTCACAGCAGTGGATACTTGACTCGGGTGCCTCTTATCACATGGGTTCTACAAAGGAGCAGTTTTCTTCATTGGAGCCATCTAAGGTACCTCACATTTACATAGGTGATGATACACAAGTAGAGGTTGAAAGGAAAGGTTCAATTGACATGGATGATGGAACATTTGAGAATCTTCTTTATGTTCCTAACTTGTCTACCAACCTTCTCTTTATCTACCAAATCACTTACTATGGGAATGGGAAAAAGGTTGAGTTTACACTTGATTCAGTTGTGATAAAGGAACTTGATGATGATGCCTTGGTAGCAGTGGGACAAGTCATGACAACTCAAGGCTTTATTCATTCTCCCACTTTGTGCCAAGTTCTCCTTCTAGGGCCTTGCTTACTCATTCAAATTCAGAAAGTAAGCTATGGCATGAGCGGTTTGGTCACCTCAACTACCGCTATCTTTAGCAGCTCAGCACTAGAGACATGGTCATAGGTCTACCTCGAGTCAGTTTTTCAGAGGGTGTATGTTCAAGTTGTTCCATGGGCAAGCATTCCAAGGAGAAGTTTGATAAGGGGAAAGCTTGGAGAGATTTGGAAGTTCTTCAACTTGTTCACAGCGATGTAGCAGGTCCATTTCTAGCACCTTCATTTAGCAAGGCCCGCTATATCCTCACCTTCATTGATGACTACTCCCGCTTCACTTGGGTCTACTTTCTCATTCATAAGAGTGAAGTATTTGACAGATTTCAGGACTTCAAGACTCGTGTGGAGAAGCAATCCGGGAATGTGGTCAAGATTCTTCGTACAGATAATGGAAGGGAATATGTGAACAAGAGACTTGAGGACTTTTGTACATTTGAGGGGATTGATCTTCAGCATTCTGTAGCATACACTCCACAGTAGAACGGAGTTGCAGAGCAAAAGAATAGAACTCTCAAAGAAATGGCTAGCTGTATGATACATGCACGTTCTCTTGATTCCGCCTTTTGGGCAGAGGCTATCAGTTGTGCCACACACACCCAGAATCGGGTTCCTCACAAAGCTTTGCAAGGTATTACTCCTTTTGAGGCTTTGGCTGGTAGGAAACTGATTGTGAGACATTTCAGAGTCTTCTGGTGTCCAGCATGGGCTCGCATACCTTCGCAGAAACGCGAGGCATTGGAACCTCAGAGTCGGCCTTGCATATTTGTTGGATATCCTGAGGGTGTTAAGGCATATAGATTGATGGATCCTGAGACATATGAGGTGTTCATTGAGAGGAGTGTTCACTTTGAGGAAAGCTCTCCTAGCTTAGCCTCTCTACCTCCTCCACCTTCCTCCATTGTGGATAGTGATGCTAGTGATTCAGATGATGAGACTTCTTCAACTCCGACTTGTAGGGTTACACCTCCGCAAGGTCCACTTGCAGTTGAGGAGCCTCATTCTCCACCTCCACCTAGACCTCGTTGGGCTCGACAGACACTTGAGTCAGCGGGTTCTCTTGTTGGGGATCCTTCAGATACACGGAGGACTCGATCACAGCATCAGGATCTTCCACATGCATTCATTGCTACCACTTACGATCCACAGACATTTCGGGAAGCATCAGGGGTTCCTGAGTGGGACCAAGCTATGGAGGAAGAGTATAGTTCCTTGATAAGGAACAACACATGCGATTTAGTCCATCTTCCTAAGGGGAGAAAGATGGTTCAATGTAAGTAGATCTATTGAAACAAGTTTGCAGCGGATGGTAGTGTGGACAAGTATAAGGCTCCGCTTGTTGCGAAAGGTTTCTCTCAGGTTCCAGGTGTTGATTATACTGAGACCTTTGCGCCCATAGCCAAGATGAACTCCATTCGCTTGACACTTGCTATTGCTGTAGCTCATGGTTGGGCTATACATCAGATGGATGTGAAGAGTGCCTTTCTTCATGGGGATCTTGATGAGGAGATTTATATGGAGCAGCCACAGGGTTTCATCCAAGATACTTCCTTGATTTGTAGACTAAGGAAATCTCTCTATGGCCTCAAGCTGGCCCCCAGGGCTTAGTACGCCAAGATGGATTCCTTTCTTCTCTCAGTAGGGTTCACCAGGTGTCATTCCGATCCAAATGTCTACATTTTGCGACAAGATGACTCTCACTTGATACTTGTGCTCTATGTTGATGATTTGATCATTACAGGGAGCACCGCATCCATCATTAGCAAGGTCAAATCTGCTTTGCATGACAGATTTGCTATGACTGACTTAGGTCTTTTGCACTACTTTCTTGGGATAGAGATTTCAAAGTCACCTTTTGGGATTACACTATCGCAGCCCAAGTATGCTCTTGATCTACTTGCACGCTTTCATATGGCTAATTGTAAGCCTGCACCGACTCCCTTTCTTTCAGGAGTCAAGCTTGAGGCTCGGTGCTCTTCTCCACCAGTTGATGCCACATTGTATCGTCAGCTTGTGGGTAGTCTCATCTGCTTGACTCATACACGCCCTGATATTTCATTTGCGGTTGGCATGGTTTCCCGCTTCATGCAGGAACCACATGAGCTTCATTGGAAAGCAGACAAACACATCCTTCATTACATCCTGGGTACACATCAGTATGGGATTCACTATGCAGCAAGCACAAGACTTCGCTTGGTTGGTTACACAGACTCCGATTGGGCTGCCGATCTTGATGATCATAGGTCTACTTCAGGTTACAGTTTTCACCTTGGTTTAGGCCCCATTTGTTGGCAGAGCAAGAAGCAACATGCTATTGCTCTCTCTTCGATTGAGGTTGAGTATCCAGGAGCTGTTAACGCGACGGCTAAGACCATTTGGCTTTAGCAGATTCTCATAGAGTTTGGGTTCACCACTCCACGGCCGACAATTCTACATTGCAACAATCAGAGTGCTATTCAAAGAAACGGGACTTGAACTCGGCTCGGACTCGGACTCGGGACTCGGCGTCAGACTCGGCTCCAGACTCGGCTGGACTCGGGAAAGTGAAAACTCAAGAAATTTAGAGATTTTTAAAGATTTAAAACATGTTTCAGACACCCTTTATTGAATACACCTTAAAGACACAATAATATCATCAAACTCGGCTCATTTGATTACATACACAAGTATACAGCAATCACATAAGCATAAACGCAAATTGTAGCTGAAGGAAATAACAAACATAGATATATAAATATTGTCAAATCAGCTATTGCTATCTCGAAGAACCCAGTCCAACACCAACGGACCAAACACATCGAGGTCCATATGCACTATATCCGAGAGCTGATTCAGGAGCAGGTCATTGATTTGCAGTATTGTCCTACAGCGGAGCAGGTTGCTAACATATTTACCAAACCTTTCACCGAGAGTGAGTTCCAACAGTTGCGAGCTTTCTTGGGGGTGCGGGATGTCTCATTAGGGGGGGTCAGCTGATTTCTCCTTCCTCTCTTATGGGGGGGACTTTTTCCTCTTTGAGGTTTTGTCCTTCTTCTTTGAGAGTCTTTTGTACATTCATCTTTCTTTTGGGGGGGAGCTTTTTCCCACTGGGTTTTCTCCCTTTCTCCGTTTGTGAAAGATTGCATTGCATAGTTTTGCTTGCATTTGCATATTGTACATGGGTACCTATCATGGTCTTGTAGCCGGGACCCATCTTACATTGTTGACTTGAGTCTTCATTCCCCTAAGTTGCACTTAAGGGAGGTTGTTGGTGTAAATAAATATTCATTATGGATATTATTACACTTTACTTAACTTAGGATAATGCATCTCTTCGTAGTTTGGATTTGAGACACTTAGGGAAGTGTGCACATAGGGATATAGCTTGTAGGAGAAATTCCACCTTTTGTGGTCTTATTTTGCTGTTACAGTCCACATTCGGTGGGTCATCCACCTCTTGTGGAATATTATATTATTTCTCCTACCTACCTCTAGTATTTCTTATCAACCCTTGTTTCTCATTGAGCCACATGTCATGATTGTGTGCTCGTATATCCATATGGCCTTGCCTGTATAAGCAAGCCCATATTCATTGTATTGGTGAATCCAGTTGATCATTTGCATATTGATGAGAATACAGTTTGTTCTTGTCATTCTTTTGTCTCTCTTTATGCTTTTCATTGTGCCCTTGATCTTGGCAAAATCTAATAGAACTTAAGTAAAGGGAAAAGCTATTTAAAATTTAAAAGTTCCAAAAGCATTGGAGACTTGAATATTAAAAAGAAAAGTATATCTATTTATCCCACATTGGCTGGAAAAGTGTGTAAGCTCTCCCAAGAAAGTTATAAAGACTCTTCAGATTTCATTTTCAGCATGCTTGGTTTTATTATTTTTCTCTTGGAGAATTTTTGGGAGCTTCTAGCTTTCAGTTCTAAAAATTTGAGGATGGAAACCCATATAAATTGACAGATTTGATGAAAACCCATTTCTTTGTTGAGGTCGATTTCTTCATAATTCACAATGGAGCCTAAAGAATATTTTTTTTGCAATAACTAGCATTTGCTTCAGTGCTGCTACAGTAATCACTACAGTGCCCGCTACAGTGATCGCTACAGTATTTGCCACCATTGTTAGCTTATTGCAAGTTTTTTGGTGTTTTATGAGCGTGTTGTGCGAATCGCACACCCATCCCCGTCTTGGACAGGGACCCCTTGGTTTGTGCCTTTCTGTCCTTGCAGAAGAAGAAGGGGATATGAAGGGTCAAGTGCCGCTAAAACCAAATTCGGCCTCTAGGACCATATTGCGAACTTAAAACTCCCCAATTCTCACAAAATCGCCTAAATGTGAAGAAAGAGTTAAAGCCTGCAATGACGTTGAAATGCCGATTTTCGCCAAGGGATACAAAGGAGATAAAATATGCAAAGTGCCAATGTTGACGAACTCGCCCAAGTGCCCAAGCTTGCACTTCTCGAGGAGAAAGTTAAAATCGCCAAAATCGCTCTAAGGGCGAATTTCGGATTTTCAGGCCAAATTGAGAGAAATTTCAAAATTTGTTAAATTCCCAAAACTGGCTTAAGGTCCGAAATTTGCAAAATTTGCAAAAGACCCCTAGAGGTCCGAATTTCACTTAAGTCATCCGAATTCGGACCTTGGGGCCAAAATTTGAAAAGTGAAAAGTTTGCAAAAGGTGCCCAAAGGGCCGAATTTGGGCCTTTAAGTGAAATTTGAAAAGTGAAAAGTTTGCAAAAAGTGCCCAAAGGGCCGAATTTGGGCCTTTAAGTGAAAATTTGAAAAGTGAAAAGTTTGCAAAAAGTGCCCAAAGGGCCGAATTTGGGCCTGTAAGTGAAAATTTGAAAAGTGAAAAGTTTGAAAAAAGTGCCCAAAGGGCCGAATTTGGGCCTTTAAGTGAAAATTTGAAAAGTGAAAAGTTTGCAAAAAGTGCCCAAAGGGCCGAATTCGGACCTTTTAGCCAAAATGTTAAAAAGTGAAAGTTGGCAAAACACTCCAAAATCCCAAAGTTTGCAGAAGTGCCCAAAATCCCAAAATTCAACATTAAGGGGTGAAAATGTCAAAGTTTTTAAAACTTTTCGAATGCCCCTCTTGCCCGAAATTGCCAGGAACAACTAAATTCACGGAAGGAGTAAAGCATCAAAACTTGGAAAATTTTCAAATGACCCTCCAGGCATTAAATTTTAATCTTTGTTAAATTAATTAATTAATCTTTCAAATTGATTTATTGAAATGAAATTGATCATTCGCAGGTCACAGGACGTCATTAGAGAACCAGGAGAAAGACCTGAAACGCACATCAAAGAAGGATCACAATCAAGGCCAGGCGCTGAAGACTAGAAAAGAAAAAAGATGTGGGAACGCGCTGCAGGAGCGCAAGAGCAACCAAACATTGGGAACTGTGCCGCTGAACAAAGATGAAGTCCACCACCGAGACCAAAGACCAAAGAACACTCTGAATGCTGCAAGTTTATGCCTTATCAAGAAAAAGCACACAACTGGATTTAATTCCAGGAATTCAATTTCTAAAAAGCTGAAATTGTCTTATTGTAAAACTGCTTGTAGGTCCCACTCAGATATTTTGAAAGAAAGGGGAAACAAGTCAGTTGTGGATAGTTATGTCCAACTACCGGATAGACTCAAATTGAAGCCAAATAGTGGCAGGTAGTTGAAATTGTGGTTGAATGGATGAGTGAGAATTTAATGGGCATGGGTTAGGGCTGGTAGTTTCTGGAAGGCAGATCAAGACCCTTGGATGCAGTCCATCCTAGCCTTCGATTCAAAATTGTAATATCTATAAAAGGCAGAGGCCTTTCTTTTGTAAAGGGTTAGATGGTTAGACAGTTAGAGATTTTTGTTAAATAGTTAGACTCTGGTGAGAGAGTTAGATTTTAGAGTTAGAATTGGTTAGATTTTAAGCAGTAGCATAGAGATGCTGCAGAAATTGTTGTAATAGGCAGCTGAAATCAATATATAAACATTGATTTGGTGTTTGTTGTCTTGTTTTCATCCTGTTTGCATGGTTTCTTTCAGCATTTTAGATAGATCTTTCTGTTTTGGGTGTGCGGGTATTTGATAGATTCAGGCTCATACCATTGAGGATATATTGATTGTGTATCCTTTTGTATGGTTAACCTGAGCCTTTAATTGTGCTTAGTTCAATTGCAGGTGTCCGTTTGAGCTGCGCCAGAATTGGGTGCTTAGCCATGCATCTCCAGTCTGAAAATCTTCCAAGTCCCTTTGAAGATTGCACCATTCTTGCAAGGTTGTGAGCTATTCTAGCCAAGCAGGGATTGGTTATGTTGAATCCGTCTACCCGCATACCAATCTTGTTAGTTTTAGGTCTCCTAAACCCTTTCGTTTTGCTCTTTATTACGTAATTTGAGAATCATAGTAGACCAGCTTGTTGCAAATTGTAAGTCCCCTTGTGCTCCCAGAAAATCACATTGACCACTGAGTAATCCCGCAGTCAAGACCTAACAATCGAAACCTTGAGGTCGTCCCCATTGATCAAAGAAACAGCATTAGGGATTTCCTTATCTCAAGAGAGGATAGGATACTCAGTAGGTTTATTCTATTCTACGTTGGCCGTATGGAGTTTGCAACAATGCGATTTCAGACACGTCAACAGAGTGGCAACAAACTAGGGTTTTGGAAAGATATTGTCATATCAACCAGGGTTTGTAGTATTTGCAGATTGAGCATGGATTGATTCAGATTTGAAGGCTTAATTGGCATATTCTCACCAGCAAATGCATTGCTATGGTTTTGGAGGTTAAGCCTCTTGTTTTGGAGCGCAACTTGGTGATGGGTATCATTCATTTGTGTGCAGATTTGTGTTTCAGACCTCTGTAGATTCACTGCTAGCTACAGTCGGATGACTTGGAAACATATCGTGGCATTGTATTGGCACGTCTCTCATCTAGGGTTCCAATGCTCCATTCCTAGACCTAGCCACCATCATTTGGAAGTGTTTAGGATTTGTTTTGGCAAGTATGTTATAACTAGATTGTATATCAGTGTCTGCAGATGAGAAATCAGAGTTTGGAGCAGCATTTACACCTTTCAAATATCATTAGACATTAGTATCATATGGGTAGCAATCACTAGGAATTATGGCGGCCCATTGGAGGAAATTTATTGGTCATTGAAGGCTTCTTCAACATTCACTCTGACCTTGGTTATAATCAGAAATAAATTCTGGAAATCAACCTTCCTCCAAGTGCATGATTGATATGATGTAATGTCACTCAAATCTTCAATTTGAAATGGTTTGTTGATGGTTTTCTGTTAATAACAACAATCTGATTTATATTTTCATTCATACATATATTTTGTTTTCTTGCAATCATGTTTCTATATTGTCATTATATCATTGCAAAAACATACAAGAATTGAAAAACACAAAAAACCTTCTCAAACAAAAAAGAAGTCAAATCAGAAAATTCAGATCAGAACTCATAAATTGAACTCAGAACTCAAAAAATCAGAAAATGGAGGGTTGCATGACAAATGTTTCTCATAATGTCAAACTATCAAAACTGAAAATTCTGGGCAGGATTAGCAGGAGTCTTTATAGTGGCATTAGAGATGAAGTTCCTGCCAGCTTGTGGAGTTTAGTGTGAAATTCACAAGTTTATCTCATTAAACAAAATGAAGCCAAGTGCAGATCAGAAAAGTGATCTTTTCTCAAAAGAATTCAATGATACATTCAATGGTGATCAGCTGAGGGACTTGCAAAAAGAAAAAGAAGTAGGAAATTGGCTCTTTTTAATTGGATTGCAATTGGAGTCCATGAAATTTCATGTTGGTGTTCTCTCTAAGTTGGAGGAATTAGACTCATGTATGTCCAAAGTAGACCAGTCAGATTGGAGGCTTTTAAATTGGGCTTTGAAACCAGCAATGCTCGCTTTGATTCAGCCCAACTTTTGGGAACATCGTTGTGAAGAGGTAAGACTTACAGTTGCTTCTTGTCTCAACAAAATCATAAGAATAACAGCTCCTGTAGCACCTTATAATGATGATGTACTAAGAAAGGTTCTACAACTAATTGTACAGAGTCTTCATGGGTTACATGATATCAAAGCCCCTACTTTTGGTAAGAGGGCTAAGATCTTCGAAGTTTTGGAAAGAGCTAGATCATTTGTTATTATGTTGGATCTCAAATGTGATAAATTGATTCTTCAAATGTTTCAATGCTTTTTAACCAAAATCAGAAAACAACATTCAGATAGTGTTAAAGGAAGTATGCAAACTATTTTGTCTTTAAATCTCACCTACGGCTTACGAGTTTTCAAAGGGATTGATTGAGCAGAAAATGAAAGGTTCAAGAAACAAATGACTGAAAATGAACTAATCTCAATGGGCTTACAGGTTGCAAGGTCTTCCAAAAAGAGTAAGAACCAAATGAGAAGAGAGTTGATTTGTTTCACATGTCAAGAGGCTTGGACACCTGGTCATAATTGTGGAGTTAATAAGGAGAGAGATCTATTGCAGCCAACTAGTGATAAGGACAACGATATAGTTGTGAATGGTGCCTTGACTCGTGAGGAGAAAGCTACAACAACAGTTTTCAATACACCTGATACGGGGCATGTTGAACGCAAAATAGATGATGGCTACCGATCAGCTAAGGTTGATATTATGGAGGAAGAATCAATCGCTATAGGAGAGGGGTATGTAAAACTCTTAATTGGTGACCTGCAGATCATTATTGATAAAAAACATGAAGAGAAAAACTCTCTTGATGAATCCATGTACATAATGTTGTTCCACTATTTCTACATGAAGAGTGGATGACATCATCTAGAGATACAATTAAGTGTAATAGTGAAAATGTTCCTACAGTTGAGAATGAATCAGAAAATTCAATGTGTGACAGTCCACTTTCTTTAGATGAATTTGAACAAAAGCCTTTAGCATTGCAAGATTTGAAGGATATATTATTGGTCACAAAGGAGAAGATTGTGCAAGTATTAACAAGGGCGGATGATTCTCACAAATACATTGAAGATCTTATTTGGAAAACTCAAACTGAGGAGAGACAAAAAGGAGTTGCAACTGGAGTCACTAGTACTCAATTGTGCTCAATCAGAGAAGCATTTGAAAAGATGAAATCAAATTACTTGCAGTTGTTAATGGATAGGGATCTTGCTATCAAGTTTGCGGAAGATAAGGAAAAAGAAGTTGATGATCTTTGCTCCCACCTAAGTATGACTCATTTCTCTCTATACAAAGCAGAAAATCAAATATCTACTACAGCTATAACCATGGAACAAGAAGTTGGTACAAGGGAGAGGGAGGTCAAAACAATAGTAGAAGGGATTGATGAATTCCTCAAGAGGGAAATGGGGCACTATGATTCCAAAGAGATCCAACATGTTGATAAAAGGATTGAAGAGTTTCACAAGGAAATACCTTGCAGCCTTGTGACATTAGTTGAAGAAGATTTAATTGAGGCACCACCACCTCTAATCACTCGGGAGGACATGTGACAAGTCAAGGTTTGGTAATGCTTGATGAGTCCAAAGAAAGAATAGAGGAGGAGCCCAAAATGCTAGTTTGGGGCAGCAGTAGATTACCTTCCCATTCTCATGAGTTTGCAGCCTTTACACATGGAATAACTGATGAAGAGGAGTCTACAAGAGTTGGTACACAATGTGCAAGTGTTGGCCATAACATTTTCAATGAAGAGGTACTTGTAAAGGTTGAAGACATGACACAAATGTATGAAAAAACTTCTGATTTTTACAATAGTGGTAGTATTTCTTCACATCCACACAAGGTAGTAGATCTTTCACATGAGGATGATGGTATTATTCAGTCATTTTGTGTTGGCACTCAAGTTGTGGGTGATCAACATGAAATATATCTTGTTAATCCAAGCCCCGGAGGGTCTAATTTTGTTCATCAAACCACGGAAGATTCCGATGGCAGGGACAAGGAGGATGAGAGTGGTGCAGGAGCCCTCAAGGTCCAATGAGCCCTCATTCATGAAATGGTCATGATGAGTTTGATGCAATGTAACAAGGTCATTTTATGATCTAGGTTGGTGCAATAAGACCTATAAAGGTAAATAATGTAATGGTTCAAGTCCTAGAGTCAAGTTACTCAAATGTTGTCAAGTATGTAAAGTTGTCAATTTGGGTTAATATGGTCAAATGTGAGAGACCAAGGGCAAAGTCATGTATTTGAGTCATTTTGTCACAAATATGCTAGATGTAGTCATCTTGTGGTCATGAGTATCAAGAGATATTGCTCAACATTCCTTCATGAAAACATATGAAGTCTAAAAGCAAGTTGAGATGGCATCATTCCACGAATCAGAGGAGTTCCACATCATCAAGTCTAGATGCAACGCACCTGACTCAACTTATGGAGACACAAAGTTTGAGTTACCTACCCTCATATTTCATTGGTTCACATTCAATATTGAACATAGCTATAATTTTCTCATTGGTCAATGGGAGTTTGTTGTAACAAACTCTAATTAGGGTTTTCATCTTGTAACCTCGGCCATTAATCTCAAATTGATCTCAGGCTTTGAATTGTAATGAGCTCTATATATAAGGCTCAAGCTTCTCATTTGTAAAGGTTAATAGAGAATAGTTAGTAGTTCGATAGCAGATAGCAGCTAGAGTAGAGTAAGAAGAGAAGGCAGAAATTGTTGCCAAAGTTGTAAATAAACTTCCTTTTCAGTGAAGTTATGGTGGAATGTGTTGTTTCTTTTACACTTGCATGGTTTCTTGTTGGATCTTCACGTTAGCTAATGATAATTAGGTGGATGAAAGAACGTTGTGTATGATTTATGGTGAAACTCCTAATCCATACCACTAGCCTCTTGTTGATTGTAAGTGCGCCTTGCGTGGTCGACTAGAATACTTGAATGATCTTAAGTTCAATTGTTATTCAACCATTGATATGCATTCAATTGATGGTGTCTATGCTTGATAATGATTCGAAAATCATCTAATCTTCTTAGAAGATCGCACTAAGCTTTGTGGAGTTTTTGCTTTGCATGTGAAAGCAAGGCTTAGTCAAGTTTCACCAGAGATTGTCCCTCCTTCCTACATTCTTAGACTTCTCAAACCCTATGTCCTTTGCCCCTTTTTTATTCTCCAAGCAAATAGATAGAATCTAAGTTCCAACAATTCAAGCATTCAATTATTCAACGTAAGCCCCCTTGGAGGAACAACAATCACAACGACCAACAAAGCTTATCCACACGTCATGACCCGACATATTAGGAACCTTGGAGTTGTCTCATTTGATTGCGAAGCATAGCATTTGAGAGACTTTGTTCAAGAGAGGATAAGATTCTTTGGTATTTTATTTTGTGTTCGCATGTGCCTAAAAAACACATCAATAGTGTTGATAAGTCAAACTAGGCATCAACCGCTGCAAGCCTATCAACATGCTTGCATTGACTCCGAGGAACGCTTTGGATGTTGAAGACCTCAAATCCTTCAATCAAGTGCCAAACCCTTTGTTTGTATGATTTGAGTAAGTTGTTTTTTGTTATGCTTTGAGCTCTGATATGATTAACAACTCGTTGTCCCCAAATACTTGCAAAGATTTGATTTTTCTTTTTTGCGCAAGTCGTAGGCCTTGGATCAAGGCTTCATACTCTGCCACATTATTGGTGCAACTAGGATGAAGCCTAAAAGAGAAGAAAAATTTCTCCTGCTCGGGAGAAACAAGCATCACACCAGCACCTGCACCATTCCTATTTCTTAAACTATCAAAAAACATGCTCCATAACGCCTCTAGATCTTCTTGTGTCTTGATGAGGTTAGGAATAGGAGTATCCTCCTCGTTAATACAATAGGTACCAAGTCCAGTCTCTTTAGTCTCAGCTAATGGATCAAACAGAAAAGCATTGGCCCAATCATCTAGCAAACAATCAAGGACCTCCTCCAAAAGCGTAGCAGGTTAACATACAATACACTCATCCCCCTCTTCGCACAAAGGGCAATTCAAGTTTATAGGGTTGGGGGTGTAGGGCTCAATGTGGCTTTGTGCAATGGGCTCTGCCTTTATGGTAACCTTGGTACCATACCTTGTTTGAAATAGCATGTGGGACCAATTAGAAGACAAGTATCCAACTATCTTGGTGGTAGAGTCTCTAGACAAACAAATGGCAAAGAAGGCAGGGAGACCAATGACTGATATATCCTGTAAGACAATGCAACCAAGGCATGCGTGTAAGGTTAACATCAAATTTTTAACCACCCCTATTGTCTTAATAGAAGTGTCATCCGATTGGACAACCCCCTTAGTCAAAGGTTCATACTCTATACCAAGAAGGTCAACTATCTTCTTAGGCATGACTGAGCTACTAGCTCCTAAATCTATCATGCAATTATGAACTAAATTATCTCCTATGATTAAACAAAGATGGAAGGGGGGAGGCTTGCTGATCTTACTTGATTCTTCTTCCTCCTTGGGTTGTACCAAACTGGTGGAGACTATCTTCTTGCTAATCGCTGCCTCATCACTTGATTGGTTGATGTCCTTCAATGCCTCCTTAAGCAAATCCCTTTGAGATGGGATGGAAAGGGCCTCCCACATTGTGACATTGAGATTGGCTTTCTTCATTTGGTCAACTATATTGAAAGTATCACCAGCTGATTTTGAAGGCTCCTTTGAAGCTACAAGGTCTATCTTTGTTCTTGGGGCAACCTAGGCCTCCTCTTGCCTCCTGCTCCCTTGAATGGTATTTTCACTTGTATCGTGGACAACTACTTTGGGTGTTGGAGCTTGGGCTGATGTTGAAGGTGAGGCAGTTTCCACCGCTCTCTTCTTTGACCTTGTGTATTGTAGCATATTCTCACCATTTGTCTGGTTTATACCACAGACATTTGCCTCTTGCCAATTGACAAAAGTAGAAAATCCTTGTATGTGAGCATGATTGCCAACACTTGGCTGATTTGGGTCATATTGCTGGCCAAAGGTGCTTGGCTCATTTTGCACTACTAGAGCTTGGACAAACTCTCTTTTGGCATGCACCTTGTTTGTGTGGCTGATTGCATGGTTGACACCAATCTTGCTCTTGGGTGAGATTGTTCTGCATTGGAACAATTGCCTTTGACTTATTTGCAGCTTTAGGATTCAAACTATTCAAGGGCATGGCATTACTCCATTGGTTTTGCCCTTGAAAAGGTAGCCTATTCTGTTGGTAATTCTGATTTTGTGCTTGATAAGGCTTGCTATGCTAAGCTTGTTGCCTCTTTAGTGTCACCAACTCATTGCGAAAGTTCTGCAACAGAGCCTTGACTTCATGGAACTCATTTGAGGATGAAGTGGATGTGTATGGATGGCTTGTGGGTGCCATGGGGATAAGAGCCAAGGTGGGCTGTTGAGTAGGATCTTTTGGGAATAGAGGCATTGGCAGCCTTGGAGCTATCTTCCCAGCCTATATCAAACAAATTTCTGCCTTTATGGCTATGTCATATGCATTTGGTAGAGAAGTTCCACCAATTGATTGTATCATGAGAGCTACATCACTATTGAGAGCTCTTAGATAATACAAGAAGGCATGATTGGGAGATGGCTTCACCAGAGTAGGGATTCTATCCCATATCTTTTGGAATCTGAAATTGAAGTCTCCCATGAATTCATGAGGTTTCATCTTGATTGTAGTTAGTTGTTCAACCAGGGATAGGTGATCATTTTTATCTTCTAAATGGTCACACAACTTTTCCCCTGATTTGTCCCAATTATGAATGGAGTTAGGTGGTAACCCTCTATACCACTGCAATGTCTTGAATGTGCTCTATAGGAGTAGTAGTTGTTTCACTAGTGAAATAGGGTATACTCTTTAATGCAGCCACTAGTATATCATTTCTTTGGGTTAAAATGACTAGACTTCCCCCATTGAAAGTAACAAAAATCTGATTTCTAGCCATTTGAAACAATGGTCTATTGATATGGGTGGTGGTAGCCCTAGACTATAATGGTCTTGTAAATGGAGGGGTAGAACGAGACCTGGGTGATGGAGTGCTTACAACCTTGACACCCTTGACTAGTGACAATGAAGGTCTACCTCTCCATCTTCTAGAACTTGAAAATGAGATTTTGAAAAAATGGAAATACCTCTAGAAGACGCCCTTGTATGAATTCTGGGCATGAAATCAACAACAATTCACGAACAAGAGCCTAGATTTGTCAACAGAGTCGCCAAGTGCTTGAATTATGACTGCCTCCAAAGTTTGAAGCCTGAAATACTAAGAACAGCACTGAATACTTAGCATGAATGTCAAAAGTTCGTCCCAACAGACGTGCCAGAAATTGATGTCACAAAAGTTTGCACCCTTGTTGAGCTATCAACTTAGCAATCTCGTGAAACACAGAAACAACCCCAAAGTGTGGCACCTTGCGCAATGGGGTTGAATCTATGGAGAAGGTCGGCTCCCTTCTCAATCCAAGTGCAGGTGTTGAACGAACTCAACACTCCAAATTCTACTTCTAAACCCATCCTTACAGCTTGAAAAGGAAAAGGGAAGAAAGAAATGCTAAAATGAAAGGAGGTGATACACCAAGATAAGAGGTGTTTCTCTTCCCACCTAGATTTGACACAAAGAGCCAATCGAAATACCCAAGGAATGCACAAACTTCAATTGCATGAATGACCCCAAATGCATGGGGGGTAAGAATTTGTTGAATGTGAAAAAGGGGAGAAAGTTTTCCACTAGTCACACTCAAAAACAAGTCAACACAGCATATACGTGAGAGAAAGC
Organism: Cryptomeria japonica; assembly: GCF_030272615.1. Taxonomy (NCBI): domain Eukaryota; kingdom Viridiplantae; phylum Streptophyta; class Pinopsida; order Cupressales; family Cupressaceae; genus Cryptomeria; species Cryptomeria japonica. The sequence goes on along the minus strand of NC_081408.1, from coordinate 554,444,583 downwards.
CGCAAAACATACAATTACAATGAAGGTAAGAAAACATACACAACATGCATAAGTTGAAGGGAAGCAGGAATAATAATTTCAATTCATTCTCAGGCCAATGGCGAAACTTATAGTTGCAGAAATGCAAGAAAATATACAAATCTTCAAGAGAAGTGAAAGAGAAAAGAGTAGCTCAAGCCAACAGGGAGAGAACACTTTACAATGAGGCTTAATAACCTATATATAGCAAACTGGTCACAGAGAAGAGACCAATGGTCAAGGAGGGGAGACCTTGACCCTGGCATGCACAAGAGACTGTCAATTTAGGAAGGCAAGGAAGTGCACAAACCTGACATGGTGTGCATTCAAGCAACCTAGCCATACCCTGACAAAGCATTCCAAGAAGAAAAGTACTTCTAGAAGGTGGATTGCCTGACATTCCAAAGTCAGAGCATGCAAGCCTGACATGAAGGCCATCAACTAACCATAAATAAGCATGGCCCTGTACTCTACTTGATGGCAATCATGCAAAAAAGCATTAAATGCGCCCTTGTAGCTCCATGAAAGAAAGTAGACAAGTCGCAAGGGTTGGTGGAGCATTAAGAGTCTTGAGTGTTGATCACGTCATCTGGAAGTGTCGCAAGTCGTCATCGTTGTCTTAATTTTTGAATTTTCAAAAATGACAACCCCTAAAAATTTTTGCTTAAAATTCGTAGTTTTTGTTTCTAAGGCACATTTTACGAGGTTTAAAACTCATATTTGTTTGTGTCTATTTGCTCCTGTGTGTTCCTGTCTTCCTTGTCTAATTTTTGGTAAATTATGGATGTCTTTTTTCCTCCTTTTTGTGCAATTTGGGGTTTTGAGATGATCTTTGCAAGTAATTGGAGCTTTTGGATGGCATTGCAAGAAAATCCACTTACTTGCAATCAGGTCTCCAGGACCCAATTACAAGTGGGTTCATTATTTTAATAATGTCAAAATATACTTGTAATCGGGGATCAAAAGCATGATTACAAGTAAGCCCTCTTTCTTTTTTAGTTTGTGCACTTGCAATCGGCGGTTGAAGACCCAATTGCAAGTATTTGTTGTATCTTAAGCAAATGAAAAGTGTTGCATATGCTTCTATTGAGTTCCTCAAGACCCGATTCGCTTTCTTTTCGTGCCTCCTTTGTTCAGTGATATTAAGGGGGATGTCTTAAATGCGTTGTTGTTGTGTAATAGGATTTCTCTTCCTAGTTCCCCTCTTTGAACTTGTCATTGGAGTTTTGAAATCACATTCCAACTCTTTCATTTGGAGCTGCGACAAGATCTAAGCGTTTTTCCTTTGGTCTCTTTGGGGGTTCACTTCAAGGTAAGTGCAACTTGTTATTTCTTGTTTCGTTTTTTGTTTTTCCCTCTTTGTATTGGTATATGGATCACACCTTTCCCTTTGTTTTTATTCCTACATTATCTGCATTGCTTGCTCGCAACCAAATGTATTTTTGATTTTTAATATGTATGACTGCATTTTGAATGGCAAATATCGGCTTTTCTTTGCATAGCATATCATTGCACTTGCAATTGGTTTTCAAATTCCCGATCGCAAGTTTGTGTCGTCCCTTGTGAGTTTGTTGGCTTGCAATTGGGCCTTGGTGACCCAACTGCAAGCTTACATCTATCATTTGCGAGTAGAAGTATCAAGTCAGTTTCCTCTGTTGTCTTTAATATGCAAGTATGAATACCTGCATTCGGGTCCTAGAGATTCGGTTGCAAGCTTACACAATGCCTCTTATTTGCTATCATTTTCACTTGCAATCGGGTCCTGGAGACCCGATTGCAAGCTTATTTTTTTCCTTTCCTTTGCAATAACACATACTTGCAGTCGGGTCTTGGAGACCCGGTTGCAAGCTCACATCATTTTCACAAGCTTGTATACTTGCATTCGGGTCCTGGAGACCCGATTGAAAGTAAAATTTTCAGCATTCTTCACCAAGTTCACACTCTTCCACTTGCACATTCCAAGTTTGCTGCACTTGCATTCCACCCCTTGAGAACTGAAATTCTACCCTTGCCATTATCATAATGCATCTTTCAAGCTTGTCCATTCTTTTTCACTTTGTTAATGATAGATCTAAGGTTGGGAATTGTCTTCCAAGCTCTTTCATTTATAGAAGGTGTTATGGCTTCTCCAATAGCCTGCGAAGATGTCTTGACTCTTAACTCTTTGGAGTTTTCATCACAGTGTTGCAGATTCTCGTTCAATGACAGAAGGATCAGCATCTCCCTCCAACAAGAAGATGAAATACAAATACTACAAGTACCAAAATGAAATTTCTCCTTCTCAAGTAAGCTCTCCTACTAATGAAATTAAAGACATAGAGATCAGGCATGTTGATATGTCTGAGTTCCTTGAGAGAACAGAGGGATCGCCAAGCCATAGCATGCAATTGCTCTTGAATAGTCATATCCACATGGTTTCCACTTTCCCAGTGGCTGCCTTGGAACCAGAGTTTGTTCTTGCCTGTGCTGCTTATTTTGACAGAGGATCTAGAACAATCAAAGATGATGTTGGCAATACTATTATCAGATTGGATGAAGAAACCATCGATAAAATCTTCAAGGTTCCTGCTGCTCCATGAAGAATGCCCTCGATCACTACAACCAGAAAAGACCAGATTGCATAAGGCATATCAATTCAAAATGCCTTCAGACTCCTAGAACCTGTTTCTCTCTATGCCCTAAGTTGTATCGATCTGATTTCATTGAAGAAATCAATGATATGATCACACTTCTGAGCAGGATAATGGGGTTATAACAATCTAATGTATTTGAGATCTGGATGTACAAATACATTGTGGTCATGAGAAAAGCTGAGTCTCGTATCTTCTAGGGTGAAGTAATCAGTGATAACCTATGTGAGCAGCTCTCACAAGTTTCAAACACTCTCACTTTCTACATGAATTCATACCTAGTGTACATAGCAGCATCACTTAGACAATTTCTTGGTCTTTCTACCAAAGGTGACAAGTCGTTGGTACCAGTATGGAAATATCATGATCAACTCACTTTGAGACCTAGAAGGATTCACTACAGGAGGGTGCAGGATGCCTTCTTTGGTCACTTCATGTGTTTGTTTGACAAAACACTTAAGAACAAGAGCGTATGAGGCAGCCTAGAAGAAAGTGAATGAGTATGGATGCTTGTTCCTTCAATTCCCAACTTTCATTTACATGAGAGTTGGATGTTTTGAAGGTCACCCATATATGCTTCTGAGATACCCTACTGACAAGGTCATCCTAAAGGAGTTGGCTAGATAGCCAATGACAGTTCATGCAGTCCAGTTAGCTCAGCATAAGTTAGGCATCAACATATCCTCACATAATCCATTGTAGATTGGCCGATATTCTTTGACAACCTCAGCAAGAGCCAAACCCATGGAGACTGAACTTCAAGAAATTAAGTTGAAGAAGTTAAAGGCAAGAAAGTATTTTGATTATCGAGGAATAAAGGATAAAATCAAGAGAGCCTTTACTCATGTTCATCACCTTGAGGATATTTGGGTTGATCTTTGTACAGAAGAAGACATCAGGAAGATGGACTACGGCAAACTTACCTTGGAGCAAATTGTAGATCTAAACTTGACCAAGATTCCAGAAGGCATGGTAGATGACGGGAAAACTCTTGATCCAGAGTACATAGAACAAAGGGTCGCTAAGGCTCCTCTTCCATCTGTCCAATGATCACAGAAAGAATGTATCTCAATCTTTGATAGATTTCAACCCATCCTTGCCAACACCAATGCTTGGCTGAAAAACAATAATGTCAAAACTATAAGGATCAAGGTTGGGGCGGAAGATGATTCAACATGACCAGTTGGGCGTAAGTCTGACGTGAGGGTCAAATCCAAAGAGGGCGATTCTTCTTTTGATACTAGAATCAAGCTAAGAGTTAGTAGGGCTTTGGTTATTCCTCCACAAGAGCTATCATTGAAAGGAAAAGAAAAGCCTCAAGTGCAAATTCACGTCATTGATCTTGAGGATGGATTACATGAGGAGAATGCTCCAGGATCTCCTCCTATTATGAACTCAGATTCTCCTCACACGAGCATTCCCCAATTGTTTTTAGATGTTCCTATGTCTCCAATAGACATGAATGTGGATTCTTTCTCTACGGTTCATGTTGATCTTGTTGTACCAACTACCAAGTGCATCTATTTGTACCATTGTGACATCATCAACAACAGATATATCTGTGAGTGTTCCACATGACAACTTGGAGAATGTTTTTGATTCAACTCCTTCATATGCCATTTTATCCAGCATGTCACTTCCTAAGATTGATACCTCTACCATAAGCTTTGATCGGTTCATGACTGAAGTTGGCCATGATTTGCCATCTAAGCAAACACTTGTCGCTGTCCAGATTGAGGCTTCATCTAGAATGAGAATTGTGGTATAGGCAGATTATGTTTCTACACAAACTACAATTGTTGTTACAAATGCAAGCTCATTAGATTTACCCCCATGGTTGAGTTGAATCACTCCAAAAAGGAAGAAGCAGGAGATTTCTTCTGATGTGTTTGACTTTTAGCAACTTAGGAAATCTAAGCCCAAGGCTGCCAAGAAAGCTAAGACAGTTTCATGAGCGGTTGCAGATAGTAACAAGATAAAGTATGCAAAGGTGGCAAAACCTCTTGCTGATAAGCCATAAGGAGAGATGCAACTATCTGATTACAAGTTCACGAGGGTGGAACAAGGAAAGCAAACACATGCTAGAATGATGCATGGTGCTCAGGACTCAATAGCTTCATTGGTTCAAAGTTATGATGAGCTCCTAGCAATGAAAGATAAGCTCAAGGAGGAAAACGCACAACTCATCTCAGTGATCCAAAAGATCATTAATTCTTCAAAAAAGGTTGCTCCCTTGATTTCCTCTACTTCCAAAGAGTCCATCAAACAAGTTGAGAAAGCTGCTCAAAAAGCCAAAGCTATTGATTCTTGGGTAGATCAACTAGCAAATCAAAGTGCTCAAGTGGTAAAGAAAGCCTTATTGATGATAGGCAATGTAAGGGCAGCAAAGATAAAATTGAACCGGACTTTAGAAGCTTTTAAGAAAAGTCTAGAATCTACAGAAAGAGATTTGAGAATTTGGCATGAAATGGATCAAGTCAAATTGGAAATCCTGTGCAATCACATTGTGATACCAAACAGGGAAAGGATGTTGTCCCACCCAAGTTAGATTAGTGCTTATATATCATATTTAATTTGTAATAGTAGAAAAGGGGGAGCCTTCCCTTAGAATTAGGAGAGTTTTTAACTCACACGCTGTGGCTGAAACCACAATTTTGCATGCCTCCCCAAGTTTACAAAATTTTCAACTAACAGTTGTAAGTCGGAAGTCGGGTCCTATCACAAGGGGAGAGGAGTCGAGAACCTAGGAATTTAGGGATTCCAGGGTTCCGGGTTTTAAAAGGCTTGGGAAGTTGGAATTTCGGGATTTCGAGGTTCTAGGTTTCAAAAGGCTTGGGAACTTGGAATTTCAGGATTCCAAAGTTTTGGGTTTCAAAGGCTTGGGAACTTGGAATTGCAGGATTCTACGGTTTCGGGTTTCAAAAGTCTTGGGAACTTGGAATTTCGGGATTCTGAGGTTCAAAAGGCTGGGAACTTGGAATTTCAAGATTCCAGGATTCCAGGTTTCAATAGGCTTGGGAACTTGGAATTTTGGAATTCTGGGGTTCCGGGTTTCAAAAGGCTTGGGAACTTGGCTCTCGACAAGACAACACTTAACACTTCATGACCATTGGCCTTGTCCTTGATCAACTGGGGCAGCGTTGGTCCATGGAACATATCTCTAATCGATTCTTACTAATGGACCAAGGATGTCATAAAAATGACAACAGGCAATATCATGTAGTGTCACACATGGCAACATGTTTGTGTATCACATTACCATCGTGTAGCACTTTTCGTTTCAAACAAAAAAAATTGTTGGTTGTGTTCTTTTTGTTGAGTTTTGTTAATAGCTAAATGTTGGCATTAAACAAGATGAAATGTAGATGGCAAATAACTAACAAACAAGAAAAAAAACAAAAGTTTTGAAGTTGCTATTATTAAAATCTAATGGGCAATTTGAAACAATTTTTTTAGATTGAAATTAGTTTTTTGGAATTTCAAATTTCTTCCATAATAATTGAACCTTGTGACTTTAGTTTGCAACTATTAGATTAGATAGGGTTTCTCAAATTTTTAATATGTACTTTTCAAATTTCAAATCATAATGGCCAAGCATAACAGAAATGCGTATTCACATGAAAAACATAACTGACTGCAATCTCTTAAACTCATCTATTCCTGAATGTCATTCTGAATCATCTTATATTCACCTCTGATTATTGATTGAGAAGTTAAAACCTGAACATTAGGACCAAGAAAGCATCCAACATAGCTTTCTCAAAACTTCAATTGCTAATTAACAAATTTTTCAGAGTTAAAAGGTAAGTGGTCTTCAAGAACTGTATTGGATTGATTTTGAAAGGGAAGTGAATTTATTCTCACCTTTCTTACTTTGTATAATTGTTTTTTCTCTCTTAGTCAGCAAATAGGATCTTTTTGCTGAAAGATATCTACAAGTCTCTTCCTAGATTCATTGTTGCATGCCCAGTATTAAGTTGCACGAATTGCCATAGGTGACGTATTACAGATACTAAATGGGCCAGGTGCGAACACCTAGTATACAAGGGCAAGAATATACTCATATGAAGCTACCAGATAGAAAACTATGTAGAATTACATGCACTACAAATACCTGATTTGGATCAAATTTTATTGTGTTCATTCAAATTTCAAACAAATAAAGAGCATTTGAAGGTTGGGTTTCATACCTCAAGGTCTCTCACTAAAAAATTATAGAACCCATTACAAGGTAATTTCCACAGAAGTTGAGAAAAGTGGTTTGCATAAATTCAGTGAAAAGTGTTTTTTATTGTCAAATTTGCTACTTAAGTAACTATGTAGAGTATCTGGTTGCAAAAAAATAATATTATCAGCAAAAATAAATTCCAAAAACTATCATTAATTTCAGATTCGTATGCAGAACATTGAACCTCCAAAAAGGCTGTATTTTTTGTTTGTACAAGAAATATGTTGTTACACATTTTACAACCTACTCCCACACTACTTATAGATACAACTTACATTTATGACAAGTATAATTTGTTGTGTTGGATAGAGAAAGTAAAAAATACTAAGATATGATCAAGTAAATTAGCAAAAGAAAAATAAAATTGCAAATATAATAAAGTATCGTATGCTGGCGTTCCATTTCATAAGTACAAGCATCCACGGTCCACCAAAAAGCATATAAGGCAGATAAATTATCAAGGAGCTAGATGCAAAATCAAGCATGAATGCTTGTTTATTAATTCAAAATACACAAATAGATTCAAAAGTATGAACTCTAGAAGCAACAGCAGCTGGATTTGAATTTTCTTCTGTTTATCATCATATAACTTGTATTTACTAATTTCATACTGAAACACATTATTTTTGCACTTTGTATTTTGTACTTTGTAGATCAGAAACATTGTATAGAAGATCACATTGTTCCCAAAGCGAATAAGTGCGCTCACACATTCCTCAAAGATGGCAAGAAAGGAGGAAAAATTACGCTCAGATTTAATTATATATCACAAGAAACTACAAAGTTAATGTGTAGAAAGCACCCAGAGAATAGATAAATACTATAATATAAGAGAGGCCAAAGAGCCACTTGAAATTTTGAGCTCATCTTTCACCTTATTCTAATAGAACCAACCCTTGATATTACAATCCTTTATGCAACAGGAATCAAGAGGAATGTACAGATTCAGACCTTGATATGGCTTGCATTTGTCTGTCCAAAGTCATTGATCCCTGATGGACACATGAAAGACTTCACAATTACATAGAATTTGTCAGTTACAATCCATTTACACTGATAGAAGATATCCATGCATGCACTTCTATAAATGTATACGATGTAACTTGTAAGGAAATTCTAGAAAATCAACTAAAAGAAAAAACATCAATACAAAAATGCACACAAAAGCTCCATATAGCATTAAATTAGATGCAAATAGAGGCAGTTAGAATCTTGTTTTTTTTAAATATTGCTAATCATTTATATATATTCTGCTCATTTGAGCATCAACATGAGACTAAAGTAGGACACATTCAACATGTTTTTTGTCTTTATTGTACCACATTCAACATTAGAAACAATAAATAGTCAAGGATGCCAAAATCCACAATGATGATTCAAGTATATCTTCCCATTTCTTATTCAAAAGATTTTCTTCTTTGCTGATGCACCACAGTTGCACATTTTATTTGACCCATTTATTATTTTCGTATGATTACTTTTCAGAGAAGGAATCATGTAATTCAGATGAAACATGACATATAACTAACCTTCAATCCAAGAGCACCTGCTTGCAAAAGTTCATCAATAGCAGTATTGTTAAAAGCATTCTCTGGCACTAAACCTCCCCAGAAACCTTCACATAATCCAAGTGAATAGACAAAGATTTATAATTGTGATGCAAATGTAAGAATAATATAAGAAACATAAGAACCACTGAAGCAAATTATTGTAGAAATACTAGTTCCTCATCTTTAAAATGCTAGACCGAAAAAAACATGGGCCTATGATTATTTGTATCATATATATTTCCATCAACAGCAATACAAAGCTGAAGCGAACAGTTACTACCAACATCAACAAAAAGCCTCCCCTTTGCAGCATCTACCTGATACCAAATATGTCAACTAATGTCAATCAACCAAACCATCTGTACCACTTTACAAGAAAGACAATAAACTTCAAACTAATTCATATTTTCATAACTCCACCCACAGTACACAAGCTTATTTACTATGCAAATTTATCACAGCTAAACATGAAGTTGAACTCCATAGGCTATTCAATTAAGCAAGACACCAATTGAAAGCAGAGTAGCACATGCTGTATAAGCTTCGTAATTAATTATCCAAAAACCATGTAACAATATTATTTAGGATCTGGACTAATATAGCTAAAAACTTTACATGTTAACTTTTGTTTAAGTTGTATACCATTTTTAACTCAAATAATAGGTATATCATATATTTCGATAAATTAAAATAAATAAAGAAACCATATTAAAGTTCACAAATGACTGAAGTAGGACATATTTTGTGGTCAGTGATTTCTGCTTTAGCAATTTGCATGTTAATTAGTAGATTTGATGGTCAACAATGTTTTTATTAAATGCAGGTAATATCCTACTGCTACATTATAATATAATCTAATTTACATTCTTCAAAAAAGAAACATATAGCAAAGGTTCATAATTCTTAAGAGAAAGAAAAGGCAATAGAATGAACAGACCTTCATATCAAAAGCTTCTTTGCTTGTAGTTGTAGGGACACTGTTAAGGGGCATATCAATAAGTGTTGTGAAACCCCCTGGGCAAGTAGTACTTCTGTCAATATAAGCCCTCAAAATATTATCCATAGAACATCCTACAAGCTATTATTGTACAGGACGTTCATTCACTAGAAAAACGTTTTCATTCCATTTTATTTGTAAAAGAAAATCTATTACAAATCAATCATGGAAAAAAGAATATCAACCTCATTTACTGTATTCTTAGATTGAAATGACAAATATAACAATTTATTTTCTTGTTATTAATCTGTCCAGAGAACTCTTAGAATTTCTTCTTAGAAGAAATGACAAATATTTTTAAGTTCCATGACCCACTTCTGTTGTTTATGAAAATCAATATAATTTATTTCTTCTTTTGAGAATGTAAAATGAAGCTACATAACACTTGGAAATGTTGCATCTCTTTCTCAATGGTGTGATCCAACTTTCAGACCAATGATATCTAGTAAATCTTTCAAGAAATTTCTTTATTTGATCACATCTAATAAAATCTTTGATTAATCTCCTTCTAATAGAATCTAAAGTATAATACTTGTTAAAGTAAGACTTTTATCTATATCCACCAAATCCAGGTCCTAAGTCTAAATAATGTTGAAAATTTGCCCAAAATTATGTGCATCTGAGTAAGAAACTATATTAAACCTTACTCTGATATACATGCAAAAAAATTATTTTGCAACTACTCTCCAAAATAATCATTACCTACACTAGGCATTATTTGCTCACAAATGTCAAAAATAAAAACAATGACAATAATAACCAATAAAAGACCTGCCTGCAGCGGCTGCCTTGGTTCCTGTCACAAATCCTTCCCATTCGACTCTTCCAGGTTCATTCAAATGCACGTGCCTACATTATGAAGAGAATGAAACAATTTTGCATTTTTACCCACATTACTTTGAAAAATAAAATGTATCATTTCTGAAAACCTACAAAGTAAGAAAATTAATAAATGATAGTGCTCTTCCATCTGGCAAAGGATAAAAGACAAGAATATTAACTGGTTTATAGCTTACAAATAACAGTAAATAGCTTACTATTAACTGTACATAGAAAAATCAAAAGATGAATGAGGAATGTAATATACGTTCCCATCATCTTTCAATCTAGACAAGAGTTGCAGTCAGATGTTCTTTCAATAGAAAAAAAATATATATCCAAGTAATTTTAACCTTTTAGTTAACTTACACATCAACAAGGCCTGGCATGATAACAGCATTTCCATAGTCAATCACATGTACTCCCTTTGTTTTCTTTGGTGCCTTATTTTGATTGACAACAGACACAATATGTCCTTCACTGATCTCCACTGGAAAAAAGTTAAACAAAGTTCCCGTAAAATACTTAACATACTTCTATATTTGCGAGTGTCAATGCTTATAATGAACTCTACATTTCCAAGCATACTTTACTTTTAGCAAGACAGAACCCAATTTAAAAATAGGCTTCAAATGTAAGGAAATCATGACAATAATCTATCAGAGTTTTGTAGCTTTATGGTTCAGAAACAAATTCAGAGTAAGCAATAAACTCTGCAAATGAAGAGAGATGAAACTACAATAAGACGAGCAAGCCCAAGAAATAAGATGAAAGCTCACTCCAGAATGACATAGTAAACAAATAACGGATCTAATGCTTCATATAAATTAGGTGGTATGCGTGGTTTGATAATTTAAACAAAGTAAAATACTATTCAGACAGCCATATAGAATTTGGAGGTCAATCAAAGTGGACGAAATGAATTAGAATAACATAAAAGGCTTAGTCAATACATGAACACCCAGAAATCATCAATGTTTCAGGCCATTAGGAGCCATACAAGTGAAAAAATTCAGATGACATCTCAAATTCTGTTTTTATTTGCACTGGTGACTTTTTTGTTTCTTTATTAAGTTGAGAATACCACTATATGGAATACCCTTGTAATTTACTCGGAAAGTAATGGGTCTGTACCTTATTAGTTACTATATGACATTCTATTTGCTTTCAAATGATACTCCCAATTTAAGCAATGTGCATTTGCATCTTCAACCTTTTCCCTACAAGTTTGGGCAGCTTTCATACCAACTGTTGTGATGCTTTCACACATCGGCCCATAGCAAATGGAGACACCCTCTTTTTTGCTTGTTAGCATAGTCGTTTTTGCTTAGTTTGCATAGCTTGGCAATAGTTTTGCCTCCTAGCTCTTAAGGAGGGTGATGTTTTGTCAGTCCAAAATGAATGTTGAGCAACCCCTAAAATGACTTAGAGTGCAAAACTTTGTCCTTGGAATTGGATAGATCAAATCAAGAAATTCACTAAGTCTTAGGTCAGGAAAAGGTAAGTTGAGTCAGGAATTCCAAGTCCAGATAGGGACTGAATGTGCAATCCACCATCTAGACTAGGAAATTTCCTTGCTTGAGCTTGGAAATGTGCAATTGTTCCAGGGAATGAAAATGGAAGTTGTTCAAATTCAAGACCAGGGGTAATCCCTAATTGGAAGCCTAAGTCTGACATCTATGGATAGGCGACCTTCAGGATGAGGAAGTGTGGAGCAAGATCCTGAGGGAATTCATAATGTTCACTTGACAAAGTGCAAGAGATGTTGTCAAGAGAAAGAAATGATGGCGGGACAAGTTATCAGGAAAGTGAAATGAGGAAAATGTTAAGTATGGAAAAATGAGGAAATATTTCCAAGGAATGTGATACTTAGATGAGGAAAATTCCTTGTCAAGGTCAGATTTTCCAACCTTGACAAGAGAGAAAATTAAGGAAAATTCCTAAATTCAAAAGGTGAAATTTCAAGGGTAAAGAATCAAGGAATTTCCTTCCAAGTCATCAAAGGCAAGAAATTTCCTTCAAAAGATGTAGATTTCTATTTCACAACATGAAGATTTCCACTCCTAAGTGGAAACGCGTTCTTAATTTCCATTTCCTTTTCTATAAGAAAGTGCACCCATTGCAATTTCCTTTCCTAATTGGAAATCCATTCAAGATTTCCTTCCTCAAATATTGAAATGCATTCAAGTTTTCCTTCCTCGTACATGAAATTGCACCCTCAAAATTTCCTTCCAATCATGAAATCCCGCCCATCTCATTTCCTAGGAGGTGTGGAAATGTACTCAAGGAAGAAAAAATTCCTTTCATGCATGAGATTGCACCCAAGTTAGAAATTCCTTCCCCCTTTCTAAATTGTACCCAAGGGTAGAATTGCACTCAAAAAATTGCAAATTTCTTGTTCCATAAGATATACCGACCAAGAAATTCCTTCACCACCTTGGAAATGCACTCCCTTGAAGGAAATTTCCTCTCAGTGTCTCAAATGCGCTTTCCTAGAGAGTAGAGAGTCAGGCCGGTCTCCCTTAAGGGTGAGCAACAATGGAAATAACGATGATTAAATCAGCCTCCAAGGGATATTGGCAATATTGAATTATCATAAGCAAGTCTGGCTAGTGGAGGAGTGAAATTCCTAGAGATGAAGTATATATATAAGAGGTCAAATTCAATCAATCTTCATCATTCACAAATCAAATGCGAATCAAGAGCAGACCTAGGAGAAGTGTGAATTCGCAGAGCACAAATAATGCATATGCAAGTGTGAGGTGTAAAGGAGAATGGATTGCTCAACTTACATTTATATTTATTCAAGCAAGGTCAAATGCAACATCAAGGAGGGCCGACCTGACCTGGAAAAACAATAAATTCCCTTTGAAAATCAATTTCAAATGCAAAGAAAGACGTAGCAAGGAGCCGACCTGAATGAGGATAGAATAAGTTCGAGGTTGCACATTGAAAACATGTTAAAATACCACCTAGGTCGGCCTTGAAAGGGGAATGTGCAACTCAAATATGAAATGCCTATATATGAAAGATGAAAACAATTCATTTCCACATCAATCCAATTCGAAATTAAGGTAAATACAGAGCAGATCAGGTGCAAATTAAGGCGATTACCAGCAGAGTAAGAGCAAATTTTATAGAGAAATTGGACTAGATTCTAAGGGAGGCGAGTTACAAGGCAGGTCACAAGGAAATTTACGTACAGATCAGACCTGAGACTTGCATTTCCAGACCTGAAAATTGTTTTCTAAGTGGGAAAATCATTTCCAGACCTGGAGTGAAGGTGTTTGAGAGTGATTTTCAAGGTTTTCCAAGTCATTTCCAGATTTTAGAAGGGCTTTGAGAAGTGAATTTTGTGATTTATTGATTTAATTTTGGGATACAATTCATTTCACATTCTGCAAGTGCAAAGGACAAGGTTAACATATTCAACGCAAGGAAATGGATCAAAGATGATGAAGGATTCAACTATGACAAGGACTTTCAAGATCAAGGATTTCCAACATGAAGAGGGAGGCAACATCGAGAGGTCAAGGTTCAGGTCTAATACACGAAGAGAAACATGAAGATTTGGACTTCACGAATGAAGAGCAGCTATAAGATTGAATAGCATCAAGGGTTCATTCCAAGACAAAACAAGAAGAATACTACTTCATCAGCATGAAGGAAGAAAGCAATTGCAACATGAAAGGAATAATGGCAGCATCGGATATTCTACATCAAAGAATCAAGGTCAAGAACATTCAAGGTGAAAGATTCCAAGGTTGAAAGTTGGAAATGCATCACAAGAAGAAAAATTCCCGAATGAGAAGATAGAAAAAGTGAAAAGTGATCAAGGAGGAAAAGATAGTTTCAGAAGAGGTAATCAAAGTTAGAGACTTGATCAAGATGATGCAATTTGGGAATATGAGTAATCACAATCAGTCATAGGAAAAGATGATGATGTTGAGTATTGAGAGATATCAACACTGATGTAGTGCCTAACCATTCTCAACCAATCAAGTGGTGCCACTTCAACATGTCCAAGTACATTGAGCCTAACTCATTCCAAGAGGAACAAGTGGCATGTGGAGTCGCATTTGAATATTATTTAATATACCTTACCTTACTTCTCATTGGTTTGTTCTATAAAGGGACATGTGTCCAATGTTGTGTAATTGTATCATTGGTCAAACATTCAATTGAAGTGGTGGTTGTTGTAACTAACCCAATTAGGGTTTCTTAGAATTATCTTGGCCATTGATTTCAAATCAATCTGGGCCATTCATTTGTAATCAGGACCTCTATATAAGGCTTTTCCTTCTCATTTGTAAAGGTTAATAGTTGATAGTTAGAGAATAGCAGTAGTATTAGGAGTGGACAAGAAATTGTTGCCAGAGCTATGTTGGAATAAACATATGATTTTCATTGAAGATATGGTGGAATTTTGTATGAGTTTCAACATGTTGCATGGTTTCTATGTTTCTATTGGTGTCTGTTTTATCATCTACCAAACATTAGGATAGGATACCCGAAGGTATTCTATCCTCTCCTGAAAAATCACTACTGATTCCAAGGTCTATATGTGCGAACAAGCGACTTTAGTGGAATAGCTTCTTGGGTAGTGTATGTTGAAATTTCAAGGGGGACTTACGTTTGACAAGTATCTTGAACTGCTGGACTTAGATGGATTTAGCAATTTTAGGCTCTTCTTTTTTTGGGGAATTTTCTAGGATTTAGACTTTCAAAAGAAAGGGAAAAAGAGATAGGGTTTAGGAAGGCTAATCTAATCCTATGAATTTCGGAGACGGTATCAACTGGGTGCTTTCGAGAAACCAAACCTTGCTTCGCCACACTAGGGACAACTACACAAGGCCGGTGCAATCTTCAATGGGTTGTGCTTATGATCGAGATGTTGGGATGCACAAGGGATGGGCTCAGACTAACTTTGCACGGTAGAATGGAAATCATCCATTTCCCAAAAGTATGAGAGGAAATACACCATCAATTGACACTTATCAAATCCTTCATTCAAATTAAAAACAATGAAAGCAAATCTAAATTAATTCTAACTAAGTGTTGAGGCAATTGAAACCATGCAAATCATTCAAATAATAGAGATTACAAAGCAGCGCACGTGCAATATATTATCTGGAAATGACCTTAAGCAACAATACATCAAAAACCTCACCCTTTTTAAATGAGAGGAGGCAACCTTATATAGTTTCTCAAAAATAAATGAATGGCCGAGATCAAACAGTGATCAAGGGCCAAGATTGAAAGTCCTAAACCCTAATTAGGGTTTCCCGAAATACTATCAGTTTAAACAAATGAAAGAGAGACAAGTGGCGCAGCTGCTAATTTTACTAAGGTGAGTGGCCACTTTCCTCTTTCAGAGATTCAACGTATCTAGACACAATGAGCTTGACCTCCTCCATGGTGACACTTGGCAAACCACCAATCTGGAAGTCGATGAGGTCCACATCGTCGGCGCATGTGGCAAGGATGCCTTCCCACTCCACTGCTTGGGTGAGGAAGTTGTCATCGATGGAGAGGAAGTTTGCAATCTTCGAAAGATTGCTTTTGTCAATCATCCCTGAATCTCGGAAGAAGCTCGCCTGAATCTTGGCTCTCAGGTTCTCTGCTTGTAAATGCTTCTCCCTTAGGCTTTCCTTCTTCCAGATCTCTGACGCCACACGGAATACCTTGCCCAGGATCTCTCTAACACTTGCCTTTGTCTCAAAACACTTGGTCTCGGATTTCTTCAGAACCTCAATCCGAGAGACCAAAGCATAGTACCACGTGCCAAAGTCGTACCTGTCTCCTGTCTGTATGATGCCTGCATCCACTAAGCTCCTCTTTGACATGCCTCGGATAACCTTCAGGTGAGGGAGTATTTCATTCTGAATTTCATCCACTTCTTCCCAATTAGATGCTAGGTCCTGAATACAATCAATCAACAAAGAAGTTGCCTCATGTGCCAGTACTAAGTTTTCTACCAGGGTGTCAGCACGCACTAAAGCATCTGAAATCCATTCCTTTCCTTGAGTTTACGAGCCCTTCATATCATCATAGTCCTTCATTGATCCCTGTTGAAGAGGCTGTGGTGGAGTAGCCGGGACTTCATGGTTGAGCGCGCTGGTAAGATGGAGAACATACTTCTTCCACTGTTGGTTCTCTTCTTCCACTTTCTTCCTCTTTTTCTTTTCATGAGCCAGCCTCGTCTTTAGAACGTTGCAAGAGTCATCAAAATATTGGATCTCTTGGTCCTAGGTAGGCTTACCCATCTCTATGGTGGTAACCTTGTAATCATCTGCGGTGACATTGTCCCTAGTCTTCCCTTCTTTGGGCACCGCTATCTGGACTGTCTTGAAACCGGCACTATCTCTCTGAATCAGGGAAAACTTCCTAGCTGGTTTGGGCGGTTTAGCTATAGCGGGTTCATTCACCTTCTCCAGGAATGCTGCGGTGACCTCCTCGGTTGAGTGGGCCTCCTTGGGAACCTTGGCCTTTATCCTTGCTCTCAGCCAATCCGGAATGGTTGATTGTTCTACAGTGTTCCGATCAAACTCATCATCTGCCTCTCCTGGGTTTGTTGGTATGCCATCGAAGAAGATTGTAGGTGCTTCAATTTGCCCCCTATCTGGACTTCGGAAGACCTTTTCCACCACTTCCTCAACTGGCTGGGAAAGCACTCTTACTTCATCATCAATCACACAGATGTTCATCTCTTGCTCCCCAATTGCACTCTGATCAGGCGCAATGGAAGCAGCACTTAGGATGGAGTGACATTCGCTGGATTCTCTTCTCTCACCCACAACCCTTTTCCCTGCGACCTTTGTGGAGTTTCCACCCAACTCCTTCCTCTTTCGAGACCCAACACTTTCTGGATTTCGAGCATCACCGGCGGAGGTACAAAGGTCGACGGATAAAGTATCATCTACTCCCATTAATTCATAAGTCAAAGTCATACCTTTGGCCTTCAACTGTTTTGTCTTTTCAGATGCCCACCACCTTGAGTACTCAACCACCGACCTCATGAGGTCTGCTAGATCCAATTTCTCTCCCTCTGTCCAATCTATTAAGACTAAGGGTTCATTCTTCATCTTTTCAAAGCCCGGCTGCTGAAGTTCTAGGCTTTCTTCTACCTGATCAGCAACTCTGAATACTTTCGTTGCTCTCACCATACTCAAAGGAATTCTTGACCAGAACCTCTTTCGGATCTCGAAACTATCGGCTGCATTAGCCCAGTAGTCTTCTAGATCCAGTCTGTGCTCAAACGTTGTCCCTTCGATCTTCTTTATCCTATGGAATGGATAGAAATCTTTTCTTGCCTTGTATTGATAGAAGGGATACTAGGCCAGTTCTTTCTCAGCGATGGCTGCAGCCTATGATGATGGGCATGTTTCTAGCTGTTGTGACGTTTTCACACATCGCCCCATTGCAAATGGGGACCCATGTTTTTTTTGCTTTTTAGGGTTTGTTCTTTAGGTTTTTTAGGGTTTTGTTAGCTAGCCTTTGCATTTTGAACGTTGCCCAGGGGATCACATAGGATAGCAAGTCCGGCTTGAGTAAGGTCCTGATCCTGAAATTTGGCTAAGTCTAGAATGCCCTGATCCTGAATTTGACTAAGTCTGGAAACTGAAAAAACCTCCAAAAACTAGATTTTGCAATATAACTCCTGGAGGTCTGAAACCACTCTCAAACATCCTGAAAGTATATATGGAATATAACTTAAAGTATTCTTATACTTAAATGTTATATTCCATAAAAATTATCCTGATAGAGAGTGCGAAAAGTCAAATTTCGCTCGTGTCCCTCACCAAGGGACCAGAGCGAAATCCTTCATAGGGCATGTACTAGGCAAAGATCACTCGAGTTTTATGTTTGAAGGCAAGGAAAGAGGTCAATTGAACCCGTTGAAGACGAATTGAAGATTATAAAACATCAACAAAGGACTCAAATGCCCAAGTTCGCTCCTGTCCCTCAGGCAGGGACCAGAGCGATTTTTACTTTAGACAAATTTCTTGCCAAGTTACAAAGATTTCCAAGCCAAAGATGAGTGAAAGGAGGTATAATGAAGCCGTTGAAAACAATTTTTGAAGTTACCAAAGCAAGATGAAGCCTACAAAGCCAAGATCGCTCCTGTCCCTCTCCAAGGGACCAGAGCGATATGATGATTATATTGCCGTTCCTCCAAATTTAAGACACTCCAAGGTGAAGAACGAGGTGGCAAAGACATTTTAAGGCGTCCTAATCAAGCACAAAGCATCCAAAATTGCCAAAGATGAAGGATTTGCACCAAATATCCTAATTCGCTCCTGTCCCTCAGGAAGGGACCAGAGCGAAATTTGCATAAAGGCATAAAATTTGAAAGTTTATCAGAGCATCAAGTGATCACGAAGGATCAAGGAACTTTATTTTGCACAATGATAGCGATGACAAGTTGAACGAGGCAATGACAAGCTCAAAATCATGAAGTTCGCTCCTGTCCCTCAGGAAGGGACCAGAGCGATATTAGATATATTGGCCAACTCATGCAAGGTTTACGTAAGGTCAAAGTTTTGCAAGGTCTTAGAGGGTCTATGGTGTCTTTTGAAGACGACACACAAAGATTTTGAACGTAAAATGATCATCAAATTGAACATGGAGACCATATCGCTCCTGTCCCTCTCCAAGGGACCAGGGCGATTTGCTTTGGACTCTTCGTTTTGCTTCAAGTTCATACCAAGTCAAGACTTCAAAAGGTTATACAAGGTCCAAGGCGTTTTTTGAAGATCACATGCCAAAGTTTCGAACGTCCAAACATTGTCAAACATGCTAAGAAGCTCATATCGCTCCTGTCCTTTGGACAAGGACCAAAGCGATTTCTATTAAAACACTTATGCTCCTTCAAAATCAAGACAATGCAAGGGTGGGCAAGATCGAGGACGCCATTTGAAAGATAATGAACGAGGAACAAAGGTTGAAAGATGGCAAATTCTAGCTAGAACACATGGATCGCTCCTGTCCCTCTTCAAGGGACTAGGGCGATATCACCACAAAAGGACATTCAATCGCAAGGATAAGTCAATCAAGTTCGAAGATCCCAAGGAAAATGGCAAATTCAACGTAGAAATGAAGACCTTGGACGTAAAATATGCAAGGATCATGACCAAGGTAATGGATCGATCCTGTCCCTCAGTCAGGGACCAGGGCGATGAGGTACGTATCCTTCATCTTCAAAATTTGGCGCTCAAACACATTTTTTGAATTTATTTAAATGCTAAAAAAAAATCGATCTTTAATTAAAAGCATTTAAATAGCGCATGGTATGTATTTATTAATTATTTTTGCCTTTGTAAAAAATCAAAATTTATTAATTAAAAATAAAGGCATTTAATAATTAATTATTAATTTAATAAAAATCAAAAGGGAGCGCTTGGCATTTTAGAGGTCGGCCTTTGTTATTTGTTTTAAAAATCATTTAAATTGCCTTATTTTTACACAAGTCGGCCTATATGGTGGTAAGAGGTATGAGCGCTATAAAGGGAGGGTGAAAATCTTCATTTTCACATCATCATTTTCATCTCTTACATGCGATTTGAGGAAGACAAAGGAGAAATGCGATTTGGAGTATACAAAGGAAGTGCGAAAGTATCTTACAAGAGGAGGAGCGAATTTCAAAGGGCAGGTGCAAGCATTATCAAAAGAGTTCGAGTTTCAAGTTAGGCAAACTTGCCAAGGACATTGAAGATCCTGTCAAAGTCATCTAATTTCAAATTTTGCCTAGGCGATTTTCCTCATTTTGCATTTTAGAGTTAAGCTCTTAAGTGAGGTATGGCAAGATCTCTTGTTTTAATTTCGAATTTTGATCGTCATTGCCTTAAGCTTGAATTTTGAATTTTGAATTGTATTAGCCCAATTGTTTTTTAGGAAATAATAACTCAAGGATTTATTATGAAGTTTCCTGAAAATTAATTTAATCTATGCTATTTGTTGCAAAATCATGTTCCTAATTTTGAAATGTTGTGTAGGCATCAAATGGAGATCTCTTCAAGGAAAATCAAGCCGAATCCAGGACGGTCTTCGCCAGGACGATCAAGTAAGGACATGGGCAACCTCTTTCAATCCAACGTTCCAAGGCGAGGTACATCATCATCCTGCACATCAAGGACACAAGGAGTTAGAACAAGGGCTCTTTGAAGAAGCAAATAATTCCAGATGAATTAATTAAAGCAAGCTTCTCAACAACAAGTTGAATATTTACCAAAGTTACAAGTGTCAGATGAGGTGGCATCCTAGTCGTCACGTCTCCAATCAGTGAGGTCCATCTCAGCATGTCCAGATTCAATGTACTTAACTCATGGAAGGTGGCACAAACTCCGATGTACCTACCCCGACTATCCATTGGTCGATTTTTCTAGAAGGGACATGTGTCCAGGCAATACAATTTTGTCATTGGTCAAGCATTAAATGTTATGTAATGGTTGTAACAAACCCTAATTAGGGTTTCCATTGTAAAATCTTGGCCATTGATCTTGAATTGATCTAAGCCATCAAATTGTATTGTGGGCACTATATAAGCCCAGGCATTTCATTTGTAAAGGTTAATTAGCAATTGTTAGAGATAGTATGTAAATAATAGTTAGAGAATAGTTGGAAGCAATTAGAGTAGAATAGGAGGACAAGGCAAGAAATTGTTGCCATTGATTGTAAACAAACTCCGTTTTCATTGAAGTAATGGTGAAGTGTGTCGTTTCTTGCAATTTGCATGGTTTCTTGTTGAGTCTTCAATCCTAGATGGTAGATGATTAGATGAATGGAGGAAATGCGATTGATTAATGGTGGAATTCGTATATCCATACTACTAGCAGTTTGTTGATTGCAGACTTGCCTTGTGTAGTCAACTGGATCATTCAGCCTAAGCTCAATTTCAATTTGTTGCCTCTTCATTGATATGCATCAACTTGGATGGTATCTATGCCTGCGGTGATGATTTGAACATCATAAAGATTCCCTTAGAAGATCGCACTAGTCTTGTGTAGATGTTCCATTGATGTCAAAACAAGACCTAGTTAGAGTTTTGTCAAAGATCAATCATTGCTCCTACATTCTTAGTATTAGGATTAGATCCTCTCTTCGCCCTCCCCCCTTTTTTCATTTTTTTTTAAAATCTAAGTTAGTAAGAGCCTGTGTCCAGCAAAGCAGATCGGAAGTTCAATCATCACATGTAAGTCCCCTTGTGATTCCAGCAAATCACATCATACCACGGCGAGCTTATCCACATGTAGAGACCCTACCAAAAGGAACCTTGAAGTCATCCTAATTGATCCTTCATGCGAATCTTCAGCAGTTAGCGACTTTATTCAAGAGAGGATAAGATACCCTTAGGTATTTTATTCTGTGTATGATCGTGTACAAAATACACGTCAACACTAGCCCA
This sequence comes from Cryptomeria japonica, assembly GCF_030272615.1. Classification (NCBI taxonomy): domain Eukaryota; kingdom Viridiplantae; phylum Streptophyta; class Pinopsida; order Cupressales; family Cupressaceae; genus Cryptomeria; species Cryptomeria japonica. The sequence continues at coordinate 554,422,937 of NC_081408.1, read as the reverse complement.
TTACCAATTGTAAGTGAGGACGTCCCTGTCTTCTTCTGCTTATCCCTTTGAATCAATATATACTCCTCCAATTGTCTCACAACGTCGAGCAACACCACTCGGTTGGTAGGGTAAGTTGGAAGCTTGTATGGAGGCCCAGAGAATCCCTGAATTCGGAGGTAAGTGAATTTTGGATATTGTATGTACCAACACCCGAACGGACCAATGAAGTCCATAGACTCCTGAGAGAGCCTCTGGTGCAAGCCACCTTGAAGTGTCCGGGTGATGTGCATCAGGAAGGTATCATTCACCCTTTTAAAATGGAATTTCTCCTCCATGTGGAGCTGGGGATAGCAATCGTACACTGGAAATTGGTTCTCCTTGTTCCCAGCTTCTCCTCTACAAGTGAGACCTTTGTACCTATAGGTCCTGGCCAAAGAATAAAACAAGTAAGAACTCATGAAGAAAGTCCTATTCGTCTCCAGGTTCCTTAGCTAGCTGTCTAGGTTGTCGTTGATCATCCAGGCCCAGTCTATCATTTTTACTCCATTGATTATTTCATTAATGAAATAATACATCCAGGGTTTGAATGGAGCTCCTTGAGGGTTCCCTATTATCCTATTGAGCAGGACAATCATGTCCCCAATGTCCTCCTTGAAGTATGCTCGTACTAGGCTCTTTCTCTGGAGTTTGGAGGCGCCCTTCCTCGGCTTGTCTAGCCAGGAGTGGTTAACTATGGCATCATATTCTTCTAGGTGGTCGTGGTACAGACTGTCAGCTTCGTCCTTCGTCATATATACTGTGTTGTGGTACTCGGGGATCCTAAAGGCCTCTCTAATGGCCTCATCCCTGACATTCGCCAACACTCTACCATCAGGTGCAACAATATCCTTACTGATGGGGTTGTAGTGTTTGGCACATTCGACTACTAGTTCATTGTACTGCATGGTGGGGAGGAAGCCAGTAGCGTGCACGAAACCACTCTTCATCATTTTCCATGCAATGGTGGTAGGCACAAGGTTGTCCAGACCAAACATTTGCTTCTTAAACTCCCTCAGATTGATGTGTCCGAGGTTGGTGTCGCTGATATTCTTCCACTTTGAAGTCATCCTCGACTCTGGAAGAGCATCTTTGTCTACCTGGAATTTCATAATGTATAAGGCCTGCAGGCAAACAATGGAAATTTTACGGTTAGAAAAGGATTTGCAAAGTTTTGAAAATAACGGGGCTGCGAAATGTCTAAGTGTCGGAAAATTTTCCCTTTTTTATTCTCATACTTAGCCATAAAAATCGAATTTTCACTTTAAAACCCTCAATCTTAAGGTTGGTTATGGTTACCACCAAGTGTCAAAACTTTCAAAAAATTTCATACTTAGCCCAAAAAAAATGATTTTCTTCCTCTTTCGAAAAAATCATTTATTAAATTCTGGAAAATATTCAAAAAATTCACAATTTTAATTTCACCTCTGACTTGGATAGAAGTAAGGCTAGAATTTTCTCCGAAATATTCAGAAAATTCAGAAAAGTTGGGATGATTCTTCCTCGTACTAGTTGCCTTTCTCCAGAAATCTGTAAACCTTTTGCCAAAAAATATTATCCAACTTCCAGCAATATCTAGAATTTTCTCCAAATGATCTACAAACTGACATACTTTACTAAGCTCTCCTTAGTAACTTTGAACTTCTTGGTGTAATAATGAAGTTAATAATGAAGTATTTGTAGACAAGGTTAAATCTTCAAGTAGAAACCCTTAAAATCATCCAACCCATACTTCTAATTTTAACTTCATGTTTCCCAGTTTTAAGACAATATCTCAAAAAAACATTCCATTTTGATTTAAGTTTGAAGATATTTATCGATTCTCCAATATTCCCTTTCAAAGAAGACTTTCCATTTTGATTTAATATCTCAATAATCTTTCAATATTCTTTTCCTCAAAAAAAACTTTCCACCTTTAATGGGTTGTTTTCATCTTGGACGGACTTTAGGAAGGACTGCATCAAGGCGAACTTTGAAGGCTAAGGCATAGGGCGGACTTCAGGCAAGTTTCCTTCATGGCCTAGGCGGACTTTGGTGTGTTGGTTATCATGGCCTCTTCTAAATCATGGCGGACTTCAAGCAATATCTCCATGGGCGGAGTTTAGAGACACCTCCTAGGGCGGACTTCAAGCAACTTCCCCTAAAGCGGACTTCTAGCAAGGCTCTTCTTCCATGACTTAGCATCTTGGGCGGACTTCTAGCAAGGTTTCCACATGACTATGGCGGACTTTGGTGTCTTCTCCATCTTGGGTGGACTTCTAGCACTTCTCCTCATTGGGCGGACTTTGGAGAGTGCTCCCACATGCTTGGGCGGACTTTGATCACTCCTCCTCCTTAGCCTCCCAACCTTGGGCGGACTTTGGAGAGTGCTCCCACATGGCCTCCAAATGCATGGTGGACTTTGGCTAAAGCACCTTCATGGTCTCCATTATTGATGTTATTTGGCTAAGGCATTGGGGCGGACTTTAGGCTTAGCTCCCACATGACCCCTTTAGCCCCTAGCGAACTTTGATGAGTGCTCCACCTTGGGCAGACTTTGGCCTTTGCTCCAACATGGCCTCCTTCAACCTATGGCAGACTTTAGGCTGTGCTCCCATGTGACCTCTTAGACCTTGGTGGACTTTGGAGTGAGGGCCTTCATGGCCCTTTTACCCTTGGCGGACTTTAGAGTGTGCTCCCATGTGACCTCCCCAAACATGGCGGACTTCAGGGTGAGCACCCACACAGCCTCGTAAGGCATGGCGGACTTCAGGCAAGGCTCCTTCATGGCCTCTCTTGCATCGTGGTGGGGTTTGAACCTACAAAAATACTTCAAAACCCTTGTTAGCCAGACTTATAATAATTTCAGAGAAATTTCAAAATTTCACAGTTTAATCTAATTTAACCGGATTAACTTGAAATTTGAAATCCATGCCTAGGTGGATCATTTGAAGCAGCAAAAAGCCTAAAATCTAGGGATTTAGCTTTTTTAGGTCAAAACTTGGAATTTTCAAGTTGTGGTCGAAGCTGGTCAGTGGTGCAAGTGTAAACCCTAGGTTTGCATCCCGAAAAAGCAAAAAGCCTAAAATCTAGGGATTTAGCTTTTTTCGGTCAAAACTTGGAATTTTCGAGTTCCGATCGAAGCAGGTCAGTGGTGCAAGTGTAAACCCTAGGTTTGCAACCCGAAAAAGCAAAAAGAAGACATCCCTAAAAAATAGGAAAAACTTTCTAAAAATAGCCATACCGGGGATCGTGCTGAAAATGCCAAAAACGGAACTTCCTAAAAAATAGGAAAAAGCAAAAAAGCAAACTTTCTAAAAATAGAAAGTTGTCCAAATTCGTCCAAATCGATTGCGATCTTCATCCTTTGGCCTTTCTAAGCACTTTGGTGGTGTTCACACTTTGGAATCACATAACTTGCAAAAACTAACTTTTAATCGTTAGGGCCTGAAATGCTCTGAACTGGACAAGACTCGGTGAAACTGCAGCAAAAGGTCACAGGACACTAACAAAACCCTAGAAAGCAGGAAAATCAGAGGGTCCTCATTAGCAATGGGGCGATGTGTGAAAAGGTCACAACAGATTCCAGTTTTAGATTTGTTTACATGGAGTTGATTAGTTGAATTGAAGAACTTATTGTTGATTAAAGATGAAGCCTGTATGTTCATACCTCTGTAACTAGGAGATGGGTCTCCACCCCCTAAGACACATCTCGGAGACGAAGACTCGTCCTCGATTCTTTTCACGCACCCAGAGACTTTGTTTTGGGCCAGAGACCTATTGTGACGTCTTCACACATCGCCCCATTGCAAATGGGGACCCCCACTTTTCGCTTTTTAGAGTAGAAGTTTTGCGTAATTTCCTAGTGTTTGCCTTTGTCGATGAGAGGGTTTTTGAATTTTGAATAGGATCATCTGTTTAAAATGTCACAATGTTAGAGTTATCCTGAGTTTTGCCTAAGTCTAGGGGGTTGCCTTAGGGTTTTGATTTATTCTTGCTGAGTGTTGAGTTTTAATTTTGCCTTGACATTTGAGCGTAAATGCGTCTAAGTGTGTATAAGTCGGTGATATTTTTGTGCCTAGGTATCAAGAGGTTCTTTAGGAGTTGTTTTCTCGCTCCTAGGAAGTTATTCAAGTTGATTTTGCACTTTATCCCGATAGGTTTCCTTCTTTTTGCTCAATTTTTTGATGAATTTGCCTAAGTCTAGATGGGTTTTATTGAATTTTGAAGTTTCCTAGTGATTTTGAGTGGAAAAATCATCATTTTCTGGATGAAAATCCATATTCTAAGGGTTTAAAGGTCAAAATTCCACACTAGAGGTGCTTTTCTCCTCATATTCTTAACTACCCATGGTTTCCCCCACTCAAAATCCAGACTGAACATGTATTTCCCTTGGAATCCAGACATGACCCATTTTTCCACCATTGAGAATCCATACTAGGGGCAATTTTCCACTAGGATGATTAAATTTTGTCTAAATGTTGGGAATTTTCCTGACTACCTTTGAATTTCCCCTAGGGAGTGTGGATGAAGTTGCGGATGACTTAAGTGAGGATTCCTGATGACTATCAATTTTCCACCAAGACTTTTGTGACAAGATTTCATGGATTTTAATGCGGATAGTGATTCCAAACTTTAGGCAAATTTCCACAAGTGATGATTTTGACAATTTTGAGTCCGGATAACTGTCCAAATAGGGGTAATTTTCCCCTAGCGGCAAATTTGTGCAAGTTTGATGAAATTTTGTCGGGACTTTTATCTCGACATGGGGCGAATTTCCCCCAAGAACATTTTAATGATTTTTAACGAATTTTCATTGGGATTTTTATCCCAACATGGGGCGATTTTCCCCCAAGGGTTAATTTTGATCTAAATTTTGGAATATTTTAAATAAATTGACCCCAAATTTAATTGTTTTTACAAGAGTTGGCGATTATTTAAAAAACAAAAAAAACAATTAATAAATGATTTGCAATAAACATTTAATGATTAGATACTTCTAGAAGCAAATTGATTTTCTCCAGGCAAGTATAAGTATCAAAGTTTTATCCCACATTGGTTGTGTGGTGAAGTTTCAAGGTGAAAATGTGATTAAGTATGCATGCCCAGCAATAAAATAACATTATAAGTTGCTGATGTGACAGTTAGGTGGCTGATTGAAGGCAGATTGGAGGTCCCAACTGGGCAATTTTTGCCCAAGTGTCAAGTTGACACCATTGTTGGAGTTGAAGTTGCAAATTTGAAGTATTTGTTTGCCCAATCAGACCTGGGCACCATGTTTGGAGACCATTACAGCAAGCTTGGAGGACGATTTTCATGTCTTGGGCAATTTTTATGAAGTGGCGCCATGGCGACTCTATTTGGGAGGCTGATTCCTCCATATCCTTATGAAATTTGGTAATATTTTTGAGTGTTAGGGGGCTGCCATTATTTTCAGGCCTTGCTGCGCCCCATTGTTGGGAGTAATTTGACCTCCATTGTTGGCTGGGAACACATTTTCAGAATTATTTTTCATTGCCCAGCTCATCCACACTAAGGCGATTTTGGTTAAGGGTTGTTTGGAGGAGTTTTCAGTGCATTTTCAAGGGTTGCCATTGTTGTTACAGTCTGAAACTCCATACTTGCAGGTTGTCTTCAGACCGATTTAAATTTCCAGCCACTTGCCAACTTAGAAAATTTTACTTGGGCGTCATTTCTTATCAGTTCTTTTGGGCATATGGTGGAGCTTCCATTGCTGATCTAAGTCTGAAACTTCACTTTCAGATTTGTCTTCAGACTTAGATATTTTTTACCAGCCTTTTGTTTGTGTCAAGATTTGACAAACTTCACTTTGAGAAGGTGAAATCCATCAAATACAAGTGTTTCCTATGACTGCGACAAGTTTAAATGACTGATTTATTGAAGTTGCAAGTTGTCTTCAGACATTGGGCAGCCATTGTTGGGCCTTAGAAGGGTGTCTTCAGACTTTAAGAACTAAAAATCAGACTTTTCCACACCCTTTTCCACGCATTGTGGTATAATTCCGGACTCCATTTTTGATATTTTCCTAAGTATACCAGGTTGTCTTCTGACTGAAACTTCATTTCCAGCCACATAGTTGTGCCAAGATGTGACCATTTCCGAGTTTTGAAGATCAAAATAATTCAAATGCAAGCATGTGATAGGGTTGTGACCACTTCCAGCCATTGATATTCATCATTTTAAGTGTCTTCAGACATTTTGGAGCCATTTTCAGACTTTCAGAGGGTGTATTCAGACTTAAGAAACAGAAAATCAGACTTGAATACACCATTTTCTGAGTATTTTCAGGCATTGGAGGGCGTATTCAGACATTGTCCTCAGAAAATCAGACTTTTATTACAACTTTGATATCAAAAATCAGTCACTTTCTGAGTGTTTTCAGACCTCCAAGTGATATTTCCAAACCTAGACATTCATTTTTGGGCCCCAAATACTTGATTTTCTTAGTTTACATGTCTTCAAACTTAGCAATTGTGATCAGACTTATCCTAAGTTTGAAAATCGGGTTTTCTTGGGGAGAATTTTCTAGATTTCAATCCGGACCTTCATATTTTCTAGAATTGGTGTTACAATTCTCTAAGATTACCTATCACATGTTGGGACAAATGTCAAGAACAAAGTCCCTATGAGGTTCTAATTTCCACTCAACACGTGATGTTCAACGACAGTGAGTCTGGATGAGGGTTGGATTTCCACTTGAGTACGGAATTACAAAGGAAGGAAGTTGTCCAGATAGGCATCAAATTTCCACCAAGTGAAGAATGTACAAGGATAATACGGACGGTTTTGAGCAATGATCAGTCCATATGCAAATGAATTTCCAACCAAGGTTGAAATTAAGTTTATCATTCTAGTGTTTGATTCAATGCTAATTTGTTTTGCAGGATTGTTATGAGGAAATGAAGCATGATGATCATGGCTTGAGGTGAAGGAGGATGCATGCAAAGTGGTTAAGGAAGATTAATACTTCAAGGATTGGATGAGGAATTCACAATAGAGATTCCAGAAGGTGAAGATGAGGACTAGATCAATCATGAAGAAGACTCCACTTTGATGGTGAACAAATGAAGGAAAGCAGATTCAAGAAATAAATACAAAGGATTTTACATCAAGAAATCCAGAACTACATCAAGGAATTTCAATATCAAAATGCGTCAAGGAAGGAAATATTTCAGGATTCCAAGATTCGGAAATTTTCCAAACATAAGGAGGGAACAATTCATGGAATTCCTTAATATAAGCATGGAATGTAAAGTATCATAAGGGATTCCAAACATTGTAAAGATGAAGAAAGTACAGGGCAAATTAGTTAAGTGTACAAGCCAAGTTGAGGTGGCATGCTAGTCACCATTCGTTCAATCAAAGGGTGCCAAGTCAACATTCATTCAAGGAGGGAATAGGTGACACATGGCGCTACATCAAATATTATTTATCTTACCTAACCTCATTTCTTATTGGCCAATGTAATGGTGGTTGTACCAACCCTAATTAGGGTTTTATCTTGTAATCTTGGTCGTTGATCTTGAATCAATCTAAGCCATTCATTTCTTTTGAGGCTCTATATAAACCCCATTGCTTCTCATTTGTAAGCGAGAGTTTTTGTAGAATTGTTGGTATATGCTGCAGCTATTTGAATCTAAATCATTGTTCAATTTGTTGGTGATTTTGATCTTCAAATGTTGTCTTTGCATTCATGGTTCTCAATTCCTCCAAGTTAGATTAGAATCTTAGATTAGAATTTGTTTTCATTTTTGTTAGATTGAGTGGAAGATTTGTCGAATATATTTGTGGGGAATCCTTAATTCATACCACTAGCCTCTTGTCATTGGTAAGTGCGCCTTGTGTGGTCAACTGGAAACTTGAGTAAGCTTAACTTCAATTATTATGCATCCCTTGACAAGCGTCAACTTGGATGGTGTCAATGTGTGATGGTATGAAAGATCCCAAACGGATCCTTCTGTTGTTTCTGCTATGAATTCTTAATTAAACATACTATATTTTTGTAATTTTCCGGTGATCTTATAGAATAGACAGAAGTTGCAGAAAGGGATTGTTTCTTTTTGGGTTTTGATGTTATAAGTAAAGTAATTGATAAATAGCACCAACTGTGAAATAAAACAATAAACAATGTTCATATGTAAGAACATTTAAGCAATCTGAAAATACTACAAATCATACCAAGCAAATAACCTACTTTTGTATTCAGCAAGAATCCATACATTTATTTGGAGCTATTCTCAATCTGGATTGATGCCAGATGGAGGAATATTACTGGCAACGAACAAGGAAGACCAAATAAGCTGAATACAACCCTTCAAGCCAACATACAAACAAGGCGCGGTTGCAAAGGAGGCGTGAAGCTACTACAAATCACGTGCCAGCTGAAATAGACAAGCCGCACTGTTGAAACACCCAATATGCACGCTGAATCTTTAGGACAAGAAGATGTGTATTCTACCTCTGACAATCCCTGTGCAATCCTGGATAAATCCACTATCAACTCTTGCTAAGGGCTACGTCCTGTAGTGCGTTGCACACGCTCCCTGTCACCGACAGGGTCCCCCTTCCTGTTTTTGAGCCTTTCGTCCTCGCCCTGTTGAGTTTCGCGCAGAGTGTCTCGCGTCCTTTCGAGCGAGTCCGCGACTGGTCCGTGAAGTAATGATGTCAAAAAAAAGAGCCAATGAGTCCATCAGGCTAGTTTAGCCCTCAGGCACGAATGCCAAGAGTTTGTTTAAAATTGTGAAATCGCCTTGAGTGGGCGTAAGATGATTGAGGATGGCGAAGCCCGCCAAGCAAGAGTAGTGTGTCTAAAGGAATAATGCTTAGTCTTGTTATTTGGAGGCTTCCGTCTGTTTGATGAAACTGCTATCTTAGTTAGAGATTACATTTCATGTAACTCTCTCTCCCTATCCTTCCCTCCTTTTCCCCCTTTTTTATCTAGAAAATCCACAGTCCCACTAAAAACAGTATCAACTTAACCGAAATCATTTGGTAAGAAAGATCATAAAAGTTCCAGGGAACTTATCTATGAATTGCCTATCTCAACGTAAGTCCCCCTTGTGTTTCCCGCATAAACACATCAAACCACTGAGTAATCCCGCAATCAAGACCTGACAAACGAAACCTTGAGGTTGTCTCCTTTGATCAAATATAAAACAAAATAGCATTAGGGACTTCCTTATCTCAAGAGAGGATAGGATACTCAGCTGGTTATTCTATTCTGTGTTGGCCGTATGGAGTTTGCAGCAATGCGATTTCAGACACGTCAACACGTCCCAGCAAGCTCAGACCTGGGGTTTGCGTCCTAGACCAAAATCACTCTTCCAGAGCAATTCCCAAATTTGCAAGTTTCAAAATGATCAAAGATGCTATCAATTAGGTTTTCATCTCCTTATAACTCCTTTCCCTTTGCAAGTCGAACCCTAAAGAATATGAAAGCTTGCGCTTTATAATTAAAGTGACACTTTCCCAATTATGGCGTCAAACTATAGAAAAATATCACTTTATTGCGAATAAATAGCTTCAAGTATCCAAAAAGACTCCAAGAGGTGAGAATCATGTAGAAAAGTTCAAGACCTTTCCAACGAGCTATAACACTAGGCATATCAAACTAGATGAAGCCAAAAACCCCTTATTACTCCGAAATGGCTATATACATAGCCTTATTTTAATTTATTTAATCGCTAACTTAGGAAATATTTAAATATATTTAAATATTTCCATAGATCCAATAATAGCCCAAAATAACCAACCAAACATGAATCTGACTTCGTCACATGTCTGTGACTCATGCCGGACAAGATGGGCCAACTGGCAGTCCCATCCCTAAAATCTATGGATACTCCTAGAAACTAGGAAACACACCCAATCTTCCTGAAACTGAAACCATGGTATGGTCCCATGGAACCTCAAATATAGAAACTGCCACAACCTCCTAAAAAGTAGGGAATCGCCCTAAAAATAGGAACCTCTCTCCAAACACCTGTAACTGCTCAAAAGGATCCTACTCTACTCTTTGGTCCCCCAGGTGGTCATTCAGTCAATTGTCAGTTCTCCCTAAAAAATAGGAACTGTCGTCTGATGGTCCAAAATGGCTCACACGGCCCCTGCAAAAATCCATGACCCTTAGAATGAGTCCCCTAACCATGTCGTTGACCTACGAGAACTCGAATGGTAGGTCAACCCCTGCTCATCTCATGTCACCTAGAAAAGGGGACACTACAATCTTCCCTTCCCGAAGATTGCTTGCCCTCAAGCAATCTACACCTGCACGCTGAAAACCAATTCACTGGATCCCATATCAATCTGATAAACATTGCTTCACCTAACCGCTGCGCTACTCTGATATAAACATTTTTATACCCAAAGTGAAACAACTCATCATGGATCCACTGAAGAAATACACCACACATGTCAATACCAGGATCGCAAATCTTTGCACTGTCATATCCATCCATCATGTCAATACTCATTATACTGCTGCTATGAACCTGAACATCATCTAACCAGCTAAGAATTTCACTCCAATTGAAGCCACAAGTACTACCAACCATCAATGCTGATATGAATCCATCAATGAGCCAATTTCCAACAAGTAAAGTGTGTTGAATACTTTTCCAAGACCTCCAAACAGTTGTTGTAACTTTACCTATATTTCCACAAATTAATTGTGCCTTCATTAAAGGTTGCTAAGTAAATGTTTTGTTGAGCCACGTAACAAATGAAGTCCCTTACATGTTGATTTTCATAGTCGACTGTCAAATCTAAGAAAACTGAGTCACCAATCAATAAGTACAACGCTGCCTTATCATATGAAAGAGGTGACAAAATGAAAGGTGCATTGGGAACACCTTCTATGCCAATAAAGGATAACTCATTAGTGGCTGGTCCACTATGAGCCTCTTTATCAATTCCATCACCACCATGAAAAAAATAACCAATATCAGCTGAAAAATCAAAATTACATAGCTCGTGTTCCTCCTTACCAATATGGTGATGAGTATCATGAATTTGCTGAAGTTGAAGCTTGGCCTGATGAGCTATCAACTTGGCTTGCTTGGCTCTTGCCAAGCATCCTTCATTCATCCTCTAAGATTGCTCTATATCAACTGTCCCAAAATGCACAAAATCTGATTTATGATAGATTGTATTATTCACATTATCATAACCCATGATTGTACCATGTGTACCTTCAAGTCTAGAATGCAAATCATTATTCTCTTCTTGACCAAAGGCTGCCATATCTTGAGAAAGACAAGTTATATCACTTTTGTAATGAACCTCGTGGGGTGGCTCGAATGACATGCTGGAGGTTGCTAATTTGCCAAGTTCAACATACAGCTCCCCTATCAAGATAGACTCACACACATCTATCAAACTCTCCTCGGAACCATCACCATTAGGCAACTTTTTGTTTTGTTCCCATCTTCTAAGGTCTGATTTGAAAAATCAGACTCATTATGACATGTATCTTCAATATCAAAAGCATCAGTAACACCCAAACAATGAGTGTTTGCATGAGATGATCCCTCACAACCATCATCCTCATGCACCAAAGCATCGAAATCTTGATTATGCTCAGTAGCAAGACTGCTGTCATAAAAGTCAGGGCTGCTATGGCTTGTTTTCCCCTTGCATCCCTCTTGTTTAACACTCATATATTGCGTGCCAACTGTAGGAATCCCTCCTACAACTTCCTCCTCATGTGCCATGACCTTTGAATCATCATTGTGTTCATATGAAGGACTGTTGTTATAAAAATCAGAATGGTTGCCATACCTTTGTGACATGTTTTCAACTTTCATAGGTACCACTTCATCCCTTGTAGCATGTCCATCAAATTCCTCATAGAGATTTTTACAAACGTCATTTATGGATGAGTCAATCGGTTCTTCTCTTTTTATTTGCAGCTGATATGAATTCATAGCATCTTCAGCTTCATCCAAAATACCCATAAATTGGGTGAAGGTAAGCATATCCTATAGCTTTTTTGGAAGGGAGCAATACCCATGATAGTTGCTTATGACTGTATCATTGAATGTTTTAACAGGGGGCCTCCTTGTACTTTTAGATGTAGTTGTACCTCTAGTGTGTCTTGAACTCTTTGAAGGTGTTTGATCAAATTCCCTTCCTGCTTGTTTATTTTTACATAACCCTGTCATGATGATTCTTTTTAAGTCCAACTGAAAACAAAATCCAATCACACCAAGTGAATGCAATTACCACCCCACAGGCTGGCAGGATTATGCTCTGATACCACTGAAAGATCCCAAATGGATCCTTTTGCTGTTGCTGTTGTAAATTCTTAATTAAACATACTATATTTTTGTAATTTTCCAGTGATCTTATAGAATAGACAGAAGTTGTAGAAAGGGATTGTTTCTTTTTGGGTTTTGATGTTATAAGTAAAGTAATTGATAAATAGAAACAACTGTGAAATAAAACAGTAAACAATGTTCATATGTAAGAACATTTAAGCAATCTGAAAATACTACAAATCATACCAAGCAAATAACCTAGTTTTGTATTCAGCAAGAATTCATACATTTATTTGGAGCTATTCTCAATCTCAATTGATGCCAGATGGAGGAATATTACTGGCAACGAACAAGGAAGACCAAATAAACTAAATACAACCCTTCAAGCCAACATACAAACAAGGCGTGGTTGCAAAGGAGGCGTGGAAGCTACTGCAAATCACGTGCCAACTGAAATAGACAAGCTGCCCTGTTGAAACCCCCAATATGCACGCTAAATCTTCAGGACAAGAAGATGTGTCTTCTACCTCTGACAAGCCCTGTGCAATCCTGGATAAATCCACTGTCAACTCCTGCTGAGGGTTACGTCCCAGCAAGCTCAAACCTGGGGTTTGCGTCCTAGACCAAAATCACTCTTCCAGAGCAATTCCCAAATTCGCAAGTTTCAAAATGATCAAAGATGCTATCAATTAGGTTTTCATCTCCTTATAACTCCTTTCCCTTTGCAAGTCAAACCCTGAAGAATAATAAAGCTTGCGCTTTATAATTAAAGTGACACTTTCCCAATTATGGCATCAAACTATAGAAAAATATCACTTTATTGCGAATAAATAGCTTCAAGCATCCAAAAAGACTCCGGGAGGTGAGAATCATGTAGCAAAGTTCAAGACCTTTCCAATGAGCTATAACACATAGGCATATCAAACCAGATGAAGCCAAAAACCCCTTATTACTCCGAAATGGCTATATAAATAGCCTTATTTTAATTTACTTAATCGCTAACTTAGGAAATATTTAAATATATTTAAATATTTCCATAGATCCAATAATAGCCCAAAATAACCAACCAAACATGAATCTGACTTCGTCACCTGTCTGTGACTGATGCCGGACAAGATGGGCCAACTGGCAGTCCCATCCCTAAAATGTAGGGATACTCCTAGAATCTAGGAAACACACCCAATCTTCCTGAAACTAAAACCATGGTATGGTCCCGTGGAACCTCAAATATAGAAACTGCCACAACCTCCTAAAAAGTAGGGAATCGCCCTAAAAAATAGGAACCTCTCTCCAAACACATGTAACTGCTCAAAAGGATCCTGCTCTACTCCTTGGTCTCCCAGGTGGTCATTCAGTCAACTGCCAGTTCTCCCTAAAAAATAGGAACTGTCGTCTGATGGTCCAAAATGGCTCACACAGCCCCTGCAAAGCTCCATGACCCTCAAAATGAGTCCCCTAACCATGTCATTGACCTACGGGAACTCGAATGGTAGGTCAACCCCTGCTCATCTCATGTCACCTAGAAAAGGGGACATTACATGGTAATAGTTTGAAATTCAATAAGTATACCTTAGACGATTGCACTAAGCTTGTGTCAATACCTGTTTGTGAGACTTCTCCTAGTTTGATTTCACTAAATTTGTTCATCATTTCCTACATTCCTAGGCTTGGGATAGATTTCCTAAACCCTTTTCCTTTTCCCCTTTTTTTTTAATAAGTCTTGTTAGAATTAAATCCAGAGCTACATTGCTAAATCCTAAGTTATCGAAATACCTATCCTGATCCATGATAAGATTGAGCATTCATGTACAACGTAATTCTCCTTGTGATTCCAGCATTATCACATCAAACCACTGAACTTATCCACAAGTCAAGACCTGACATTTTGTAACCTTGGAGTTGTCTCATTTGATTGTGAAGCATATAGCATATGAGAGACTTTGTTCAAGAGAGGATAAGATACCTTGGTATTTTATTCTGTGTTCCATGTGCATAAAAAACCTACGTTACCCCAAGTTTCCGAGACGGGGGGAAGGGGGGATGAGTTTCCGGGACTGCAATTTTTTTTGCCAAATTTGGGGACGGGGGGGGGACGGCAAAGGGGACGGCTATATAAAATATAAGGAAAATTTAAAATATATAGGAAAATTCTAAATGTTCATATGAAAACATGGATAAAGCATACATCTATACATTATATTCATACGAAAACATGGATATAGAATGTGTATGATACTATGAAAACATTTTATAATGCAAACATCGAACATACAACATTATCAATAGACTCAATACTCAATATGCACTCATAATTCAGAGTTTCAATTCATTCACATTGTCAATATGCATATCATAATAGATATTAAAGAAATAACATACAAAATTCCCAAAGGCCACACTACTGCCATATTGTTTCATTGTCAATTGCGATATGGAAATCAAAATAGTACTAAGTAAATACGAAAAAGCAAAGTATAATATTTATTATTTAATATTTTATTATTTAATTTATTTTCTATTTATAAATTTTAAAATTTATAATATGAATTAATTTAAAATTATAAATATTTGATATGAATTAATAAATTTAATGTTGCCTTTTAATTTTTGATAGAGGGCCCATGTTAGAAAAATAATAAAATATAGACAGTCGTATTTTGATTTCATAACTATTCAAATTCAATAATAAAAAAATTGATAGTCGTTTTTTAAATTTTTTCAATATAGAGGGCCCATGTTAGAAAAATTTAAAAAAATTGAAAATACGACTTTTTTTTAATATTTTTCCCTAGCTCTAGATGTGGGGGACGCCTAGCCGTCCCCAATCCGTCCCCAGCCGTCCCCAATCCATCCCCAGCCGTCCCCAATCCGTCCCCAGCCGTCCCCAGTCGTCCCCCCGTTCCGGGGACGTCCCCTCAAAATTCTGGCAATTTGGGGACGGGGGGGGGACGTCCCCTGGCCGTCCCCAAGTCCCCGAAACGTCCCTGGGACTGGGACGGGGGTTTTCAGGTAGGGGATGTGTCCCCGGGTTTCATAGTAAAAAACACATCAACAAGACCTCACCTTCGCGTCTCTCGCCATCTCCCCATCTCCCACCAAGTTTTTGGCCGTCTCCTGCACATCTCCTCTAGGAAACTGCAAGTTAAAGGGTTAAAAAAAAAAAGAAAAACATTGGCTTCCATCATTTATCCACTATTGGAAGCATTGAAGCCACCTTAGAAGAGTGAAACGCTTCCAAAAGATCACAAAATTGCCCAATGTTGGGTTTACAAATCATGGCAATCATTTGTTTACATCTGTTTTCAAAATTTTAAACCCTACAAGCATGGCATTTGATGAGACCAATTCACATGCATTGTGAATGCTTCCACATTTTGCATACATGTCATGTCAAAGTTCTATGTTGTGATTTTTTTTTAAATTATTAAATTATATTAAAAAAAATTGGCGTCTCCAAGTACCCCTATCTCCTATTTTTGAAAATTAGCCATAGTTGTACCGGTACCAGTCTCCAAGTACCCTTGTCTCCTAGTGACCTTGGTTCATACCATTTGGAATTTGTTGATTGCAAATTGCAGTGCATGTTAGTCCAAACTTGATTGAAAGATTAACTTCAATTTCTCTATGCTCATTGTTCATAGTGTTAACATGCATAAGTGATATGAAAATCATTTGCATACCCTTAGGAGATTGCACCATCTTTGTGTAGTTGTTTCATCATGGCAAACCAAAGCTTGGTTTGGTTTCACCAAGTCGGCAATCCTTTCTTGCATTCTTAGATGTTTAACTTAGGTTTCCCTAAATATTTTCCTTTTTGTCTTTTGTTTGAGTTTAAATTAGTTAGTTTCTAGTTCCAGCAAAGTGTAAGTCCCTTTGTGATACCAGCATATCACAACATTTCATTGAGACTATCCAAATTGCATTGTCAAGACCTAACTAAAGAAACCATGGGGTTACCTTTTTTGATCACTTTAATTAGTGTATAAGGTTTCCTTCTTCAAGAGAGGATAGAATACTTGGTATTTTATTCTGTGTTCGAGGTGTCATAAAAACACGTCAACACCAACTAATTCTTTGGTTCAATCTTATTTAATGGTCAACATTTTTTAACTCCATTATAATGACTTGAGAGTGTTTCTGGATATAACCATGTTTAAGTTTTTAGCATCAGTCCATCTTATTTCATTTTAGTGGCCTGGCACTGAGTTCAATTGTTTGTCTTTTCTTTGGTTCTGTCACTCCTAAAGAGTTATTTCTCCAAGTATAAATAGCACAATACACATCATGGCCACTTCACGTGTCTCACACTCTTCACTTGGAGGTTCAGTTGATAGGTTTGACTGTCCAGTTTATGCAGATATTCTGTTTACTTCAATATCTGATTCTGCTATTTAGCTACTATCATTAGAAACAAGGTTTTGAAATTTTCATTTCCTCACTACTTTGTATTTGTTGATGTGGCATCCCTTGCCTAGAACTCACATGACTGTTCACCTATACACATTTCTGAAGTCATTGGGCTCACTGATGATAAACGTAAATTGGGTTTAACTGTTCTTTATAACTATGAGAGTAAAAATGTATGTCAGCAGATATGTATGCAGTGATAATAACAGTTGTGGAACATGATTATATAGCATATGAATTGATATAAATTGATGATATGAACATATAAGATGAATGTTTTTCTCTATATAGCAGTCAAAATCAATTGCCAAATATTAATTACAATACTTCGCATCCATAATGACTGCCACTAGTAAGAGTAAACAAGTATATGTCAGTAGATATTCATGTAGAGAAAACAATAGTAGCAGAACACAAATATATAGCATATGAATTGATTATATGAAATATATAGTCTTTTTCTCTATATACCAATCAAAATCAATTGCTACAATCTTAATCAAAAATACTTCCCATGTACTATTCCACTCAAGAAATTTTAAACAGACTTGCTAATTTTCTGATTTTTGGCATGTAGATATTTCGTCAAACACTTGGCATACAAATAGCCATATAGAATTTCTGAATTCATTGGTTTAGAGCAACTTATCTATAATTTTAAATTCAAGAACTCATCACAAAAATATCATAATCTTCAATGATAAGCAAGGGACATTTTGTCAAACAGTTGGTGGATTCAGTTATTCCAAACAATCTCTAAACAAGTTTATCAATATTTTAATGCTAAAGCAAAACAAAACAACCCAGGTTGACACTGCAGATCGCTATCAAAATACCAAGTGATAAACTCAGAAATCACCATTACTGCTGTCACAACTTTAATTGAATTCAGAGCTAAAAATGTTATGATCTGACCTCTTATTGCTGAGATTTAAACATAAATTTTATGACTTCAATTTTGTGATTCCTTTCATATTTTCTACACATATACCTACAGCTGGTGGCTCAAAGGAACTCGTAGAACACCCAAGGTCAATACTGAAATCTGTGTTCTCTAAATCTGAACTGGGTATGTTTTCATGCACCACAAATGTCCACTTCTCTAAACTACTTCAAACCCACTGGCAAGAAAATGATATGACAATCAGATAGAGTGGCTGATATAAAACGACCAAAATACCTATTAAAAGCAAAGCAATTTCCTCCTAAAGTTCCCACACTCCTTTTCTTTGTCGGCAAGCAAGCTGAGAGTGATCAATGAAAATAGGAATAGTATAGCCCAAGTATTCCCAATATTTCCTCAGCATACTCCACGCCACTCTTTCCTTACATACTCATAACCTTGAAATGCAACACAAGGGCAGCTAGCAAAATTAAATCAGAAAACTTACCCTAAATGGTACAGCTTGGTAAGTGCAAACTTGAATTCTGTCTAACATATTATTTGAAACACAAATCTTGATAAATTTGTCACCTTCAACACCTCAGAAAATTAATACCAATCTGGAAAAAATATCTATTCTTCAGCACAAACTTTCCACCTTCAATCTACACACTTGTGGATTCTTTTTGCACACATTGTGACTCTAAATGAATCACACAAGATTAGCCTAGGAGGAATCTTTCATCACCAAAACCAATCTTTCCTTAGGGTTTCACTTAAGGCAAAAGAGATGAAAAACATTCTTGCTCATAGAGAAATAGAGTAAAATGAAATATTCCAAATGAGTTTTGTCTCTTCCAATTTCCCTTCTATAAGCACTTTTGAAACCTTCTGGAAATTATAATGTGAAATCACCTTTTAATAATAATCCTTCAACTCCATAAAAGTGACTTTATTTTATTATTTACTTTTTCGAGCATTTTATTCACTTAAAATTCACCTTTATAAATAATTAATACAAATTGTATTATTCATCATTTGACAACTTAAATATTAATTATTTAATATTTTTATTATTTTTCGCACATCTGCCCAAAGTAGCAGAAAATATAAAAAATAGTCCGAAAGCAAATTGTAATTTCTCCAACATACTCTGAAGCTCACTAAAAATCCAATATAATGAAAATTGATACTTTCCAAAAATAAAATACTTCTCCAAAAAGTGTGAAATAAACCCAAAATGTTGAAACTACTCTTGGAAATGACCAACGGATTCAACTTAATCTCCCAAACACAATTCCACTATCTAAAATCCATTCTGAAAAGGTTAGCACTCTCTAAGAAAGTTAGAGCTTCCAAAGATGTTGGAAAGGCTATAAAAAGGGGGCATTACAATCTTCTCTCCCCAAGATTACATGTCCTCAAGCAATTACAACTCAACCACTAACACCATTGATTCATCCCAGATAAAAGCCCAATGTGATTCTGAGATCCCAAATAAATCTCAGGAATGCCACACCATGCTTTCGTTGCACCACTCTAATTAACACTAGAATATCAGCGTAAAGTTCTAAATTCATTTCTGATGTCCCAAAATAATGTGCCAGCCTGAGATACTCACAAAATTTGGATTCTTCTTCTATAGAAGGAAGCAACTTGTACCAAAGTGTTCTATGAAATCTTCCATCCGTCCCACTCTTATGTGTCATCAGCAACATGGCCAAACGCATGTAGGTTGAAAGCAAAAATATGAGCATACCTCACCATGCCATGAGTGTGATATTCACTTGCTCCACTTTGGTTTTAGTGTTGGGTATCCCAAACAATCACATGTATCCCATATCCTACTATTGTCACCATGTGTTTCTTGAATCAAGAAGTATATCATTATTCAACACAAAAGGTGAATTATCTAAATATAGCTCATCATGAGTAAATTGATTCTCTAGACCCATTAGTTTACACCCATGATGATCTTCTTGAGAGCTATCAACATGTTGAATTTCTAGGGTAAGATGAATGTTGAAATCATTAAGTAGTATTCCATCACTCTGTGTTATTCTTGATGCCTCCAAGAGAAGTTTGAGTCAAATTTTGCTTCTTCTTGAAGCTTAGCCACTCCCTCAATCATCAAATTGATCTTCTTAGTTCTTGATTCATGTTTTTGTTCCTTTGACATAGCTGCAACAATGGACTGATTTTCAGCTTTGTAGAGAGAAAAATGAGCTAGACTTAGCTCTAGGTTGAGCTGATCAACGTCAGCCTCTTTTCCTTTATACGAATTATATTATCCTTGTTTTTGCTTCAAAGCGAAAACAAGGTCACCCCTACGAATTTTTGCGAATTTTTCTTCGAATTCGTTCTCATTTCTCTAAGGGTTCGTTTTCAAGGCATTTTGATCGCCTCATTAGTCTTAGGATACTTTGTATCCGTTTTCAAATTCTTGTTTTATTAGATAAATTTAACTTAGAATAATTTTTTATCTCTTGGTGCAAAGACGGACTTCAAGTCTGACTTTACACCACCTTTTGGTCTCTAAGTGCAAAGTCAGACTTAAAATCCAACATTGCACTTGGTAGTAAGAATTGGTGTATTTCGGACCCACAAGTCCGAATTACACTCCTTTTTTTAGTTTT
The DNA here is from genome assembly GCF_030272615.1 of Cryptomeria japonica. Lineage (NCBI taxonomy): Eukaryota > Viridiplantae > Streptophyta > Pinopsida > Cupressales > Cupressaceae > Cryptomeria > Cryptomeria japonica. The sequence continues at coordinate 554,402,736 of NC_081408.1, read as the reverse complement.
ATGTGTAAATCGGACTTATGAGTCCGAAATTCATTATTTATTTAGCACGATTGGACATATTTATTGCACGGTTTTTGTAGCCAATTTGTCTTTCTTTCCTTTTATATTTATTTTTTCCTCATTTGTGTTCGATTCAAGGCTATTGGCAGCAATTAAAAAACTTGGAGCCGAAGCTCTTTTTCCGGGTAAGGACCCCTTATTTCTTTTCATTTCAGTCTGCATCTCATTTTATTTCATTTCTCTCAGTGTATGTTCAGATTTACAACCCATCATACACCATTTTTTCCGGTTGAGTGTATGGTGGGCCGTAAGCCTAGACATACACTGTTGTTTTTCCCCTTTGCTAAGCTTTGGATGGTATGGTGCATGTCGGGTTTGTAACCACGACATACACCATAGTTCTTTATGGTAGATGCCATGGTTAGAAACCCGACATACACCATCTTTGTAATCTTCCCCTGCAGTGTAAGGTGGAGTCACGACCCTGCCATACACCAAAGCCCTTCCCATGGTGTATGTCAGGGTCGTGGCTCCAACTTACACCATCTCCGTGTGCCTTAAAGTCTTTTCACATGGTGCGTTGGGGTTTTAACCCCAACCCACACCATGGATCCTTCCCATGGTGGGTAGGGTTACAATCCCGACCCGCACCCCTTTGCAATATGTGTTTTCCCTTTTGAATGATGTATGGCGGGGTCATAACCCTGATGATCACCCATTACATTTTAGCAATAATAATCAAGGTGCATATCGGACTTATAAGTTTGATATACACCATTTTGGTTGTTTTTAATGTCCCAAGTGCAAATCGGGCTTATAAGTCTGATATGCATCTTGATTCCTTTACACCAGATACACACACTTGCAGATTAGAGTTACAAATCCAATTTTGTACTCAATGAGGCATTTTGTTCTATCAAATTGGGATTTTTAGGATCCTAATAAGGAGATTCTAATGAGCTAAACCATGGTGATGATCTTTTCAAAATGATGCAGTTTTTACCACAATCAAATGACAGAGCCCTCACCAAGCAAGAAAGCAATGAAATTCAAGATGTAAGACCCTCATCCGATCTTCCCACCATCATCTGTGTCCTCTAACGTTGACAACATTAGAGACACTGAGATAGGACATGTAGATCTTGAGAATTTCTTGCAAAGAGTCAAAGAGCCCCCACAATACTACAAAATGGAGGCAACCATCAATAGTGGCATTCATTTGGTTGCGGCTTTCCCCATGTCAACACATAATCCTGAGTTTGTGTTAGCATTAGCTAACCGATATGATCCAGTGAGAAGGTCAATCCAAGATGCAAAGGGAAAGAAGACCCTCATCAAATTGGATGAGAATTTCTTTGACACTATTTTCAAGTGTCCACATATAGATCAATATGCTAATATTGATATACAGTGAGCATTAACATACTATGACAATAACTCAAACAAATACAAAAGGAACATCAATGAGAATTGGTTGAAGACCCCAAGGCCCACTATTGCAAGATGGCTTGAGACTATTCATCGGAGTGACTTCATTAAAGAGGTTAATGATTTGATTACTCTTCTCAGTAGAGTAAAAGGACTTCCTGTTTCAAATACATATCATAAGTGGATGTATCAATACATTCGTATTATCCGGCAAAATAAGAAGAAGATCTATTCGTAGTTAACTAAAGTTCCTACCACTTTGAAGTTCTATATGACTTCATGCCTAGTATATGCAACAGCCTCAATGAGGCATTTTCCAGGATTGTCAACCTTAGGAGATAGTAGTCAAGTTCATGTCTACCAATAACTCTCAAGAACAATTTGCATCATTTCAGGAGGGTCAATGACACTTTCCTCTATCACTATATGTGTATGCTTGATAAAGATCTTCAAAAGAAGAGAGTTTTAGATGAAGCTTGGAATGTGGTAAATCGGTATGGGTGCATATTCATACAATTCCCCACTTTCACATATCTCAGAATAGGATGCTTTGATGGTGAGCCTATCATGCTTCCTAGGTACCCATCAAACAAAATTATACTCATGGAGCTAGCTCGTCAGATGATGGCGGTGCATGAACGCCAATTTGGTTCACATAAGACTGGTATCAAGTTCTCTCTCACTATTAGGAGATATTCAATCAATTCTATCTACAAGGCCCGAGCCATGGAAGAAGAGATGAGAAGACTGACAATGAGGTTCTTCAAGGACAGGAAACACTTTGATTATAGAGGCATGAAAAACAAACTAAAGAAAAACTACACTCATGTTCATCGGGTGGAGGACATTTGGATTGATTGTAGAACAGAGGAAGATGTCAAAGAGCTTGACTACTGCCACATTACTCTGGAGCAAATTGAGAACCTGAATCTTGCTAACATTCCTGAGGATCTCGAAGATGATGGAGTTATTTTAGATTCTACATATGTAAAGAATAAGGTTGTCGATTCACCTTTGCCTCTTATCCAATGGTCCCAAAACGAAAATACTTCAATAAGGACCAGATTTCAGAGCATTCTTGCCAATACCAATATCTGGCTTACACAGAAAGGAATACAATTAAAACCTTTCCAAACTGGATTTGAGGATCACACTGCAGGGCCAATTGGCAAAACCTCTGAGCTAAGAACTAAGAATAGACAGGATACAGCAGCTCCAAAGGCTCCTAAGTTCAAATTCACATTTGGAAAGGGTAAAGAAAAGAGCCAAGGGGAATCTTCAGCCCAAGATGCTCAAACACAAGATGAAGTTGAAGAAGAGTTCCTCGAGGAAGAGATTGAACAAGAAAGAGGAGAAAAGTTAGGAAAAGAACAAGAGGAAGAATATGATGAGGAGAGATTTCCAGAAGTTCCTAGTACTTCCCAATCCGAAGGGACACAGGAAATCATTCCTCCTTCATCACATGATGCTCCAGGTACAAATCCCTTTTTAGTGTCAATTTCTAACCTCGTTCCTTTTGGTTCTACCTTTTCATATGCATCTGAGGCTCCTAGTGTAGTAATCTACACCATTCCATCAACAAAAACTATTGAGTCAGCTCTTGACACTCCACATGACAACGTTGAGAATGTTTTCCTTCCAAATTTATCTGAGGTATCCTCTTCTATGTTGGATGATTTTAATAAGTTGATGTCAGAAACAAAGCTCCCCCCTAAGGTTTCACTTGCTGAGAAACCACCTGCTATTGTGACTTCTACTCCTATTGTGACCACAAGTGTACAGGACCAAGAACTTGCATCTCAAGTATTCGCCACCCAACTAAAAGATGATACACCTTTGCCACCTTAGTTAGTTTCCAATACCCCTAAGAGAAAAAACAAAGCCATCTGCCTAGATGACTTCGACTTTAGTCAGTTGATTCCTGTCAAACCAAAGGATACGAAGAAGGCTAAGACCTTATCTAGGGTAAAGGTAGATAAGTCAAAAAACAAGTATGTAGAAATGGCAATTCCTCTTCCAGATACAAATTTAGACAAAGACCAGCCCACAGATTATGTTATCAACAGGACTGATCTGGGGAAGCAGACACATGAAGGAACAATGGAAGATGCTCAGGCATCTTTTGACAACCTTGTGACAAGGTACAATGAGGAAAAGATCAAGAAGGACAAATTGAAGAAATGGGTGGAGCAACTCACCAACGTCTTGATCGAGATAACAAAATCATCAGAGGTAGTTGAACCAGTCACCTCATCAGTTGATGAGCAAATCATCATGCAAGTTGAACAAGTCAATTTAGGAGGAAGATCAATTGGTGAGTGGATGGATAGGATACTGAGTCAAGGTACACATCTCATATGTTCTACGGTTGCCCTGGTAAATAATCTAGAGGGTGTAAGTCTGAGATAGATAAAACTTTGGATCTATTCTCAAATGAGCTAGAGACATATGAGAAGAACTTCGACTCATGGTTGAAGTTAGAAGATTTTCAATTAGATGTCCTAGTTGATAATGGAGTACTTCCTTCAAGGGATATGTATATCGAACAAAGGGAGGTATTAGAACATCAAATGAATACCCTGAAAATGCTTGTCAGAGATATGAGAAAATCCCAAAGGGAATGTAATGACAAAGGAAAGGACATAATTGAAAAGATGTCAACACTTACTTGTACATTCCTTGATGAAAATCGAAAGCCTCTTCATGAAGATGTTATTGTCAAAGAGTTCAGCTTGCTTATTGGGGAAGAGGTGGACAAAGAAGTTTTCTCATTATCTTCAATTGATAAGTTGATAGAAATTCAAATCAACCTGGATGATTTGGCTTCTCTTTTGAAGAAGCACAAGAAATGCTACATGAGCCTCAGAGATTCCATCACTCAGGTCAAAGCAGTGTTCCACGGGCGTTGGGGACGGGGGGACGGGGGGGACGCGTTTCCGGGACGGGGGGACCAAGGGCCTAAATTTGGGGACGGCGGGGGGACGGCGGGGGGACGGCGGCGGGGGGGGTGGCGGGGTGGTGGTGCTCATATACTTGTACATATACATATAGTACTTGAAAAACTAGTTTTGAAAAGATGTATGACAGTATTACAGTGTAAGAATTACATTTGAAATGAGACTATAGGAAATTTGAAATACTAAATCTAAATACCAAGATTTCTAAGTTGTGTTGTTATATGGAGCCTAATCAAACTCGGAGGTTAGATTTTCCCTACTTCTATCAGCGCGGTTTCCCCCTATATTTTTCAACGGGGGTTTGGGGGCAGCGCCCCCAAGTTGGGGTCAAGGGGCATCGCCCCTTGCGGGGTCAAGGGGCAGCGCCCCTTGCGCGTTCCCTGTCGCGATACAGGGCGGGGTCGAGGGGCAGCGCCCCGCGAGGCCAAAAATACTTTTATTATTTTCTAAAGGCGTCGGGTGTTATTTTTCTATTGGCCCACATCCAATTAGAGTTACCCCTTAACCCTCAAAAAACTTAAAAACTCACTTTTTTTTAAAATTTTAATTTTAAACATTGCATATAAGTGGGGGCGACAGGAGACGTCTGGGCGTCTCCCCGTCCTTGGAGAGACGTCTGCACGTCTCTTGAAGGACAGGGAGACGCCCAAACGTCTCCCAAGGAGACGTGAGGCATCTCCATGTCTCTTTGGGAGACGCCCAAACGTCTCCCAAGGAGACGTCTCCACGTCTCCACGTCTCCCTGGGAGACGCGGGGATGTCTCCGCGTCCCGGCGGCGTTTGGGTGGCGGTGGCGGGACGGCGGGGGACGTCGCGTCCCCGTCCCCCCGTCCCCGAGACGTTTCTGACGGGGGGACGCGCCCAAAAAGGGGGGGGACGCGTCCCCGTGGTTCACTGGGTCAAAGTTATCACAAGCCATACCAAGGGACCTAATGAAGAAAAAATCAAGACAATTTTGTAGAAATTCAAAGAGTTCATGATGCAAGATCATAATGGAGTGTCTAGTGACACTTAGTATTTTTCATATTTTCTAGAGCCGTAGGTGCAATTTTCCAATAAGACTTTGACACCTCAAGTGTCATTTTGTATTCTAGTTTTTGCATCTAAAACATGCATGAGTGCTAAGTCAAATAGGACTCTTCTTTGATTTAGTCATAGTTTCCCTAGATTAGCTCATTGCACCTCACCTATATATATGAGGTTGTTTATTGTAATTGTCATCTTTGATCTTATGCAACGAAACTCTGCCAAAGTGAAGAGCAAAGTGATACTTTGAGTTCATATTGTCGTTTTGCAAATTTGATCAAATAAGAAGACATATTTGGCATTCAGACTTTGTATTGAATACATTGCGATTTATGGTGAGAGTGTTCTTATGTCATTCTTGTTGTAAAATCTTGTTTTGATCAAGTAAAAGCAGTGTGGAGAAATATTATTAAAGAGTAGAACAGGTTTTGGTTTGTAAACTTTGTGTTACATTTCAGCGCTTGTTAAATAGAATTAGTAATTAGTACAAAGGATAACGATTTGAAGACTTTGATCTCCTTTTCATTATTTTGTGAAAAGATTATCAAAATTGTAATAGGATATCAAGATAAAGACTTTGTGCTTTACTTTGTTGTCTTAGTATATATTGTGGGTTACAGAAGTTATTTGTAAAAGGTTGATAGGATTATAGTGACTACAAGACTTTGAGCTTGAACACTGTTTTCTCGTACCAAAGAAGCAACGGAAGACTTTGAGCCTTCATGGAAACTTTGCTTCTTTATTCGTATTTTTCATTCACATACTCTAAGTTATTTCTTTGTAACTTTGAAGTTATATTAATCATTACTGCTCCGCATTGTAAATACTTTTCTGAAAAAAGAGGAGAGAATAACATCTACTCTAAAGATAGATAAGATAAGATAAAGATAAAGATAAATTTATTAATGTCCAACAAGTGACCTATTGTGATTTCTTCACACATCGTCCCATTGCAAATGGGGACCCCCCACTTTTCGCTTTTTAGAGTAGAAGTTTTGACTAATTTCCTAGTGTTTGCCTTTGCCGATGAGAGGGTTTTTGAATTTTGAATAGGATCGCGTGTTTAAAATGTCAAAATGTTAGAGTGATCCTAAGTTTTGCCTAAGTCTAGGGATTGCCTTAGGGTTTTGATTTATTCTTGCTAAGTGTTGCTTTGGCATTTGAGCATTAGCGTGTTTTTGAACATCCACGTCGGTGATTTTAAAGTGCTAAGGTGTTTTTAGACCTTTTGGAGTTGTTTTCTCGCTCCTAGGAAGTTATTCAATTGATTTTTCACTTTATCCCGATAGATATCCTTATTTTTCGCTCAAATTTATGGTAAATTTGCCTAAGTCTAGATGAGTTTTATTGAGTTTTGAAGTTTCCTAGTGGTTTTGAGTGGGAAAATCATCATATTCTGGATGAAAATCCATATTCTAAGGGTTTAAAGGTCAAAATTCCACACTAGAGGTGCTTTTCCCCTCATATTCCTAACTACCCATGGTTTTCCCCACTCAAAACCCAGACTGGACATGGATTTCCCTTGGAATCCAGAATCCATACTAGGGGCGATTATCCACCAAGATGATTAAATTTTGTCTAGGTGTGTGAATTTTTCTAACTACCTTCGAATTTCCCCTAGAGAGTGTGGATGAAGTTGTGGATGACTTAAGTGAGGATTCGTGATGACTATCAATTTTCCACCAGGACTTTTGTGACGAGATTTCATGGATTTTAATGCAGATAGTGATTCCAGACATTAGGCAAATTTCCACAAGTGATGATTTTGACAATTTTGAGTCCAAATAACTGTCCAGACAGGGGTCGATTTTCCCCTATAGACAAATTTGTGCAAGTTTGATGAAATTTTCTCAGGATTTTTATCCCAACATGGGGCGCATTTCCCCCAAAAGCATTTTAAAGATTTTTAATGAGTTTTTATTGGGATTTTTATCCCAACATGGGGCGATTTTCCCCCAAGGGTTAATTTTGATCTAAATTTTGGAATATTTTAAATAAATTGAACCCAAATTTAATTGTTTTTACAAATGTTGGCGATTATTTAAAAATATAAAAACAATTATTTAATGACTTGCAATGTTTTAAAAAATTAAAAAAATATTACTTCCCAGGCAAGTTGATTTTCCCACAAGTGTAAAAGAGCAAAAGTTTTATCCAACATTGCTTGTGTGGTGAAAACTCAAGGTGAAAACATGTTTAAAGAGAGGTGACCAGCATTAAAATATCATTATATTTGCTACAGAGTGTAATTGCTAAGTTGCTGATTTGGGTGATTTTCTCCAGCGGGGCGATTTTGGTGAAGTGTCTACTTGACACATTTGGTTTTGAAAGTTAGTTTTGTTGTTCATTTTCTGCCTATTCCTAGCTGGGCGATATTTCTTAGCAACCATTGGAGCAAGTTTTTGAGAGTAATTTTCAGATTTGGGAGGTGGTGCCATGGCTGAAGTTGGGCGATTTTATTTCGGAGGCTGATTCCTCCATATCTTGATGAATTTTGGTGATATTTTTGAGTGTTAAGGGGCTGCCATTATTTTCAGATCTTGTTGAGCACCATTGCTAGGAGTGATTTGACCTCCATTGTTGGCAAGGAACAAATTTTCAGAATTATTCTTCATTGCCCAACTCATCCACACTAAGGAGATTTTGGTTAAGGGTTGTTTGGAAGAGTTTTCAGTGCATTTTCAAGCGCTGCCATTGTTGTTATAGTCTGAAACTCCATAGTTGCAGGTTGTCTTCAGATTGATTTTCATTTCTAGCCACTTGCCAACTTGGAAAATTTTACTTGGGCGTCATTTCTTATGAATTTTTTGGGCATATGGTGGAGCTTCCATTGTTGATATAAGTCTGAAACTTAACTTTCAGATTTGTCTTTCGACTTGGATATTTTTTACCAGCCTTTTGTTTGTGTCCAGATTTGAAAAACTTCACTTTGGGAAGGTGAAATTCATCAAATACAGGTGTTTCCTATGACTACGACAAGTTTAAATGACTGATTTATTGAAGTTGCAGGTTGTCTTCAGAGATTGAGCAATCATTGTTGGACCTTGGAAGGGTGTCTTCAGACTTTAAGAACTAAAAATGAGACTTTTCCACACACCCTTTTCCGAGCATTTTCAGAATTGTGGTATACTTCCGAGCACCATTTTTGACATTTTTCTGAGTATACCAGGTTGTCTTCAGACTGAAACTTCATTTCCAGCCACATCGTTGTGCCCAGATGTGACCATTTCTGAGTTTTGAAGGTCAAGATAATTCAAATGCAAGCATGTGACATGGTTGTGACCACTTCCAGCCATTGATATTCATCATTTTCAGAGTGTCTTCAGACTTTTTGGAGCCATTTTCAAACTTTCAGAGGGTGTATTCAAACTTAAGAATCAGAAAATTAGACTTCAATATACCATTTTCTGAGTATTTTTAGGCATTGGAGGGCATATTCAGACTTTGTCCTCAGAAAATCAGACTTTTATTACAACTTTGATCTAAAAAACCAGTCACTTTCTGAGTGTTTTCAGACCTCCAAGTGATATTCCAGAACTCGGCTCCAAATACTTGATTTTCTGAGTTTACATGGGTGTCTTCAGACTTAGCAATTATGATCAAACTTATCATAAGTCTGAAAATCGGTTTTTCTTAAGGAAAATCTTCCAGATTTCAATCCGGACCTTCATATTTTCCAGAATTGGTGTTACAATATTCTAAGATTACCTATGACATGTTGGGACAAATGTTAGGAACAAAGTCCCTATGAGGTTCTAATTTCCACTCAACACATGATGTTCAAGGACAATGAGTCTAGATGAGGGTCGGATTTCCACTTGAGTATGGAATTACAAAGGAAAAAAGTTGTCCAAATGGGCATCAAATTTCCACCAAGTGAAGAATGGACAAGGATAATGCGGATGGTTTTGAGGAATGATCAGTTCATATGCAGATGAATTTCCCACCAAGATTGAAGTTAAGTTTATCATTTTGATTCAATGCTTATTTGTTTTGCAAGATTGTTATGAGGAAAGAAAGCATGATGATCAAGGCTTGAGGTGAAGAAGGATGCACGCAATCCGGATAAGGAAGATCAATACTTCAAAGATGGGATAAGGAATACAGGATAGAGATTCCAAAAGGTGAAGATGAGGACTAGATCAATCATGAAGAAGACTTCACTTTGATGGTGAACAAATGAAGGAAAGCAAGTTCAAGAAAAGAACACAAAGGATTTTACATCAAGAAATCCAGAACTACATCAAGGAATTTCAATATCAAAGTGTGTCAAGGAAAGAAATATTTCAGGATTCGAAGATTGGGAAATTTTCCAAACATAAGGAGGGAACAGTTCATGGAATTCCTTAACATAAGGATGGAATGTAAAGTATCATAAGGGATTCCAAACATTGTGAAGATGAAGAGTGTACAAGGCAAGATGAGGTGGCATCGTAGTCACCATTCGTTCAATCAAAGGGTCCCAAGTCAACATTTATTCAAGGAGGGAATAGGTGACACATGGCGCTACATCAAATATTATTTATCTTACCTACCCTTGTTTCTTATTGGCCAATGTAATGGTGGTTGTACAAACCCTAATTAGGGTTTTATCTTGTAATCGTGGTTGTTGATCTTGAATCGATCTAGGCCATTCATTTCTTTTGAGGCTCTATATATACCTCATTGCCTCTCATTTGTAAGAGAGATTTTTTGTAGAATTGTTGGTATATGTTGTAGCTATTTGAATCTAAATCATTGTTCAATTGTTGCTGATTTTGCTCTTCAAATGTTGTCTTTGCATTCATGGTTCTCAATTCCTCCAAGTTAGATTAGAATCTTAGATTAGAATTTGTTTTCATGTTTGTTAGATTGAGTGGAAGATCTGTTGAATATATTTGTGTGGAATCCTTAATCCATACCACTAGCCTTTTGTCGTCGGTAAGTGCGCCTTGTGTGGTCAACTGGAAATTTGAGTACGCTTAACTTCAATTATTATGCATCCCTTGACAAGTGTCAACTTGGATGGTGTCAACGCTTGATGGTAATAGTTTGAAAATCAATAAGTATACCTTAGATGATTGCACTAAGCTTGTGTCAATACCTGTTTGTGAGACCTTGCCTAGTTTGATTCCACTAAATTTGCTCATCATTTCCTACATTCCTAGGCTTAGAATAGATTTTTTGAACCCTATTCCTTTTGCCCCTTTTTTTAGTAAGAATTAAGTCCAGAGCTTCATTGCCAGATCCTAAGTCATCGGCATACCTATCCTGATCCATGATAAGATTGAGTATTCATGTACAACATAAGTCCCCTTGCGATTCCAGCATTATTACATCAAAACACTGAACTTATCCACACATCAAGACCTGACATTTCGTAACCTTGGAGTTGTCTCATTTGATCGCGAAGAATAGCATATGAGAGACTTTGTTCAAAAGAGGATAAGATACCTTGGAATTTTATTCTTTGTTCGCATGTGCATAAAAAACACATCAACATGACCACAAACGGATCAAAGGGACTAGAGGTTACAAACGAGGAGGGCTACCACCAACAAGGGCACCAAACAGTGCCCGCAAGAAACAAAACAACCACAACACCGAGGCCAAAAACCAGCCAAGAAGACCCTAGGGGGCTGAAGCATTGGAGAAAAACCTCAAGACCGAGGGATAAGTTGTAGGGCGATGCCTTTGAGTGATCCGAGTCCAACTAGAGGAAGGGGACCGATGTATGGTTGCTCTGCGGGGCTTCACCGATCTGGAGTGACTGAGAGAGGTAACCAACTGTATTTTGGTACCGCATGTGGGGTGAAACCCGAAGAAGGAGGTAATGAGCTGGCAAGATGGAGGGCATGGGGGGTGCTGCAGCGAATGATCTCGGAGTCTAGAATAAGATGATGTATCGCCCAAGTTTAGAATAGGATTCATAGTTAAAATTGTGTTTCAGGTAGAGAGAGTAGTAAGCAAAGGGGGAGCCCTCCCTTACAAATAGGAGAGATTCAATCTCACACACTTTGGCTGAAATCACAATTTTGTGAACTTCCCCAGTTTACAAAATTTTCACCCAACACATTGAAGGATTCTTCTACAAACTTGATGGCATTATCTCTATCTTTGATCAGATAAGAATATTCCATCTTTATTGCTTCCAATGTATCTTTGAAAATTTGTAAGTATATAAACGAAAGTCCACCCTTAATGCCTTTTTGTTTTCCCTCATTTTCAGCCTTTAAAATATGGTCTTCAAGGATCTTATGTGTGAAGTCATGTCTTGTGAGCACTTGTATTTCTTTCTCATTTGTGACCAAGAGTTGATTTTTCCATTTATGCAACTCTCTAGGCCTTTGTTTTCATCTTGCAAGGTAACTTTGCTCATCACATAACCAAGATTCTGAAATATCCTTATTTGCAAGAGCAACATAACCTTCAAGATCAAATTCCATATTCTATGTTCCCTAGCAAACTTCCTAAATAGATAGCATGAAAGCACTATGCCCAAGCAAATAATCATCAAGAAGCTTCATATGTTCAATTTTGGAACCATAGTTATTGTCAAGTTGCACAACATCAATTGCTGATATAAATATTTCATCAAGCTCAAAATTAGCATGCCCTTCTACCAAATTCTCTGGGAGGTCATTCGTTCTATTATTAATGAAGTTTGTTCACTTAACTGCTTCTAACTCATCACTTTTAGAAAAACTCATGTACCCTTCTTTTGTGGATGCACCTGAAAATTCAACTTCATTCTCATTTTCAGCCATAACACCATCCTGTTGTGCATTCTAAAATTTCACTTCATATATTCTTTGCATTGAGGTATGTCTTTCATATTCGGGTATGAAATTGTTGGAATGCTTATCTTCCTTTGTTGTTACACCTAAAAGATCAACGCTATCATTTGTTCTTAACCTTCTTACGTTGTTGTAAAGATCTTTTTGTTAGGATGCTCTATTTCTAGTAACTTAAAGAACTCTTCAAATGAAACCTGATCTTTGAACTCATTAGGTGATTCTTGATACTGATCAAGAACTTCGGTGGCCTCATGTTCATAGTTCTATTTATCATTTTAGCTTATCAATATTGTCAAGTTCTTCTGATACTTTCCAAATAGCTCCAATATTTAATTCATAAATTCTTGGAATGAATTCATATTGCCATGCTCACTAACTATTGTCAAGAACTCTGTTGAAACCAACCTATAACTTCTAAAACTAACATTCGATGGATGCAATCCTTTCACTTTGCTTATTACTAACCAGAAATGTGGAAATTGATCATCAATAAAGGTTGTTTGCTTACTAGAAGCAATCTAAAAATGATCTTATCACTGTTAATGCAATGTCCCCTTCTCAGTGAGGTGAACTTCAGTGGTCCATTAGCCTATTCTGGAAACCCGTAGGCTAACTGGAAGCAAAAATTAGGGTTTCCCTCTTTCGAGGAGATTTGTGGTAGTTGTTTGATGCCTAATTAGTTGGAATTCAATGATTCTGATTGTGGATTCCTTTTAGGTTTTACAAAAGCTTCGTAGAGGTGTAACATGTAGAGCTCCGACCCAGTCAGTTTTGTTGGTTTTCAACACTTCAATTTCAGGTTCAATTTGGCATTGATTAGTCTTAATTTTTAAAAAAAAGTGATTATTTAAATATTAATACTTAATCCTAAGTTTAATATTTAATTATATTGTTGGGTGACTTAAGAATGGGAAAAATACATTTTTTCTTAAATCTTATTATTTTCCCTAAGTCAGATGGCGTTGAGGATAAAAAAAACACTTCATGTTTATAATGATTATGTTGCAAGTTGTATACCAAGGAAAAAGTTCGAACTTTTTCCTAGAAAGGGGGGACACCAAGTCTTGGACATGTTTGGAATGAAATTCAAATGAAAAGATAGGAATTTGGGCGCCATTTGAATGTGAATTTGAATCTCTAAATCTATAAATATGAGAGCTAGGCTCCTCATTTGTCATCTATGAAGAAAATATAACAAAGTGCTGCTGAAATTTACATTGAGCTTCGGGGAATGCATACCTCCTAGCATTTGCTGGATTCCTTGCTTGAGAGATAGCAACTAATCGAGCTTGAGACTTCTCTTCATTCAGGAGAACGGATTGAGGGATAAAGATGTAGATTTGTGTTTCATTTTTCAGAAGTATGGAGTGTTTTCTGAGTTTTTTCATGTTGCTGGTTTGTGTGTGCTGAAGGTGTTTTTTGCTTGTGGCTACATGTGTGCTTGATGTGTGATTTTGGGTATTAGCTCTATCTATTCCTACCCCTTGGGCGATGAAGTTCACCAATTTGTAGCTTGCCAAATGCTAATTTGGATTTTTGGTAGCAAGTCGAACTTTCCAGTCGAGTCGTACCTTTCCTTGGCTGCCTCGGGTTGCGTGCAAATTGTTTGTGGCGTTCGTGGTGCAGATTTGAGGTTCTTGTTGCATCGTCTCAGTCTTATCTTTCATTTGTTTCTATTCTTGTGTCATTCAGTGAAGTTTTGGGCGAGTTATGAGCATAACTGTGATTTTGGTAGTGGTTGTTTTCTACGTGTTATGCGTACAGCAAATTGGTTTTTTAGTATAGGGGTCAGTGGTGTGTTATTTCTCTATGGGTGTGTTTGAGTTTGCTAAGTGTGTTAAGCTTGGAAGTATTCATCTGTATTGGATAGTATAATCTCTCTATTCTATGAATTGTATCACTTTATTGTAAGGTTGGATAGTAGTACTAACAGCCATTTCTGGATTGTAAAGCAAATCCCCGCTGAAAAGTGGAAGAAGCTAGCTTGCTGCCTACATTTGGCTTTGTAATGATGTCCTCCCGCTGCACAAGTGGTAGAGTGATTGTAATTTCCATTCATGTCCTCCCACTGCATAAGTGGTAGAGTTGATTTGTAATCTCTTTGTTAGTCCTCCCGCTGCATAAGCGGTGGAGTTGATAGTAATTTCATTTCTAGTCCTCCCCCTGCATAAGCGGTAGAGTGATTGTAGTTTCAGTTGCTTTGTTGGTTTTTGGCTGGTTTACTGCCATGAAGTTTTGGAATCTCGATCACCCATTGTATAAGCGTAAGGGGCTGGCTTGCCGCCCAAGAATTGTAATCAATTTCAGTTTCTTGCATCTAACGATCCCCTCTACACTGTATGCTCTCACCCTCCCCGACTGGGCTCTCGGTGATCAAAAGGTGGAAAGGCTTACTTTCAGCAGAATTGGATCTTTATTTTCTAACCCTGACGGGTGTTTGTGTTGTTTATGAACTGAAATTATTCGGAAAAAATTAAGGGGATTATTACAGTTAACCCCACAAGCTAGCAAGATACACTGTTTTGATACCTTTGTATCAATCCACTCTAGAAATTTAAAAAAACTTGCTAATTTCCTGATTTTAGCTTGCAGACATTTCATCAAACACTTTGCATACAACTAGTCATATAGAATTTTTATAATTCATTAGTTTAAAAAAATTTCTCTATGAGTTTCAACTCATGAATCCATCACATAACTATCATTATCTTGAATAATAAGAGGGGCATTTTGTCAAACAGTTGGTGGACAGTTGCGACTTTGTGAATATTTCAATAATGGTAGAAATACTTGGTAATGCTCAATGATTCAATTATTCCAAACAAAATCTAAACAGGTTATCAATATTTTAATGCTAAAGAAAAATGAAACAATACAGATTCACACTGCAAATTGCTATCAAAACACCAAATGTGTAACTCAGAAATTACCATTACTGCTATCAAAACTTCAATTGAATTCAGAGCTGAGAATGTTATGAATCTGACCTTTTATTGTTGAGATGTAAACATACATGTTACGATTCAAGTTTGTGATTCCTTTCATATGTTCTGCACATATATCTACAACTAGCAGCTCAAAGAAACTCATACAATACCCAAGATCAATACTGAAATTTGTGTGTTCCAAATCAGAATTGAGTATGTTTGCATGAACCGCAAATATCCACTTGCTTTTCTAAACTACTTCAAACCCACTTACAACCACAATGATACGACAATCATATAAAGTGGTTGATATTAAAGGAGCACATACATATTAAAAGTCAAGCAATTTCCTCTTAAAGTTCTCATGCTCCTTTTCTTGGTTGGCAAGCAAGCCGAGAATGATCAATGAAAATAGGAAGAATGCATCCCAAGAACTCCCAATATTTGTTCAGCATACGCCACACCACTCTTTCCTTACAAACTCATAACCTTGAAATGCAACACAAGGGCAGCTAGCAAAATTAAATCAGAAATCTTACCCTAAATGGTACATACTATTAAGTGCAAACTTGAATTCCACCTAACTTGTTATATGGAACACAAATCTCGATAAATTTGTAACCTTCAACACCACAGAAAATTAATACCAATCTGGAAAAATATCTCTTCTTTAGCACCAATTTTCAAACTTCAATCAAATTTGTGAATTATTTCTGCTCACACTATGACTCTGAATGAATCAAACAGGATTGGCTAGGGAAGAAGCTTTCACCAGCGATTCCAATCTTACATTAGGGTTTCATCTAAGGCAGAAGAGAAGAACAACATTCAACCTCACAAAGAAAATAGAGTAAAATGAAATATTCCAAATGAGCTTCTTCTCTTCCGATTTCCCTTTTATAAGCACTTTTGGAACTTTTCATTTAAGTGCCCTTCAAAAGCCTTGAAACTGGTGGAGGTGGACAACCACCAAATCCATTTGAGTGCTCTCCAAAAGCCTTGAAACCTTATAAAAAGGTCCATTTTAACAAAAAAGAAAAACAAAACCTCTTCTCCAAATTGTTACAACCGTAAATGCCAAAGACAAAAATATAGGGGGGAGTAGTGTGTGGTTATGTCACATTTGCAAGAAAGACTTTAGAGGGAGCTACACAAGGGTGTTTTAGGCCATGGAGATGAAGTTTGTCCAAAAAAAAAACAGAGGATGAGAAGATAGAGGTGTAATGTCCCCTTTTATTTGACCTTGGAATATAAAGAAATATTAAAAAATAAGTTGTCAGAAAATAAAGTAAATGTAGTAACGACTAATTTAATTTATTAAAAGGGTCAAAAATAATTATTTAGTTCAATATTGAATATTTCCTAAGCCTTTCCAGATTATTCACATTTAATTAAATTAATGTTGGACCATGGATATTTATTAGCTGACTTATTTTATGTCAAATGAAGAATTAAAAAGAGGGTCACTTTGTTATTTCCTTTTTCCTAAAGTTTAAAATTAAATGAGAGGGGAATTTGAAATGTTTTCTAGAAGCTTCTTGAGAAGGTTATTAAACAACAGAATGGGATTCATTTTGGCATGCTTGGTTTATTAGTTTCCTTCAAGAGCTCTGAGAGCTTCTGGCTTTTAGTTTAACAAGCCCTAGGTTGGAAACCCTTGGGTTTGGGAGAATTGGACAAAAACCCAATTCCATATAGGATTTATAATAGGATTCACGGTTTCACAACAATATTCAAATTGATGGAGTTTTCAGTTGGAGATCTCATAGAAGTGTTTAACAAAAAAGTTTTATCTAATTTTTAAAGTCTCTCACAGAGACAAATTTGTTGTGGTTTGAAGATAATTTCTTTTATTGAGTTTTGGAAAGAAAATTTTTATATCTTGGGTGATTAATGGAATTTATCAGTTTTTCTTTAATACCTATTAATATTGGTTACTTTGATTTGCCTTCTTGATAAGACATTACTCGAAGGCCATGGGAATGGCAAGAATTACTAAATGAATACTTAGACAAATTAAAATATTTATAAAATCTATTATTAGGATGCGCAATTTTGCAAAACATGAGCTTTAAAATAATCGAGCATATTATTACTGCCACTATCTGATATTGAAGTTCCTAAATGGCGTGAAAATTAATCTCCATTAGAGTGTGAAGCTACAAGAAACTCATTAGAGGTTGTTACTATTCAATGGGATTGTGATTTGGTTGAGTGTGAGCATATATGGCTAGGTCATGGTTTTAGAAGCAACCACATTGTAGACAGTTTGATGTCAAAAATACATTTCCTAGTATTGGTGTAGAAGTTTGGAGTTGTTCATTACAATTTCTATAGTGGCATGGTTTGTTAAGAAACGTGGAATCTTCATAGCCACAAGTTTCTATCTGCTAGTTTGGGAATAAAGTCAGGAAGCTAGTTCAATCCTTAGACAAGGAAAAGAACAAAGGTGACGTCATTAAGTATTCTTGGGACCCAAATAAGGAGTTGCAATACCTGAGAAAGGAACGTGAGTCTCCGAATTGCTGGAAATATGCATTGCCTGGTGGTCGATGTGACTATATGGTCTGGAGTGAGAGAATAGTGGTCGGTATTCATTCCTTGGGTGGCATCAACAGCATTTTAATGCTAGAAAGATGGTTGATGTGACTATATGATTTGGCATGAGAGAATAGTGGTCAATATTCATTCCTTGGGTAGCATCAACAGCATTTTAATGTTGGAGCAGCTTCTTTCCATTTCTAGCACATCATCTCTCTCATTAGCATAGACTCTATTTGTTGGTCACTTGAAGTTATTACTATAAACCAATTTGAACATTGGTTTCTTCCTGGTTGATGCATTCTGTATGAGAGTGTTTTCATGTATATGGAAAAGTGTTTATTTATCTGAACGATTTCCAACTTTGATTATTAATGCTCTAATTATCGATTATATATGGCACTTCAATATATCTTTATGCAAGTTGTTGCTTTTGAAAATGTCAAGGTTTATATTATTTTTGTAATGTTCAGTCCTTTTAAAGCTGGAATACAAACTCCCTTTTTGTTCTACAATTTGCACTTGTTCCATTGTAATATTGTTGATTGAGCAATATTAATCTATCCATATGCTATTGTGGAAACACATAAATAGAAATCTCAAAACTTATGCAAAAATCATAAATAAAGGTGAATGAATGAAAAAATCTAAGGAAAATTTGATAGAGGATCCTACAAGAGGCTCATAGATTGCACATGGAGGAAGAAATGGGGTCTCAAGGTGTGACAATGCCAACACATTCTTTTGGAAGTGGACAATCAACTATGCCTATGCCATCCATGATTGGTAGTGGTAGTCATGAAATTGCCACAAGAGGTAATAGGAAGATTAGTGGTGGTTAGAGGCCAAGGACAGCTAAAGATATGTTTAATGTGCAAGCGCTAGATGCAACAGAGTTTTCTACTACCAATTTATTTATGCCCATTCCATCTCATATCATGTAGCGAGTTCCTCTTATTTCAAACAAATGATCAAATATGTAGCCTCTATCGATCTCTCATTTGTACCCCTTGGAGATCATAAGCTACGCACTACCCTCCTAGACAAAGACAATTCTAAAGTTAATTTGCTAATGGAGAATATGAAGCAAACTTAGATCAGGGCAGGTTCTTCACTTGTGATAAATGGGTGGACTAATATTAGACATTGGCCACTCATCAATATCAGAGTCACATGACCTTATGGCTCTTGTTTATTTAGAGAGAGGCTATAGAGGAGGCTGGGACCTCAAATGTTGTACAAGTGGTCACTAATTCAACACGTGTGCAAATTGGCTGCTATGATAGTGGAGGGTGCTTACAAGCACATCTTTTGGACCCCCTATTATGTTCATGCTTCAAATAATGCATTGAAAGACATAAAGAAAATAGATTGGGTGAAGCAAGTTGTAGCAAAATCTAGAGACATTAAAATGTTCATTTGCAACTACCACACCTTGCTCTCTTCAACACATTTTCAAAGGGGAAGTTCCTCAAACCTGTTGAGACAAGATATGTCAGTTACTTCATTTTGTTAGAGAGTGTTAAAATATTTAATCTTTACTTGGCTTAGGTTTATTTGTATTTAATTTGGGATATTCCTTTGGAATCCCTACATGTAATTTGTCCTCTTTAACATGTGTGAGGACAAGTCGTTTCTTTTATTTTCCTTTATTAAGGAATTTTAGATTTCCTCCTTAAGAGGATGTGGACACATGGCACACACATTTTATGAATGGTGGCATTCATCAATTTGGGAGTTACTTTGTAACTCCTCTCCTCATCTCTATTTAAGAGATGTCTCCTCTCTCATTTCTTCTTAATGATGTTATTGTAAAAGATCTTCTTGCTCTCTCTCTTTCTCTCATTTTAGGCATTGCCTTGTAATATCCCAGTTATTTTTTTTTGTTTTCAGGCCAACAATAGTCATGAACAAACAGATAACCCGTTAAGGTTAGAAAGCATAAACTGAAACATGCTAGAAAAGCAACCCTTCCACTTTCTGATCACCAAGTGCCCAATGTGGGAAGGTGAGAGCATACGGTGTTGAGGGGGTCGTTAGCTTCAAATAACTGGAAATAATACAATGCTTGGGCGGCAAGCCAACCCCTTCTGCTTATCCAACGGGCCAAGAGAGACACACAAAGGCACAAATCACTCAACCGCAATATTTCAGCGGGAGGACTGAAATTACATAACAATCTCAACTCAACCACTTATGCAGCGGAAGGACCATTACACTCAGACATCACTCGACCACTTATGCAGTGAGAGGACTGAAATTACAATTTACTTGATAATAGGCGACAAGCCAGCCTCTTCCACTTTTCAGCGGGGTGAGAATTACAAATCAGAATTGGTTAGTAGTACTACTACTTAACCTTACAATAATAAAGATGATATGAGAAGAGAGTAATGTTGAATATCCAAATAAGAACATGAAATTCTGCTAACATCAAATCTGCAGGCTGGAATTGCAAAACCAACAACCTAAGGAATCACTAAAATGCTCACAACTCCCTCAATACTTATCCAAAACACCCAAAATCAGTCCCAAACCCACACTAGACTAGCTACGATGACAACCCACCAAAGACAAGCTATCATAACTCCCTTATTAATTTTGCATGCATCCCAATGCACTTCAAAACCCCACGCCTAACTAAGGAATTTCGATTTTGTCTAATAAATTCAAAGCTCAACCAAAGATGCCACAAACTTACAGTGTATATCGCCAGTACTAGGAAGGATGAATGAGCCAATACCCATAACGGTCGGTCACTCCAACAGAGAGGTATGATCAAAAATGCACTTCAGCCACAGGCAAACCAACAAATTCCAAAATCGTTGCAAACACCAAAAAGGACTAAGATACGCACTGAGAATATGGTAGATTACAACACACAGCTAGGTACTATGTTTCAAGTACGAAACAGGGAAGCACTAGGGAGACGCACTCCGAAGCCTCAAAGTTCTGATGCCAATCCGATAGCATAACAATGCAAATTTTCAAGATGGCAAGAATGGGAGCCCAAGGCTCTTATTTATAACCTCACATCACCAAATTCAAATGCAAATGCTTCAAATTCATCTTTCCCCATTTGCATTTCATTACATCTCACGTGGACCCCAAGGATGGCGCCATTCCACAAGTCAAACCTCACGCCAAATAGCAAGGACCACGATTTTCACTTAGCAAACTCTTGAGATGAAATAAAATAATATCTCCATTAATAATTTGACGTCCCCTTCTAGACATAAAATTCGCCTAGCACTTAGGAGATATTAGGCACTATTTCCAAAGTCAATAAATCAATAGTAACTAATCAAATTAATTAAATATTAAACCTTAGGATAAGGAAATAATATTTAATTATGTCACTTATGACTCCAATACTGATTATTGTCAAAACCAGGATGAAACTGAGCCAGGAAGACCACTGAACTGCTGCAAGATCAGGACCCTATCCACTGCCAGAAATAGAAATATGCCATACTGCCACTTACTAAAAATAGTAAGTCATGAACTACTGCTCCGAAAAGCATGATCTTCGCGCCCAGTGACAGAGCATGGAGAGCTCAGTAGGACAGTATCACCAAAATGGCCAACCCCTAACTTACTAAAACTAGTAAGTTCTCGCCTCATCAATGTTGGACCCTCATTCTTCATTCCACCTAGCCTACGGGTCTCAAGAATAGGCTAATGGACCACTGGAAGGTCATCAACGAGAAGGGGACATTACATGCCTCATTAATAATATCACAAAGGGTTTTTCTTTGTTTTTCCCCTTTCAAAAGTTTTTATGCCTCCTTCACATTTGGGTGATTGCTCCAAGGTTTTTGCATTTCTCTTGGTAACATTTACTTCATCAATAAACTTACTTGGATTTTGTTTTTCTTTCCTTGCTCTTGTATTTCCTTTCATGGTATCAGAGCAGGTTCTAATCCTTGTTTCAAGTTGAGATTGATGAAGGTTGCCATTCTGTGGAGTTCACCTTCTTGGAGGCATTCTTGAGAGGAGAAGAAATTTTTTCTCTAATATTTTCTATTGTGCAGGTTTTGGTTTCAGTTTTAAATTTTTTTTTCAAACTTGTTAACAAGTTTGCATGCAGGTTTAACCTTCTTAGATTCCGGTTTTAAAAAATTTAGTTTTGGAAGGCTTGCCGCCAAAGTTTCTCCTTTTTGGTTTAAAGTTGTGGCTTTTGAAGGCTTGCCACCAAATCCCATTTTGTCTAACTTGTTTTGGAAGGCTTCCCGCCAAGACATTCTTTGGTTGCAGGCTTACCTTAAAAATCTCAATAAGTTTTATAATCTTACTTGCAGCATTTGGTTACTAGAATTTTACCATTCTTGAATTTTAACATTCCACTTCTTGCAGGGCATTGATACAAAGAAATTTCATATCATTAAATTTCTATCTCTGGTTTATCTCTGATATGTATATAAGCATAAATCTTTGAAACTTCAACCCCTGTATTTTCTTTCAGCTTCATACTTGTTGCTGCTATTTGATTTCATTTCTGCATAGTTCACCTATGTTTTAGATATCGCCTTTAGTAACGTTTTTGTCTCAAATTTATTTATTATTAAATATTATTATCGCTGTCTTTGTATCTGCATTGTTTACGTTTACTCTCATAACGTCTAATGTGCTCTCTCTTGCCTATCATCGCCTTTCCCTCAGTGTTTTTCTGTCATTTGTTTAAGTTTTCTTAGCCAAGTTCTGCCATATCTTCTTTAATGCCTTCCTGCATGCTCTGCTCCATATTCGTTTCATTCTATCTGATTCTCATTTTAAGGCATGCGTAGATTATTCCTTTCATGATTAAAAACAATTATTAAACTATTTTTTAAAGCCTTGATTCATTCATTACTTTTTATGAAATCAATTTAAGTTTTATCTTTTAGTTATCTTCTTTATCCTTCAACGTAATAAAGTTAAGTATATAAAAGTTTTCTTCATATTCAAGAGTTTAAAAGTTTTTTTTTAATGTCTATTATTTAAGATTTTAAAAGTTCATATCAAAAGTTGATAATAAAGTTTTAATATATAAAAAAAATTTAATAGTTTTTTTTTATTTAATATAAATAGTTATATTAATGTCTTACATTTTTTAAACAATATAAATTTTGTTTAAATAAATTTTTTTTTTAAAAAGGGTTTTAGAGTTCTCAATTAAAGTTTTTTTTTTTTTTTAAACTTTAAATTTATTATTAAAGATTTAAAAAAAAATTTAATTTAAAGAAATTGTTATTGAAATTTTATATCAAGGAGGTTAATTCTTTGTTTATTAATTAAAGGTGGTGATTTTTTTTATTTGTTCTAGTTTATTTTGTAAATATGTCTACTTTAATTCCCGAAATTAAATTAAATAGTTCAAATTATCATTCATGGAAAACGCATATTTCTTTCATTTTTCGTTTTAAGCACCTTTTGGAAGTTGCTACTGATAAAACATTAGAGCCCGCTTCAATCGCACCTCAAGCCGACCAAGATGAAAGGCTCAAAATGAGGAGGCACTTGGTTTAATTGGTATTTCAATGGTTTCTGATTTGTATGTTCTCATTGGCAATTGTACAAAAGCTTATGAAGCTTGGGAAATTTTAAAAAACACTTATGATAGCTCAAATGAATCTCGAAAAATTTAGCTTCAAGATCAACTCGAAGATCTCAGGTATACGGATTTTAAAACCATGGATGAATTCTTATTAAAATTTGATTCTATTAATGGTCAATTAACTGGTTTAGGAGTTACACTAGTTGATTTACGTTTAATTCATCTTATTCTTAAAAAATGTCTTCCTCGTCAATTTCAGCAATTTATTACTAATATTCATGCTCAGCTTGCCATTCCTAGTTTAGCATGCTTTTATGTCTAAAAATCAAAATCATACTAATAATTTTAGATCCAATAATAATAATCATAATCATAATAATAATCACAAATCTTCTAATTATCAATCTCATTCTAAATACTATCATAACAATTCTCATAATAATAATCATAATAATACATACAATAATCAAAGAAATAATTCTCATACAAGACCCCATTGCACATATTGTGGGAAAGATGGACATATTACTAATAATTGTTTTAAGAAGCAAAATGGTAAAAAGCCTTTGAACCAAAATAATCAACAACATAAACCTCATTATAAGAAAGGTAATAATAATGGTAATTCATCTCGTCATGCATTTACATGTACTTATAATGTTTCTCAACCACTTGAGTGGATTATTGATTCTGGTGCATCTCAGCATGTTACTTCTCATAAAGAATGTTTTGAATCTTTGCATCCTGATACTTCCAATAATACTGTTCAATTAGCTAATAATCATAGTTGCAAAGTTGAAGCTATTGGTGATGTGAATGTCCCTAATGGAAAATTACATGATGTTCTTTATGTTCCTGAATTAAAATCAAATCTGCTTTCAGTTCCTAAACTTTGTCAAGATTATAAGATTAACTTTTACAAAGGCATGTGTTATATCATTGATCCAAAAACTAATCATGTTATTGCTACTGCTAAAATGGATACTAATAACTTATTCAAGTTCTATGAATTTGCTCCTACAAAGTATTCCTTGCTTACTACTGTTGATTTTACTATATGGCATGAAAGACTTGGCCATCTCAATTCTTATTATATTTCATTAATGCAAAAAGAAAATATGGTTGATGGATTGCCTACTATTGTTCCTTCTCCAATTGTTTGCAATAGTTGCATGAGTGGTAAGATGCATAGGGAACACTTTCCTCATGGTCAATCTTGGAGGGCATATACTAAATTGCATCTTGTTCATAGTGATCTCTTGGGTCCCGTGGAGAATCCCTCCATCCAAGGTTCAAGGTATGCTCTTACCTTTGTTGATGATTTTTCAAGGAGAACATGGATATATTTCCTTCATAGTAAGGATCAAGTGCTTGATGTGTTTACTAAATTTCATATGTTTGTAAAAAGGTAATCTGGTTCTCAAATTAAGATTCTCCGTACTGACAATGGAAGAGAATATGTCAATAATGCATTTAATGCTTATTTGAAATCTTTTGGAATTAAACATGAGCTTACCATTCCTTATACACCACAACAAAATGGTGTGGCGGAACGGAAGCATAGGACCATTGTGGAAATGGCAATATGTTTATTGCATGCAAAAAATATGGATTACAAGTTTTGGGCTGAAGCTATGGCTTGTGCAACTTATTTAATTAATAGAACACCTACCAGAGCCTTAAAGGATAAAACTCTTGAAGAAGTTTGGTCTGATAGAAAGCCCAATTTGCAGAATTTAAGAATTTTTGGTTCCACGGCTATCTTCACAAACCTAAGGAGAAAAGACAAAAATTAGATGCTAAATCTTCTCCTTTATTTTTGTTGGTTATGATGATAATACTAAAGGTTATAGAGTTTACAATCCTATTACTAACAAGGTAAAAGTTGCAAGAGATGTTTGTATTGCAGAAAAAGGCATTCATGATTGTTCTAAAGTGGAGGATGATGAACTTGCTCAAAGCAAAGTTGTGCTTGTGGAGGACCAACCTCCTTCTCTTAACCCTACTCCTAATGCATCTCTTTTTATTCCTTCTAGTGATAGTGATGATGATAATAATAACTCTACTCCTCATGACTCTTCTTCTAGTGATGAATCCATTACTTCTAAAAGAAAGCCTAAATGGTTTAAATCTTTAATTCAAGATAGTGATGAATACTTAGCTAGAATGGATAGACTTCAAGCTAGAAGAGTTAATTATTGTAATTATGCTTTAATGTCTACTATTATGAATTCTAATGATCCTAAAACATTTGATCAGGCTAAAAATCAACCACATTGGCAAAAAGCAATGAATGAAGAATATGATACTTTAATTTCTAACCAAACTTGGAATTTAGTTCCCTTGCCTCATGGTAAAAATCTTGTTTCTTGCAAGTGGCTTTATAAAACTAAATTGAATGCTAATAATCAAGTTAGTAAATTTAAAGCTAGATTAATTGCTAGAGGTTTTTCTCAAATTGAAGGCTTAGATTATACTGAAACTTTTGCTCCTGTTGCTAAAATGCCTACAATTAAACTTGTGCTTGTTTTACCTTCTAGAATGAATTGGCCTATTCACCAAATGGATGTTAAAAGTGTTTTTCTTAATGGTGATTTACATGAGGAAATTTATATGTCTCAACCTCCTAGTTTTGTCAAGGAAGGTAATGAACATTTAGTTTGCAAGTTAATGAAATCAATTTATGGTTTGAAGCAATCTCCTAGGGAATGATATTCTAAGATTAATGCATTCTTTCTTTCTCAAGGTTTCATTAGAAGTAAAAATGATCCAAATTTGTATATTAAACATAGTGAAGATGATATTATCATTATTGTCTTATATGTAAATGATTTGATTCTTACCTCAAATTCCAATACTTTGATTTCTGATATTAAGTTTCAGCTTAATCAAAAATTTCAAATGACTGATTTAGGTCTTTTCCATTTTTTCTTAGGAATGCAAATTTGGCAAACCTCTAAAGGGATTTTCTTATCTCAAAGTAAATATGCTCAAGATCTCATAGATAAGTTTAAAATGAATGATGCTAACCATGTTTCAATTCCTATTGAATTAGGCACTAAGTTAATGCTTGATATGCAAACTCCATTTGTTGATCTTACTTTGTATAGACAATTAGTTGGTAGTTTGAATTATTTAACTCTTACTAGGCCAGATATTGCTTATAGTGTTGGTTTGGTTTCAAGATTCATGTCTAAACCTCAACAAACACACTTTAAAGTTGCTAAAAGAATTTTAAGATATATTAAAGGAACTATTAATGTAGGTTTGTTTTATGATGCAAATTCTAATTTTACTTTAAAAGGTTTTACTGATTCCGATCTAGGTGGAGATCCCAATGATGGGAAATCTACTTGTGGTTATTGTTTTTTTGTTGGTTTAGGAGCAATTTCTTGGAATAGTAAAAAGCAACAATCTACCTCTCTTGGATCCACTGAAGCTAAGTACAAAGGATGCACTAATGCTTCCAAAGAAGCCTTGCGGCTTAGAAGACTACTTGAAGATTTGGGTCTACCTCAACACGAACCAACTCCATTGTATTGTGACAACCAAAGTGCCATTGCCTTGGCTAAAAATCCATTTTTTCATGCAAGGACAAAACACATTGCTCTCCAACACCACTTTATTAGAGAACAAATTGAAGACAAGCAAGTTTCACTCCTCTATTGCAAGGGAGAAGACCGAATTGCAGATATTTTGACCAAACCGCTTTGTAAAGAGAAGTTCCAATTTTCATTGTAAAATCTTCATTTGCAACCCATTGAAGGGTTTGATGTAAAATCCCCAAGTAAAACTTAAAGGGGGGTGTTAGAATATTTAATCTTTACTTGGCTTAGGTTTATTTGTATTTAATTTGAGATATTCCTTTGGAATCCCTACATGTAATTTGTCCTCTTGTACATGTGTGAAGACAAGTCATTTCTTTTATTTTCCTTTATTAAGGAATTTTAGATTTCCTCCTTAAGAGGATGTGGACACATGGCACACACATTTTATGAATGGTGGCATTCATAGATTTGGGAGTTACTTTGCAACTCCTCTCCTCATCTCTATTTAAGAGATGTCTCCTCTCTCATTTCTTCTTAATGATTTTATTGTAAAAGAGCCTCTCTCTCTCTCTCTCTCTCTCTCTCTCTCTCTCTCTCTCTCTCTCTCTCACACACATTTTAGGCATTGCCTCATTCATAATATCACAAGGGGTTTTTCTTTGCTTTTCCCCTTTCAAAAGTTCTTGTGCCTCCTTCACATTTAGGTGATTGCTCCAAGGTTTTTGCATTTGTCTTGGTAACATTTACTTCATCAATAAACTTACTTGAATTTTGTTTTTCTTTCCTTCCTCTTGTATTTCTTTTCAAAGAGGATGCTTGAGATGCATCAATTGTAGAGGCTCATGCACCTCAAGCATCCTCTCTAACAAGTTTTACGCTCTACTAAAGGAAAAGCCATCAAACAAAATATCCTTGATGATTGGTAGTCTACTGTGAGGTAAGACATTGCTGATTTTATTATTAAATTGTTGGGATAATCAAACTCAAGAACCACTTGTAGGGATAATTTTTGCTATAGAATTGACATTTTTTATGTTATCATGTCATAATTGCAATATTTTCTTTTCTCAAGCTAAAGGGGAGTTTTCAAGTAGTGTGAAGTTGCAAGGGTGTGCAATTTCCAACACTATAATGCCAAACAATTTATATAGGAGCTCCAATGTTCCACGTAGTATTGCGTACTAAGTAGAAATTGAGAATATTTTTACCAATCCACTGAATAATACACGATTTGTCAAGGTTTGATCATCCCTTACATCATTACATCTCAAATTTTGAACCCTATATGGATTCCCTTTGCCTCCATGTGTCCATGAAAGGATGTTTCTAATCATAGGATTTGTGGAATTCTTCATGACACTAACATGATGAGTAATTTTGATGAAAGTGTGGTGGTGGGGCTTTGTTATCCTTCTTCATTTGTTCCTAAGGTTTGGAGTTTTCACATCCAATGATGTGGCTTAAGGGGGGTTGTTGATATTTGCAAATCAAACTCCAAGCTAGCAATGTTATTGTTTAGATCTTGGTACAATGTGTTCTTTCCTTTGATGGGTAGAAATTGTTGATGTGTTTTTAGTGATTGGAGCATTTTGTGTGATGTCCCCTTCTTTGATATAAGTGTTCAAGATGGACCCCTTAGCCTATTACATTCCCATATCTAATTTGAAGGTTTGGAGAGGGAGTACTTTAATTAATTAAATTTAAGTTGTTTTAACATTGCTATTTTTTTGACAACTTATTTTAAATAATTATTTTATTTGAAGATGACATTGTGAATTGAAGTGACTTTTCAAGTGCCAAAGTTGATTAAAAATTAAAATGGTCACTCTATACGATTTAAAAATTAAAGTTCTTGAAAGTTTGCAGGCGAAGTATAAAAGAGCAAAAAGGAAATTAAATGTAATGTCCCTTGTAGAGCCAATTTAAGTTTTGCCTTAATTTCTTAATGATTAAATGTCTAATGCATTATAAGTTTTTTATGGATTCTGAAATTAAGAAGTATGATATGATCACTGATTGTAGGATATAAATCTGTCAGATATTTATACGAACCAATCCTCTTTCAATGCAAATATTATGGAGTAGTTCAGACATGTATTTTTGTATATGAACAAGCAAATTTGTTATATATGCAATCGCTGTTTCAAAGTAAAATCTCTATGATCATGCGAACATACATATGTAAGTGCCCAATGTCTCAGTCTAATCACCTTCCTTGATCCTTAACATTATGCTCATGTGAAATCTTATTGATGCCCTACCTAAATAGTATCCTTACACTTATGCACCTAGCCTGCAAAGGGGATGGTGTAATAGAATATTAAAATAATGTTATTTTAGTATTAATGCTCAATAGTGTATATTCTATTCTAGTTAGATCGTCTTCGATCTTCTCAGCAGTTTCTTATTAGAAACTTGCTATTCTTGTAAATATCCTTGTATTATTTATGAGCGTCTTGCTCATTCTGTTAATACATCAATTCTTTGAAATCCATATGCTTCTGCATTTGTTTTATGGTATCAGAGCAGTAGTGATCTTGAGCGGATTTTTCCCTGTAATTCACATTTTCGTGTGAGGACCTGTAATACACGTTTGTGTGTGAGGACCTATAATTCATGTTTTTGTGTGGGGGGCTATTGCAAGGTTTTTCTATGTTTTTTTGTGCCCGCACTATAACTCCCGTGCGACCTGCAACTCTCTGCAACGCGTGACCTGCAACGTTCCGCGACCTACAACGTCCCGCACGACCTGCAACTCTCTGCAACGCGCGACCTGCAACGTTCCCTCGGCGTCGCGACCTCAACCCTCGGCGACCGAGGCTCTGTCTCCGGCTGCGTCCGCGGCCCTGTGCGTGCTCTGGGCTCGTTTCTGTGGGTTAAAATAAAAAAAAACCGCGTGAGGCCATCTCTACTGGTGGTGCGACTGTGTCTTCTTCCCCGTGCCAAGTTTTCTTCGGTCTGCAGATTTTCTGGGCGTATCATGGCTTCCACGACCCTTTAATTTTTCGATTAAGGTGTTTACCTTCAAGTTTTTATCGAAAATAAATTTTTCTTGCAGATTCTTGGTGGGTTTTTCGAACCCCAATCTAGGTAGTTGTCCGTTTTTTCTGGGTGCCTCGATTTTTGTGCCTCGATTTTCAAGCCCGCGGATCCAGATTCTAACAGCAGATTCCTTCTGGGTTTTTCGCACGCATTTCTAGGTTGTCTTTGGATTTTTTTGGGTCAGCCAGGAATTTTTTTTGGAAAACGTGCAAATGGCTTCTCTAACCAACCTGATGTTAGAAGGCAGTCAACGCTTTAATGGCAACAATTACAACATCTGAAAACAGCGTATGTTGACCATTTTTGAATATAGGCGTCTTGACCAGCTTGTTTTGGGAAAAGAGCTCAGTCCTGGTACACCTGGTGCAGATCAAGATAAGTTTGATGAACGCAATCGGGAGGCAGTTATGCTTCTCAAACTCTCAGTGACTGATGATCAGTTACCGCAGATTCCTTCCGGCAAGACAGCTTCTGACATCTGGAAGCATCTGAAGGAACTGCATGAGACATCCGACAAGAGCCGAGCATTCTTTCTAAAGAATCAGTTGTTCTCCATTATGATGGACAAACGTATGTCCTTACAGGAACACCTCACAAGGATTAAGGACATTCGAGATCAACTCGAAGCTATTGGTCGGACTATGGAGGAAGAAGACATGGTAGTAATCACTCTGAAAAGTCTTCCGAAATCATATGAACACTTCATTGAGACCCTCAATATTACTTCCACTAATGTTGATCTGAAGTTTTCAGAATTGTGCACCAAACTTCTACAGCAGGATCGCTGGAAACAACAGTTTGGTAGTGGTACTACATCAGCCTCCTCGGAAAATGCCTTCACAGCTCAATCCTTTCACAAGGATAAAGGCAAATTTCAGTCCTCTCAGTCTTCTCAGTAGAAAGGCTCTTCTCAGACACAGGATGGAGCTAAGAAGAAGAATGTGCAGTGCAATTACTGTCACAAGTACGGCCATATGAAGAAAGATTGCCGTCAAAGGCTTGCTTCTGAACAAAAGAAGCAGGGAGGGTCACACCAGAAGGCGCATGTTGCTGAACATTCCGAGCAGAAGGAGTCTGCCTTTTATGCCTTTATGGCTAAGAGGTCTTCAGATCATGCCAGGTCTTCTGCTTGGTACATCGACTCTGGTGCATCACGTCACTTTTCTCATCGGCGTGACTGGTTTACAGACTTCTCACCTTTCAGTGATTCCGTTGTATTTGGCGGAGGTGAGGAGTATACAGTTGTTGGCAGAGGCACTGTTCAGATACAGTCTGGTGGCAGGACTCTCCTTTTTCTGAATGTGTACTATGTTCTTGGAATGGAACTTAATCTGCTCTCTATCAGCCAGATTATGAGGAATTCTCCTCAACTAGATGTGGTGTTCAGCGCTCACAAGTGTTCCATCATTGATCGGGAGACTCGTCTTACTATTGTTGTTGGTCTAGAGGATCATGGCCTATATAGGCTTCTTGACACTGGTGATTCTCCTGAAGTGGCTCTGGCAGCTCGTGTTTCTCCTCTCAACACTTTGTGGCATCAGAGATATGGACATCTCAACATTCAATATCTCTCTCAGCTATCTCGGGAGGGACTTGTTTCAGGGTTACCTGATATTCAGACTCAGCATCTTGGAGTATGTGGCGCCTGTCAAGCTGGCAAACAGCATCGGACTTCATTCCCACATGGAAAGTCTTGGCGCGCATCTAAGGTACTTCAATTACTTCATGCTGATATTTGTGGTCCTATGAATACATCTTTTGTTACTGGTTGCAAATACTTTTTGCTTATTGTAGATGATTTTAGTAGAAAGATGTGGGTGTACTTTCTTAAACATAAATCAAATGTATTTAGTATCTTTTAGAAGTTTAAGTTCTTTGTTGAAAAAGAGTCTGGACATAGTATCATTACTCTTAGGACAGATAACGGGGGGGAATTTTGTTCTTCTGCATTCTCCAACTTCTGTGATACCCATGGCATCAAACGCCAATTGACTACACCCTACACTCCTCAGCAAAACAGTGTTGTCGAGCGTCGCAATCGTACGGTTGTTGAGATGGCTCGCTCTATGTTACAACACAGGAGTGTTCCGAATAAGTATTGGGCTGAAGCAGTGTTTACTGCTGTCTACCTACTTAACCGTTCTCCTACTCAGGCTGTTAAGGGGAAGACTCCAGAAGAGGTCTGGTCTGGTTGGAAGCCTAAGATCAGCCACCTGAAGGTTTTTGGCTCTGTTGCCTATGTTTGGATTCCAGATGCTAAGCGCTCCAAGTTGGATTCCAAAAGTCAGAAACTCATGATGACAGAATACAGTGATCACCATAAGGCCTACAGGCTGATAGATATAGACACTGAACGTCTTATCTTCAGTCGTGATGCTGTATTTGATGAAGATAGAGGATTCTTTCAGTCCCCTTCTTCTGAGCAGAGTTTTGAGGATCAGCCTCACAGTGTTCTTATTCCATTAGGTTCGCCTGATGGGAGGGATGATGCAGAATCTATTTTCGATGATGCACTACCTGAGTTCCCTCCGGAGAATAATCCTCCTCCTGCTGCTCCTGTTCCTGATCCTGAGCCTCTTCCAGCTCCTCCAGATGTTCGCACTTCTACTCTCTGGCCTAAATGGTGGGCCAAGACCATTAGTGATCTCAGGGATACTGAGCTCATTGAGGGTAGAACTTCCCGTAATAAGAGCAAACAACAGCATATAGTCAATTTTGCTCTCATGGCTAACATACACAGTGTTTTTGAGCCTCAGACATACTCAGAGGCTAAAGGTATACCTGAATGGGAACAGGCTATGGAAGCTGAGTTCCAAAGTCTTCAGAAGAATCACACTTGGGCCTTTTCTGATCTTCCTTCAAGGAAGAAGCCCATTAGCTGCAAATGGGTGTACAAAGTAAAATACAAAGCTGATGGAACCCTAGACAAGTATAAGGCTCGTCTTGTTGCTCGTGGGTTCTCACAGAAAGAAGGCATTGACTACGAGGAGACTTTTGCTCCTACAGCCAAAATGAGTACCATACGGCTCGTTCTTGCCTTAGCAGCCCAATTCAGTTAAAAAGTCCATCAAATGGACGTCAAGAGTGCCTTTTTGAATGGTGACTTACAGGTAGAAGTCTACATGACGCAACCCCCAGGATTCAAGGTTGCTGGTCAAGAACAGAAGGTTTGTAGACTAGTCAAAGCACTCTATGGTCTGAAACAAGCTCCTCGGGCTTGGTACATGAAAATTGATAAGTACCTGACAGATCATGGTTTTCAGCGGAGTCCATCTGATGCAAACCTATATATCAAGCATACTAGTAATGATATTCTGTTTGTGGTTGTCTATGTGGATGACTTAATCATTACTGGCAGTTCAGCACATTTGATCACTGGGATCAAACAGGATTTGTGCCGCACCTTTGATATGACAGATTTGGGACTTCTACATTACTGCTTAGGAGTTGAAGTCTGGCAGACTGAGAACAGTATCTTTCTCTCTCAGTCCAAGTATGCCAGAAGTCTTGTGGACAGGTTCAGAATGCAGGATTGCAAACCTGCCTCTACTCCTATGGAACCCGGGCTCAAACTTTCAGCTCAGTCATCTTCACCAGTTGTGGATGAATCTCTATTCAGGCAACTAGTGGGCAGCCTCATCTATCTTACTGCCACTAGACCTGACATCAGTTTTGCAGTGAGCTACATTTCACGCTTCATGACAGCTCCCAAGGCTAATCATTGGATAGCAGCGAAGCGTGTGCTGCGTTATGTGAGTGGCACTCCTGATTATGGACTTCTGTACACTCAGAGTTCTAATCCTATACTCCGTGGCTACACAGATTCTGACTGGGCAGGTTCGGTTGATGACCGTAAGTCTACAGCAGGGTATGTGTTTAGTTTGGGATCTGGTGCTGTCACATGGACTAGTAAGAAGCAGCAGGCAATGGCTCTCTCCTCGACAGAAGCAGAGTATCGGGGAGCAGTTAAGGCATCTTGTGAGGCGGTTTGGCTTCGACGAATGCTTGCGGATATGCATGTCTCCCAGGCAGGTCCTACTCCCTTGTTCTGTGATAACCAGGGAGTGCTCAAACTCACCAAGAATCCAGTCTTCCATGAAAGAACCAAGCATGTGGAAACTCAGTGTCACTATATTTGACAGCTGGTTGAAGACGGATCCATCCAATTGCTGTATGTTCCTACCTCGGAGCAGCCAGCAGACATCTTCACCAAGCCCCTTGGTCCTGATAAATTTGTAAAATTCAGGGGGTCTATAGGTGTAGTTAATAGATTGAGCATTAAGGGAGGGTAATAGAATATTAAAATAATGTTATTTTAGTATTAATGCTCAATAGTGTATATTCTATTCTAGTTAGATCGTCTTCGATCTTCTCAACAGTTTCTTATTAGAAACTTGCTATTCTTGTAAATATCCTTGTATTATTTATGAGCGTCTTGCTCATTCTGTTAATACATCAATTCTTTGAAATCCATATGCTTCTGCATTTGTTTTATGGTGGAGTACCACCTCTTCCCTTGCTACTAATGACTCTTCTAAGCGCTACAATATGAAACAAGTCTCTAAACAATTATCCAATGCCTCTTTGATGAATCACGAACCTCCTTCAATAGTCATAGTGCGGGCATGATGTGAGTTGTATCTCCTCCATCATGACTCTTTCAAACAAATTTAATTAAACATGTCCCTAAGCGGATTTATGTAATGTCCCTACTAGTTAGAGATCATTGCCCTGCAAAACAGATTGTTAGAATACAACAAATATATATATATATATAACTAATCTAATTTGCAATTAAACTTCAATTACTTAATTAACACTAATCTCAATTCTTATTTAATAAAAAGGATACGAATGCAGTACTGGGACATGTTCTTAGGCGGCTGTGAAGCTCGCCTTCTTGGAACCCATCTTGGTTCCAAGCCATACCAGGAAATCGAAGATTAATTTGATTCCTGTCTTGGATGTAATTTCTTATGCCCAAGCCATACCAGGAAATCGAAGGTTAATTCGATTCTTGTCTTGGATGTAATTTCTTACGCCCAAGCCATACCAGGAAATCGAAGGTTAATTCGATCCTTCTCTTGGATGTAATTCCTTACACCCAAGCCATACCAAGGAAGACCATCATATATGATCAATTCCTTGCCTTGGATGATGCATCTCATCATCCAAGTCTACCAGAGAGCACCGGCCAGATCTGTCTCTTCTTGGATGAACTTTGCCAACCAAGCCATAACATATATGCATATAGATTCTCAGTATATACTGCCTACCAAGGATTATCATAACCCCTGCATTAGACTAAGGGAATTTCTTCCCAATAGCCTCCATCATATAGCCACATCATTCATACTACATTCTACAATTCATTATCATTTTCATTCCATAATCTACATTTATATATTCCTATATTAACATGTATTCGGTAACATATATTCAGAAAATATTCATAAACATGTTCTCAGGAAAATTCATTAACATATTTTTGTGACTATTCATTAACGTATATTCACAAATATTCATTAACATATATCTAGAACTATTCATTAACATGTATTAAAATATTCATTACTATATATGTGTGTGTGTGTGTGTGTGTGTGGCACACACGTTCACACACATATATATCCTTTGTGAACCGCAGACATCACTTACCTGTCGCAGTCTGCTGTTGAAGCTCCTAGAGTGTAGTTCGCTTGCTATCCTCCCGTCTCCCTTTCTTCCCCTTGATCCCTTAATATCAGATTATGCCCTTAATCGATTCCTTGTGAAGAGTGTTACTGTCACATTAACTCCCTGTTCAATCTATATATATGTTTATCTCATCTTGCTGAGCATAAATATGTATATAAATATAATGATTGATTTGACGAGTATCAACCCTTAATCTCTACACTTTTTATGATAATATAGTTATTGATTGCACCTGATCCATCATATAATATAGTTTATGATAATATGTATATAAATATAATGATGGATTGTTTGCGGGATCAGCAAACAATCAACCGTTATGATGAGCAGTGACCGTCAGAGTTTTTCATCTCCTTGACACAGAGACTTCATCCAAGATCATAGGGGAAGGATGATGCATGGATTAGCAGGTGTGATGTTGTGGATGGTTATCACAAGTGTGAGAGTTTCACAGTGGCTGTAGAGAGACACAGTATCGAGGATGTCTCTTACTATCATTGTCTCTTCATGACAGATGGAGGTGGATTTAGTTTTATTTGGGATCCAGATGTTGATTCATTTGATACAGCATCTTATAGGGATTATAGTATGTTGCTCCAGATATTAATATTATATGGCACTTATATCAAAGGAGAGTAGCAGGAGTACTTTATGTCCTACGGGTGGTTTGTGTGGGATCATGGTATAGACATGTGTAGTACCTTTCTTTCGTGGATCCTACATGGGTTGCTTCACTTCAGATGTATAGATGTAGTCGTGGGTGTATAGTGATTGTTGACACTTGGACGGTATGTTCGGAATTTCACGAGGATGGAGCTGGAGTTTACCCACTATCCATCTCAACTTATCGAGCAGAGTGGGACGACAGTTGATCCACAGGTTGATTGTCATCAGATAGTTGACGTGAATGAGTTATGTGATGTTACTCCTAGTGAGTACTTTGAGCTAGTTGATGTGGCAGTTTCACCTGATTCTCTAGACAGGGTGATTGTTTCATTGCTGGTTGGTGATTACATATTTTTAGATGCCAGCCTGGATAGTGATGATTTTAGTCAGTATTATATATTGTCTAGTGAGTTGGCATTAGATCTTCCGGCACATCAGCAGCAGTGTGTAGCAGTTGTGTGTCACGTGTCAGATGGGGTCAGATCACAGAGGGTCTTCCATGGATTGGCATTCATTGGATATTATGACGGATGTTATGCATGTTGGTGATCACAGACACACTAGTGATCTTGGCATTTATGGATATTTGATCTATGGAGATGATATAGTTTTCCATTGCTCACTTGAGGTATTCAGCGGGAGCTATGCTTCGCTCTGGGACCCAGGCAATGTTGATTTGGCAACACAGGTGCTTCAACGTTTTGAGGAGCCATTCCAGACCAGGGTATTGCATGTTGTTTATATCAAAGATGAGCAGCAGTTACATGCA
Organism: Cryptomeria japonica; assembly: GCF_030272615.1. Taxonomy (NCBI): domain Eukaryota; kingdom Viridiplantae; phylum Streptophyta; class Pinopsida; order Cupressales; family Cupressaceae; genus Cryptomeria; species Cryptomeria japonica. The sequence continues at coordinate 554,365,823 of NC_081408.1, read as the reverse complement.
ATGATTTGTTTACATCTTATTTGGGATGGTGGAGGATTGGTGTTTTAGTTGCTTGTGGGCAAGCAACTCCGAGAGGGGAGGATTGTCATGTCCCCTTTCTAGAGTGGACATCAGAAACGGAGGAGTTGGCCTATCATTGGAGTCTCATAGGCTAGCAGAGGTTGTTTGGGACTCATTCAGTGCATATAGTGACTGGATTTTGGCTTTACAGGCAGTTTGGAGCAGTTCCTTGATTTTAGGAGGCAGTTCCTACATTTTAGGAGGTTGTTCCTACTTTTAGGAGGTTATGACAGCATCCAGGGTTGGGGTTCCATGAGACCATTCCTTGGTTTCAGTTTCAGGAGATTTGGGTGTGTTTCCTAGTTTCTGGGAGCATCCCTAGATTTTAGGGATGAGACTGCCAGTTGATCCATGATTTCCGACATCAATCACAGACAGGTGACAGGTTCAGTTTCAGGCTTTTGGTGTGTTTCGAGCTTTTTGTAGCTATTTGGGTTATATTTTTAATACATTTAAATATTTCCTAAGTTAGCGTTTTAATATTTTAAATAAGGCTATGTCTATAGCCATTTTGGAGTAATAAGGGGTTTTTGGCTTCATCTGGATTCGTATACCCATGTGTTATAGCTGGTTGGAAAGGTCTTGAACTTTTCTAAATGATTTTCACTTGCCAGGGACCTTTGGGCGCTTGGAGTTATTTTATATTGAAAAAGTGGTGTTTTTTCTATACTTGGGCACCCAATATTGGGAAATATGACTTTATATTAAAGCGCACTTTTCATATATCTTTAGGGTTCGATTTGGAAGGAAAGAGATATAAGGAGAAGGAAGCCTAATCTCTCATTATCTTTTATATATTGAAAACTTGTTTGGTGCGATATTGCTCTGGTAGATTAATTCTTCAATCTGGGACGCAAACCCCATGATTGGTGCTGGCTGGGATGTAGCCCTCAGCTATTGATTGGCAGTGGATTCTTTTGGCATTGGCATTATTGGTCAGAGTGTATGCGCTATTCCTTATGGAGATTCAAATTGCTTGGTGAGGGTTTCAGTAGGGTGGTTGAATTTCCCAGCTGGGGCGTGATTGTTTCAGCTTGATGCCACCATTACAGTAGGTACACTTTACGCTGGAAGTGGTGAAGACTTTCATTCAGCCATAGCTGGTGTTCTTGGTTTGTGTTCATCATCTACCCTTCAGTTGGCACCATTATTGGATGTAAGCACATCCCCAGTGCGTAGGGAATAATCAGGATATTATAAATCAGAAATCTGCCTGGTACGATTTGTATCAATTCTGATTTAATTGAATGTTTTTACTTGTTTCAGCTCCTTCCTTATTTGTTGTTCTTTATTCATTACTTGCTTATATATTCCAAAAAAATACAAAAAGAAACCAAACATTCTGCAACTTCTCTCTATTCTGTAAGACCATCAACAAAATCACAAGAAAATATAGTTTATTATTTTAAAAATTACAGCAGATAAGCAAGGGGATCCATCAGGGATCTTTCATTATGGGACACCATATAGGGGTGTTTGCTGATGAAGACATTATACATTGCTGGGCATGAGATTATACCAGGAATAGTCAAGAAGTTGTGGTGAATTTTGGTATACACCTTGTTGATCACTTCATACATAGAAGGTAAGCCATGGCATATTGAAGAGGGGTCGTGGATCTTTGAAGAGCCTAAGCTAGCTGCCAACCATCCATAAGGAAGGGTGTGAGATTCTTGGAGTCACAGCAATTTTTTTAGGGGACATGAGACTTGGTGGCACTACCAGGAACCTAGGGGCAACAGTATTATATGCTACAATCAGAACTGAGGGTGGGATGTAGGCAGAAATGGAGGCTTTCAGGCCCCTTTGAACTAGGCGATTTATGATGTTACTTGGGCAAATGTTCATGTGACAATTCTGCCTTGCCAAAAGTATTGCTAAGGGTAGAGAATAAAGTCTTTCATTTCCCTACAATGGATTTGGAACAGCAAGATGTAATATTCAGTGTATCATTTCCAGATGTATAGAATGTATGTCAACTATTTTATAAATTACCTTAATTAAATCTATGAACTTCTGGTTTGATTTTATGATGAATATATGTTTTAAATTTTAGTTACTACCATTCCAAGTGATTGTTATCAAAAAGTCTCTTATAATAAGGTGAATACAAAGTGTTTGATGAAACATCTGCAAGTTAAAAATCAGCTAAATGGCACATTGGTGGGCAAGAATTTTTGGTATGGTTATTACATTTTGTGCCTTGTTTCTAGGTAGATGGGCCTTCCTGACATATTCCCACTTCTTTGGTGCACTTCAATTCTTGCTTCTAGGAGGTTACAGCTTGTTGATGTGTATTTGGAATTGCTTCTTTTGATGTGAACTACCTAACTATGGAGTTGCTTCTTACAACATATGTAGCTTAGTAAGGAGTTACACCTTGTGGTTTATGATATTCTATGATGGAGCTTGATTCCACATGATTTTTCAACTTATTGATTGCTTTTTGGCTCTTGGAAGAGTATTTTTCTGGCTCTAGTTCATTTCTTTGAGTTCTCATTATTCACTACTGCTGTCCCAATCTTCAAAAGATTGTTAGGGGTTTCCCGGATATTTTTCTTGACTCTTTCATTCTGATTTCATCGTAGCTCTTGTAGTAATGCCTTGGTCCATACTTTAGGAGATTGAGTTAGATAAATTGGTTTTCACTAGTTTCTTTGAGTTCTCATAATTCACTACTGCTGTCCCAATCTTCAAAAGATTGTTAGGGGTTTCCCGTATGTTTTCTTGACTCTTTCATGCTCATTTCATCGTAGCTCTTGTAGGAGTGCCTTGGTCCATACTTTAGGAGATTGAGTTAGATAAATTGGTTTTCACTAGTGTTCTAGTAGAGCACTAATGATCCTTTGCTCCAAGTGATCGAGAAATCAAGATGATGTCTCCAATACTTTGAAGCTATAGAAGCTTCAAAAGAGTGTTTTGTGACCATGAAATGTAGGATTTGTATCCTGATTGGCTTCAAAAACTGCTGCTTAGGAGACATGTTCATAGTATGTCATCTTTGTTCCTCCATGTTTGGTTTAAGAGGTGATGTTAGTGTATATTTCATGTTTGATATAAATCAATCTTGCCTTGCCCCTTCAATTACTCGTTGTATGTGTACCTTGAGATTCTTGGAGTTAAGGTTCTCATCTCCATGATACATTGGGTCATGTCGTTACTTGTGATCATTGTGTATCAAACCCAATGATTTACATTTTTTATCTAAAGTTACAAATCCATTTCTATCTACCTTAAATTCACTATGGCCTACATTAGTATATTAAAAGAAGACTGACCTGTTTTATATCCATTTGAGATAGGTGATTCTAAATTTATAAATATGTGAGGCTTGTGTCTCATTGATCATTTGTACTATAGTGATAATTTGGTACATTGTATGTACCATCAATTTCATCTCTCTCTCTCTCTCTCTGCTATTATGTATTGTCACATTGCATGTGAATTAAACAATTTTGGTGAAATGAAGTACCACATTCTCACAAAAACTAGCACAACTCAATTAGATTTGTGTTCTACTCCTAACATGACAAATTTAGGTCTTTTGTCCCTTCTCTTCTAGGAGTAACTTTCTAGAATGCTAATAATGGAGAGTTCAGTGAAATATGACAAAATTTTGTTGGAAAACTTTCATATGAATGATAATAAGTAGCTTTCTACTCCTATGGAGGCTGCTCTGAAGTTATCTAACAATAGTGAGTCATAGAAGGCTCGTCAGTTGTTTTTCAAAGGTGATGAACAACTTAATCTATCCTATGGCCATTAGGCCTGATCTTAGTTTTCTTGTGAGCTATATTCCAAGTTCATTAGTGAACAAAAGATACATCTTTGACAGTGCCAAAAAAAACTTAGAGATATTTACAGAGTATAAGAAAAATCTGCAGCTTGGTATTAAGGGTGTGATTATTTTCAGCTTCGTGGTTTCTTTGATGCTTTGTGGGAAGGTTCAACAGCTAATAGGATTTTCTTTTGATCAACGAAATCGATTTGTCTCATTTTCTATGAAAAAGAAGCAACAAATAGATATTTCCTTCAAAGAATCAGAATATAATTGACCTTGCAGCTTGTGAAGAAATTTGGTTAAGGAGATTGCTAATTTGAATCTTAAATGGAAGCAACAAAACATAATAAGATAGTCAGAAAACAATTAAAATGACCAAGATCCATTCTTTCATGCACACACAAAGCATATGAAGTGCATTATCATTATACTGGAAGCTTCACATACCTGTGTGTGTGTGTGTGAGATGACCAAGATCCATTCTTTCATGCACAAACAAAGCGTGCATGTGTGTGTGTGTGTCAGAAAGCAATTAAAATGACCAAGATCCATTCTTTCATGCACAAACAAAGCGTGCATGTGTGTGTGTGTGTCAGAAAGCAATTAAAATGACCAAGATCCATTCTTTCATGCACACACAAAGCATATTGAAGTGCATTATCGTTATACTGGAAGATTTTGTGTATGTGTGCGCGCGCGCGCGTGTGTGTGTGTGTGTTAAGGAATTAAAATGACCAAGATCCATTCTTTCATGCACACAAAGCATATTGAAATGCATTATCATTGTACTGGAAGCTTGCTCTGTCTCTGTGTGTGTGTGTGTGTGTGCAAGATCCATTCTTTCATGCACACAAAGCATATTGAAATGCATTATCATTATACTGGAAGCTTGCTCTGTGTGTGTGTGTGTGTGTGTGTGTGAGTGAAAGAGAGAATTGCAATATTGTTGGAATTAAGAAATTACAGCTGATATCTTTCACAAAACCACTTGGATCAGATAAATTCATGAAATGTAGAGATACGCTTGGTATGGCCATTGAAAGAGGCTATTGGAATATATATAATAGTCATACTTGGTAATAATGGTTATGTGTTGGTAATTTGCATTAGTTGATAGTGTGTAAGTAGATGACGGTTGCAAAAATCAATTGATGAAGGATGGCATAAATGTAATGCAGAATTGAGCACAATTTGGTTAAATGTTTCTCCTCTCCCTTACTATCTAGAATTATGGTTCATTCCCTATTACCATCACCACTTTGGCACTCTCCACCTTCATTTGTAATGTACAAAACAGGGAAAGTGAGTTTAAGAATTTCCTTATAGTGATCCAAAATGGCAATAATCAGTCATGCCTGAGTGTACAAATTTCTATTGAAGCCTGATTTAAAGCCTTATGCATATTGACGTTGTGATGTGGAAATTAATTACGGATTATTACATGTTTCCTGAAATCAGCTGAAAATGTTTAAGCCATGTGAGACAAATAAAAAAATTTCTATACAACATTCTCTATATGCAACTTTCTATTTGGAAATGTGTCCACAGAATATATATTCTCTGTATGTAGAATTGATTTCATCCTGACCCACCTGCTGCAGCTGTTATTCCTCCTGGAGTAAGCACACGATTGCTATATACCCAGAAGTGCTTATGTGGCAGCAGACTGCATCCATCATGTAGCCCCTGTCAATGAAGCAAAAGGTTATCTTATTACAAACTAAATAACGGCACTAGACTTGCTTTAATTGTATGCATGCCAGCAGATAATGGAATGTAAATACAAAGCAAAAATAGCAAGTAGACCTTCCAATAGACAAGTATAATTCACAAATCTATGATAAACTGATTTAAAGATCATAAAGGCTAATTCAAATTAGAAAAAAATGAGATACACCAGATAAAATAGGATGTATATTGTGAATGTAGAATGTCATGTGCGTGTATGTCTTGTCTTATTGAAAATGTAATTAGTTATAAAAGGACAATGAATTTCTTGGTAATTATGCGACAAACCTATGTGGGAAAGCCAATGCTAAGAGAGTCTTAATGCAATAGAAAGAAATAATGCCACACCCACAAGATAGCAAAATAATTTACCTTGGAAATATCTTTTGAGATAAAAATGAGCAAAAATATCACTCAATTTATTAACTCAACTCTTCACAACGGAATAAGATATTTCACACTTACGTGTGAGTATTTATAGGCATGCCATATGCCAATATGGGAAACAAGTATATATATGAATAGCTGGTGTTGGTAGTTTGACAATTTTTGGTCATATTGTGTGTGGGTGCAATAGGCACTAGGAAGGCCATTATGATAGCTCATAGTTTTTATGCTCTAATAATCCTCAAAACCAAAAAACGTGCAATAAATATGCAGTGGTGTGAAATGGCAAGAAGAAGAGCAAAAGTATTGCCCAAGAGATAGTCCCCAAACAACAGGAATCAAATATCATGATTCTTTTTGTTTCCTATGATCAATGTGCTGCTAATGCTAGCCATCCTTCTACCTCTTACTAAAATCAAGACACCAGGAGTGTATAATCAAAGCTTAAAAAAGAGCTTTGGAAGAGAAAGGTGCACCAGTTCCTAAACAAATATCCATCTCTATGAGAGAAAACTGTCATGAACCCATTTGTAATAAAGCGAAGGAAGTAATTACTATAATACTCAAGTTAATGACTTTATTGTATAACATTGTATAAAAAAATTAAAAAATAAAAAATTTATTATTTTCAAAAGAAAAAGCCCAATATGATGTTAAAAAGTGTTTTTAAAAGTGGGCCCAAAGTAATGATAAAAAGTGTCACAAGGACAAAGGCACCGATTGAAAGAATAAACTAAAAAGAAAAGGAAATCCTAGACACTTTTAGAAGAGGGCTAAAATTAGTAAATAAAAGATTATAAAAGAAGTGTTGGCGAAGACATTCTTGTTTATAGAGGTAATTCCACTCAGGAATTACATTGATGCTAATTTTGAAGGTTTCCACATTTTTAGAATCTGAGGTTTGCAGGTTTTCAATATGTTTTAATTTGGTGTGTCCAAAGAAGTTATTTTGTGACATTAACAATTTTTGGGTCATTTGATAAATAGCCCCCCACCCCCCCCTTTAGAATAGTAATCTACCTCTGCATGCATGCAAAGGGATGGTATATTTGTCGGTGCATGCAAAGGGATGCTATTATATTGTCTGTGAATAGGGAGGTTACTATAGAAGCCGGGAGGGTTATATATCATTGCCCACACACGCCTGCGCCGCCCTCCTCCAATTATAGTTGGGGGGCCTGGGAAGATATAGTTGGGTGGGACCCTAAATGTCTACATTTCTCTACTCCCGGAAACAACCCCTGTCCCCTGAATTCCAACCCTCTTCTCCCTAAGTACCTAGTTCGAAGGCTCTTGTGAGCATGGAAACATCCACCCCGGATGTGGAAGCTCACGAGGAGCCATCGTCAGGTGAACCCTCTTCCCCCCTTCTGATACAATCACAAATGTAGGAGCACACGAGTTCTCTACCCAAGGTGAGCGGTCTACTCCACAAATACACCATCAAAACCACAAGGAAATGATGCATCTCCAAGATTCTACTAGAATAGAAGAGGTAACAATAATGGTGGTGGGAGTAGGAGTAGAATACACTACAACTGTAGGGGAAATCTAATCATACAATGCTGACAATGTAATGAATAGGGGCATTTTGCAAGATAATGTCAAAATAACAACTAGACAAAACGGCACTATTATGTAAATGGTGTGAACCAAAAGATCATGAGGACACTAATTGTTTGAAACAAAAATCTAGCATCAACATGATTGATGTAGGGCAAAAAGATGTAATATTAGCCATTTCTCAAGCACAAACAAAGAAGGCAATATACCCAAACCCTCATGCAAAAAAGGAAAGCTTTGTGAAGCTAGAGTGGAAGTAGAACAAGTTATGTCAATGGAAATGATCATGCTCCAATGAACAAGCAAGTACTTCCATGATTCTAGAATCAAATAAGAATATTGCAAGATACGTGCTACAAAGCACCATACCAGTCAAGATGCACAATCAATTGCAAAGCATTCTAGAATTGAGGACTATGATGATAAGAGAAAAAACGATAGTCCAAGAGAAGAATGCAGATATAATAGTAGACCCTCTAGTACATGGTGACCAAGTGATAGATACTATGTTGTTGACAGTGAACTTGGCAAAGAAACCTACAATGGTGCATATGGAGATTCTTGGGAAGAACCTCACAAATATAAACATTGACAAAAAATATAGAGTAAATGTACTACTTGAAGATACCTACAAGAGCCTAGGCCATAGTTGGAAAACTCACAAATTTCTTGCAAGCCAAAAGACTTAGCAAGATACTCGCCTAAAAAATCGTCAACGATTTTGATAAAAACTTGATGTTGGTGTACATTTTATCATATACCGAACATTAGAATAAAGTACCCAAAGATAATTTATCCTCTCTTGAACAAAATCACCACGTATGCTAAGATTGCTAGAAGATCATATGGTGATTCCAAGATTTCTTTTGTCAAGTCTTGACGTGTGGATAAGCTCAATGGGCGTTGCGATATGCTGGTAATACACAAAGGGACTTACGTTTGAATTGTTTACAACTTTGGGATTTAGACGGGTTTATCAATTGATGCTCTTCTCTTTTTGGATTTTCGGATTAAGACTTTCAAAAAGGATAAAAAGGATAAGGGTTTAGAAGTCTACTCTACTCCTATGAATTCAAGAGACAGTATTGATTTGATGAACTCAATAAACTACACAAAGCGGATGCAATCTTCAAGGAATGTGCTTATGATCGAAAGTTTAAGCATACACAAAAGGGAAAGCTCAGACTAACTTTGCATAATGAATTAAAATCATATATTCATCAAAAGTATGAGCGGAGATACACCATGAATCAATACTTATCAAATCTTTCATTCAATCTAACAACATGAAACAAAATATGTAATGTCCCCTTCTCAATGATATGTTTTCAATGGTCCATTGGCCTATTCCGGAGACCCGTAGGCTGTGGAATGGAGAATTAGGGTTTCAAACGTTGGTGAAGCGAGAACTTACTATTTTTAATAAGTTAGGGTTTGGTTGTTTGGATGATGTTGTCTTACTGAGCTTTCCAAGCTCTATCACTGGGTGCGAAGATCATGCTTTTCGGAGGAGTAATTCATGACTTACTATTTTTAGTAAGTGGCAGTATGGAGCATTTCTATTTTTAGTAGTGGACAGGGTCCTAATCCTGCAGCAGTTCAGTGGTCTTCTTTGCTCGGCTTCATCCTAGTTTTGGTGATGATCAGTATAGGAGTCATAAGTGATTTAATTAAATATTATTTCCTTGTCCTAAGGTTTAATATTTAATTAATTTTATTATTTTTACTACTAATTAATGACTTTGGAAATTGTGCATAACATGATGTCTCCTTTAATTAATTTTATTATTTTTACTACTGATTAATGACTTTGGAAATTATGCATAACATGATGTCTCCTAAGTTGCTAGGCGAATTGTTTATGTCTTGAAGGGGGACGCCAATATTAAAAAGACATAAATCATGGTCCTTGCTGGCTAGGCATGATTTTGACTTGAAGTATGGTGCCATCTTTGGGTCCACTTTGGTAAATGTGATGCAAATGGGACAGATGAATTTGGGCGTAATTGTGAGCATTTGCATTTGAATTTGGGAGCAAGAAGTTATAAATAAGAGCCTTGGGCTCTGATTTTGGGTACCTTCAAAAATTGCATCGTTATGCTATCGGATTGGCGTATGAACTTGAAGCTTCGGAGTGTGGCTCCCTAGTATTACCAGTTTTGTACTTGAGACATAGTAGCTAGCTGAGTGGTGTATTCTTGTGACATTTTCAGTGCATATTTTCAGTATCTTGGAGTGTGGTGTGTTTTCTGGAGTTGCTGGTTTGATGTGGCTGAAGCAAGTTTTCAATCATACCTCCCTACCTAAGCGACAATTCATTCTAGGTACTGGCTCAAACCTCTTCTATGCAATTGGCTATATATTTTGTAAGTTTGCAGCACTTTATTTGGAGTTTTAGATTTTATTATGCAAATCAAAATTTTCTAGTTAGGCGTGGGTTTTGGTGAGTGTATTGGGATGTGTGCAAGGTGTTTTGGGGTGTTTGGTAGCTCCTCTTTGGTTTGTTCTTAGACGCTGCTTGTCTAGTGTTTGTTTGGGAGTGATTTGGGGTGAATTGAAGGAGATTTGAGTGAGATATGAGCATTTTAGTGAGTTTATGTGTTGCTAGTTATGCATTTCCAGCCTGCTGACTTTTATATCAGATTCCAAGAAGTAAGTGTTGAGTTATTTTGATGATAGTTATCTCATGTGTTCAGCATTATACTCCTCTATCTTTCCTCACTATTGTAAGGTTAAGTAGTAGTACTACTAACCGTTTCTGGATTGTATTCTTCATATCTCGCTGAAAAATGGAAGAGGCTGGTTTGATGCCTATATCTAATATTTTGTAACTTAGTCCTCCCACTGCATAAGCGGTTGATTGATATTGGTTGTAATGATCCTCCCACTGCATAAGCGGTTGAGTTGAGTTTGTTCGGTGTATTTAGTCCTTCCGTTGAAATATTGCGGTCGAGTGATTTGTGTTTGGAGTATTGTTCTCTTGGCTGGTTTACCACCAAGTTCTTTGCTTTCCCGCTGGATAAGTGGAAGAGGTTGGCTTGCCACCCGTTATTGTATTTAGCAATTCAGCAGTTTATCTCTAACGATCCCCTACTACTGTATGCTCTCACTCTCCCAGTCTGGGCTCTCGGTGATCAAAAAGTGTAGGGTTCCTTTCAGTTGTTTGGATTTCATTATTTTAACCCTAACGGGTGATTGGTGTGTTTGTGATATTGCTTTAAATATCAAAAAAAAAAATAGTGGGAATATTACAATGGTATCAAAGTTGGCTTTCCTACCAGCCTGTGAGTTTCAGAGTGGTCAAAGTTCTCCATGAGTGACAAAGACGTCCGTTACTACAATAGAGAACAGAAGAGACAACAATTTCAGATTCCTTTATTGCTGGAAGAAGATACCTTTTCAGAGGTATTGAGAAACAGAGGGAAAGAAGTGGATTTTGCAGATTCAGTAGATTCGATGGCAGATAAGGCTACAGAATAGAATGAGGCACCTCACACAAAGGCTGAGAGACAATTCAATGCCATGATGGATATGATCTCTCAATTTCTGGCCAAACTTAACCAGAATGTTGTTGGGACCCCTAATCAACCCAACAATGGACCGGAACCTAGTACTTCTAATGCTCCTATAGGAAATGGGAATGGGAGTAATACTGGGAGCAACAGTGGAGGTTTAGCCCCAAGACCTCAGCAAACCTGTCTTCCTACCAAGAGAAGCACAACAAGCCGAAATTAGATACCTATAGCTGATGAAATAAGGAACAACTATATGGAGTATGCTTTTCTCCCTGGAGAGATCTGAGATATCCTCACCCTGGATCAGTTCATGAATCAGAAAATGAAGCGAGGAAGGAGGAATGACAATAGATTTTTTGCCCCAAGAGATTATCAACAAGCTCTTGGTAGGGTGACTCTAGCACATTTTGATGGAAGCACTAAGAGCACAGCTAGAGCATGGGTGCAGAAGTTGGACAATTTTTTGTCCTTGAAGCCTATGACTGAAGAAGACGCCATCAAGTTCGATAGTTTGCACTTGAATGGAGTGGCCCACGAATGGTGGTACCATGGGTTGGTCACCATTGGTCGTAACTTAATCACCACATATGCTGATTTCACCAACAAGCTCATTGAAAGGTTTGATACTAAGGACCCGGAGGTGAAATTTAGAGAACTTGCTCAACTCAAACAACAAGGTTCTTTGGGAACTTTCATAACTGAGTTTCAAAGTCTTTCAGTTATGGTTAGTAGCATCTCGAAGAAAAGGTTGGTGGTCCTATTTACTGAGGGACTTGAAGAACCATTGAAAGGTTGGGTAAAAGCCTTTGACCCAGCCACCTAGGCTAATGCAATCTGTTGATACATAATAGCTTTGATAAGATAAATGATTGAATGGGAGATAAAGATAAATGAAGTCTCCCATTCAATCATCTATCTCATTGATAGATAAATTTAGATCTCACTGATTATTCCTTTATCTGATATTTATGTTATAATTGCTCTCCTTATTCTGTTACAGCATTTATCAATTATGTTACTCATGCAAACTGATGATTAAATTAAGTGCAAACTATTAAACTGATAAATTGATAATGATCAGGTCTTATTCTAATCCTCCCGATTCGTTATCGGGTTACCACTTTAATAGCCACCGAATTTACAATGATCGGGCTTAATGCATTCCACCGACTAACTAATGTTATCGGGGTAAATTAATTGATAACTGACTAACTTAAGTTATCGGGTTTAATCTGCTTTAATTGCCACCGATTACCATCGGCCTAGTTATATTGATAACCAAAATGATATTGGTTCATTTGCATATGTGATGGCACCGATTAAGCAATCGGTTATGGAGGGACACGACCAAGGGGTATCTTGGTCGGTCATGTCCAAAGGACATGATCGATCAAGGTACCACTTGATCGGTCCCCTCCATGATATATATACACCGATAAAATGTTGTGGAGAGAACATAGAAAACATTAATGCTCTCTCTCCACCTGCAACAAAGAAAAGAAATCAGATTTATTATATTGTGAAATAACGTATACTTGAAAGGAAAATTACTTTGAATATAACTTGCACCTTGAATTGAAAATTGATATACATTTACATGGTATCAGAGCTATAGTTAAATCGAACCTGAGGCTATTCAATTTTGTGGAAAATTCAAGACAAGCATATATCCAACATCACATTTCTCCAAATGGCTAGCACTATCAGATTCAAAGATAGACTCAGAGGAGGCAATGATTTCTCAGCATGGAAGTTCAGAGTTAAGATGATTCTAAGAGAAAATAAAGTTGAATCATTTGTAAAAGCTGAAACTACGGAACCTGAGACTGAACCTGACAAAGCGACATGGATAGAGGGAAATGAAAAAGCCATCAAAATCATAGTTGATGGGGTGAGGAATAATATTATGCCCATCATAAGGAAACATGAAACGGCCTACAACATGTTCAAAGCACTTGAAGATGCATTTGAGATATCCAATGCAAGTAGAACCTTGGCTTTAAAGAGAGAAATAAATCATATAGCTATGATCAAAGGGGAGTCAGTCAATGCCTACTTCATGCGGATATCAGCCCTAAGGGATGAGCTAGAAACCCTTGGATAAGAGATCCAAAGCAAAGAATTAACACTCATTGCTCTAGATGGGTTGCCTAGTATATGGGAAACGTTCGTCCAAGGCATTAGTGTAAGGGCTAAATATCCAAAGTTTGAAAGGCTAAGGGCAGACTGTCTCCAAGAAGAATCAAGGTTAAATAAAAAAGGGATCAAAAAAAAGAATATAGATGAAGATCTTCAAGTCCTAAATACAAACTCTAATAAGAAAAGCAAGCAGAAACAATTTAGGAAGAGGAAAGGTCGTCAAGGCAAGAACACCTCCAAGAAGGATCTTTCACATATTCAATGTTACAGGTGTGACAAATTTGGACATTATGTTGCCAAATGTCCGAAAAGAACCAAACAACAAGCCACATTTGCCAAAGCAAGAAAATCTAAAAGGGAAGACGACTCCGAGAAGTATGTACTCTATTCAGCACTTACAAACCAAGCATCAAACAAGGTTAACTCCTGGGTGATCAACAGTGGCTCATCCAGACACATTGCAGGGTTTAGAGAAGTGCTAGACTCCATGATAGAGGAGAATGATGAGGAAGTGACTATCGGAGATGACTCCACACATCCAGTCAGAGGAGTTGGAACCTGCACCATCAGACTGAAGTCAAGCGTATCATTGCAACTTAAAGGAGTACTATATGTCCCAGGCATCAAGAGAAATCTAGTCTCTATATCAGCACTAGAGGATAATGGGTACAGAGTGACCTTCATGGACAACATAGTGTTGGCTTGGCCAAGGAATTCATCTATCAAGAAAGCTAAAACCATTGGTCAAAGACAAGGCTACTTGTATGAGCTGTGCACAGAGCCCAACCTAGCCCTAATCCATGAAGCTACAGATGTTAATGAAGTTTGGCATAGAAGACTAGGTCACCTGAATTTTAGAGCTTTGTCATCAATGAGAAACCTTGTCACAGGTCTACCTAAGTTAAAGCAATATCATTCAGGGGCATGCAAGGGATGTGCCCTAAGTAAAAATACTAAGGGTGTTTTTCAAATAGTACTAGGAAAACAAGCAAAGTTTTAGAGCTAGTTCATTCTGATGTTTGTGGACCTATGTTCGTACCTTTTTTAGGGGGTTTTTGTATTATGTAATATTTGTTGATGACTACTCTAGGAAAACTTGGATCTACTTTCTAAAATGTAAAGAATCAGAAGAGATCCTTAATAGGTTTAAGGAATTTAAACCACTAACAGAAAACTACTCAAGAAATAAAATTAAAACCTTGAGAACTGACAATGGGGGGGAATACACCTCAGATTTGTTTAAGGATTTTTGTAAAAATACTGAGATTAAGAGAGAGCTTACTATACCTTATAACCCTCAACAAAATGGGGTAGCTGAGAGGAAAAATAGGACAATTGTAGAAGCTACCAAAGCCATGATTCTTGATCAGAATCTAAATACCAATCTTTGGGCAGAAACAACCAACATTGATGTATATATACAAAATAGATGTCCTCACTCTCATCTTGAAGATAAAACCCCTAAGGAAGTCTTTACTAAAACAAAGCCAGATATCAGCCACCTTAGGATATTTGGCTGCCTTGTCTATATTCATGTACCTAAGGAGAAAAGATTAAAATTAGAGCCTTTTGGAAAAAAGGGAATACTTGTAGGATATAGTGAAACCTCCAAGGCCTACAGAATCTATATACCTGGTCAGAGGAATATTGAACTGAGTAGGGATGTAATCTTTGAAGAAGACTTAGCCTTCAAAAGAGCCCAAAGCTCAATAGAACCTGAAGCCTATATTCCTACCCCTAGCACAGATGAAGACCCTGCTCCTGAGCTTCAGAGGGAGAATCTTGAGGAAAATGAAGATGAAACTCAAAACTCACCTTGAGAAAATCTCAAGAAAAGACCACTATGGGCCACCAAAACTGTAGAAGAAGCTCAGAAGTATGTTCCTCCTTCAGGAACCTTCAGAGAAAGTAAAAGGCCTAACAAATTCATTAACTATGTTGCCCTTATGAATGATCTTTCAAAAGTTGAACCTAACAATGTATCAGATGCACTTAAACTTCAAATATGGAAGGATGCCATGTCTGAGGAATATCAGTCCATAATAAAGAATAATGTTTGGGAAATTGTTTCTACGCCAACTAGAAAATCTGTTGTTTCTTCCAAATGGCTTTTTAAAATCAAACATGTTGCAGATGGCAGTAGTGAAAAACACAAGGCCAGATTTGTAGCCAAAGGGTTCTCTCAAAAGGAAGGAATTGATTATGAACAAGCATTTGCACCTGTAGCCAGATACACCTCAGTAAGAGTCGTCTTCGCCATTGTAGCAGCAAAGGGGTGGAAAGTTCATCAGATGGATGTTAAGACAGCATTCCTTAATTGTGAGATCTCATAAGAAGTATACCTAGAGCAACTTGAAGGGTTTGAGATTCATGATGCAGAGTCTCAAGTGTGTAGAATCAAGAAAGCTCTCTATGGGCTTAAACAGGCTCCCAGGGCCTAGTATGAAAGAATTGATACTTACCTCTCAGAACTACGCTTCTCTAAGAATGATGCAGATCCTAATCTCTACTATAGGCAAAACAAAGGTGATATGTTAATATTGATTTTATATGTTGATGATTTATTAATCATAGGAGAAGATCAGCTTATAGATCAATGCAAGAAAGATCTTTCTAAAGAATTTGATATGAAGGACTTGGGACTCCTTCATTACTTCCTAGGCTTGGAAGTATGGCAAAATTCTGATAGCATTATACTAAACCAAGGAAAGTATACCTTGGACATTTTGAAGAGATTTGGAATGATAAACTGCAGACCCATGACCTCTCCAATGGAAACAAATCTTCATAAACTTAAGGAAGCAGCAGCAGAGTCACAACCCACTGATCCTACTCACTACAGGCAAATGATTGGGTCCCTGATGTATCTGGTAAATACAAGACCAGATATTTGTTATGCAATTAATGCTTTGAGTCAGTTTATGTGTGAGCCAAAGGAGATACACCTGATAGCAGTAAAACACATTATGAGATATCTACAAGGTACTCTAAACCTTGGTCTAAAATATGAGAGAGTTGATCTAGATCTACACGGATTCACAGATTCAGATTGGGCTGGAAGTGTGACTGACAGGAAAAGCACCTCAGGATGTTGTTTTAGTTTAGGTTCAACCATGATATCTTGGATCAGCAAAAAGCAGTCTTCAGTAGCACAGAGTTCCATTGAGGCCGAATACATTGCAGCTTCCATGCCTGCCCGAGAAGCAGTATGGCTCAGGAAGTTGCTTGTAGGATTATTCAGTGAACCAATGAAACCTACTGTTATCCATTGTGACAACCAGAGTTGCATAAAACTTTCAATAAATCCGATGTTCCATGACAGATCCAAGCACATTGAGATTCCATACCATTATGTGCGAGATATGGTAGACAGGAATGTGATTCAGTTGGAATATATTTGTACAGGAGATCAGACAGCAGATATTCTTACCAAACCACTTGCCAGAGTAAAGGTTGAACACTTTAGAAAAGGTTTGGGTATGATAGAAAGGTAATTTGCTTTGTAATCTATACTTACATATCAATAAGATGTTTAATGTGTAAACTTCTTTGTCGTGTTAGGACTTTTTATGGGTTCAACCCCCTGTGTTCATTTCTAAGAGGTAATGATCTCTCAGATAATGAACACTTGTATAAAAACATTATAAGGTGATGATCTTATAATGATCAAACCAGTTATCATGTGTGATTTTTGATATGTCATGGATGTGCCATGATTATGTTGTGGTAAAACATTTGGAAAGATGTAGGTGCACATACCACAATGTGGATAAGTTGAGAATTTAATTATTCTCATGTCTTAATCCTTAGTATTGCTTGTTTTGCAATACTGATATCATGTGCTTAGGTGATATCATATCATCACAAGGTGATGAATTTCTTGTATCACGTGTTTAGGTGATACTCCATGTCACGTGCTTAGGTGATATGGTTACTTGTATCATATGTTTTGATGATACTTCATGCCATGTGTTCAGATGATATGAACCCTTGGAGAATGAGATTATACACTATATAAGGAATACTGGTCATCAAGAGAAATGTGATGCTAGACACTTTGTCTGTTATTCATCTTCCCAAGCTAAGAGGGAGTGTTGATACATAATAGCTTCGATAAGATAAATGATTGAATGGGAGATAAATGAAGTCTCCCATTCAATCATCTATCTCATCGATAGATAAATTCAGATCTCACTGATTATTCCTTTATCTGATATTTATGTTATAATTACTCTCCTTATTCTGTGACAGGATTTATCAATTATGTTGCTCATGCAAACTGATGATTAAATTAAGTGCAAACTATTAAACTGATAAACCGATAATGATCGGGTCTTATTCTAACCCTCCCAATTCATTATCGGGTTACAACTTTAATAGCCACCGAATTTACAATGATCGGGCTTAATGCATTCCACCGACTAACTAATGTTATCGGGGTAAATTAATTGATAACCGACTAACTTAAGTTATCAGGTTTAATCCACTTTAATTGCCACCGATTAATATTGCCACCGATTACCATCAGCCTAGTTATATTGATAACCGAAATGATATCGGCTCATTTGCATATGTGATGGCACCAATTAAGCAATCGGTTATGGAGGGACACAACCAAAGCAATCGGTTATGGAGGGACACGACCAAGGGGTATCTTGGTCGGTCATGTCCAAAGGACATGATCGATCAAGGTACCACTTGATCGGTGTCCCCTCCATGATATATATACACCGATAAAATGTTGTGGAGAGAACATAGAAAACATTAATGCTCTCTCTCCACCTACAACAAAGAAAAGAAATCAGATTTATTATATTGTGAAATAATGTATACTTGAAAGGAAAATTACTTTGAATATAGCTTGCACCTTGAATTGAAAAGTTATATACATTTACACAATCAAGAAGGCTCGAAGCATGGAGTTGGCTGCCCCAAAGAACAAATTTCAGTCCAAGCCTTTCTCTTTCTGAAAGGATAAGAAGTATACAAATTAGAGCAAGAAGTTCCCTTCGCGAATGGATGATGAGCTTCGTCAAGAGCTCCGGAGGAAGAATATTTTCTATTCTTGCAGAGAACCTTGGGCCCCAAAGCATAAGTGTCATGGGAAGGGCAATTTGCATCAAATGGAGTGCTATTCTGCTGATGGATCAAATTCTGAAATGTCAGAACAGCAGACTGAAATTGAGGACAGCGAGTATGAAGAGGCTCCTGAAAAGCCTGAAATTGGGTCAGATGACAGAGGAAAGGATGCTCAACTCTCGAGCATTCACAAGAATGAGTCCTTTAGAGTTTGGGGTGTGATAGGAGAGCATCGTGTCATTGCTCTCATTGACACAGGAGCAACTCAAAAATTTCATTGATGAGAGGATTGTTGCAAAGAGGGCAAGTGGCAGAGGAAATTGAAGGCTTCAAAGTCATGGTAGCCAATGGCTCCACTATATCTTGCAACCGAATGATTTCCAACATGTCTCTGAAGTTAGGAAACCATGAGATTCGAGATGATTTCTTTGTGGTTAGCATTGGAGGGACCGATGATGCAGTCCTTGGGATTCAGTGACTGAGATCTCTTGGTGAGATCACATTAAATTTGCAAACCATGGAGCTGAAATTCATGTCTGATGGGAAGAAGGTGGTATTGAGAGGAATGTTGAATGGTGGACTTAGAGTTGTTTCATTGAAGAGGATGGAGAGGCTGATCCGCCATAACCACGTGGAGTGGGCAGCAGCTTGTTTGATAATGCCGTCAAACCCATTGGAAGCCAAGGGCAACTACTCAGCAAACATTCAAGCATTGGTTACAAACAAAAGTAAGGTCCTTGGGAAGCCATATCTTGATAGACCTCCTGGGGTTATGGTCATGCCTTCCAAATCACTAGAGGAGAATCAGAGCTATCACGAAGACATTCAGGATTTGATAACCAAGAGAAGTAAAGTGTTTGAGAATCCACCTCCTGGTAGACCTCCTGAAAGAGGTGCAAAACAAATCATTGAGCTTGAAGAAGGAGCTAAGCCGGTTATGACTACTCCATATCGGTACCGCAAGAAGCAGAAGGATGAGATCAAGAAAGCAATCCAGGAGTTGCTTGACATGGGTTACATACGGCCAAGCAAAAGCCCATTTGCTTTGGCTTTTGTCTTGGTGAAAAATAAGGATGGGACCATGAGCATGTGCGTTGATTACCGGGACCTGAATCAAAAAACTATAAAGAATCGGTATCCTATCCCGAGAATTGATGAGCTCATTGATGAGCTACATGGTGCAGTGTTCTTCTCTAAGATTGATCTCAGGTCGAGGTATCATCAGATTAGGATGAGAGCTTCAGATGTGGAGAAGACTGCTTTCAGATGCCACTTTGGGCATTTTGAGTTCCTAGTCATGTCCTTTGGCTTAACTAATGCCCCTGCCACATTCCAGTCATGCATGAACAAAATCTTCTAGAAACAGTTGAGGAAGTTTGTGCTCATATTCTTTGATGACATAATCTTGGAAGGAGCACTTACAGCACTTGGATGAAGTGTTGAGCATACTGGAATCCAAGTCCCTGTTTGCAAAGGAGTCCAAATGTGAATTTGGAATGGAAGAATTGCTCTACCTTGGTCACATTATCAGTGCAGGAGGTGTGAAGGTTGACCCTGAAAAGATTAGAGTTGTCATTGATTGACCTCCTCCTGAGAACATAACACACTTAAACGGATTCTTGGGTCTTTACCGTTTTTATCATAGGTTTGTGAAGGGATACTCTCAGTTGGCTGCCCCCCTCACAGATCTTACAAGGAAAGGAGCTTTTGAATGGTCAGGAAAGGCACAGATAGTATTTGATCAGTTTAAGGGGATCATGAGCTCCTGCCCTGTTTTGGCTCTACCTGATTTCACCAAGCCTTTTGAACTGCAGTGTGATGCATTTGGAGAAGGTGTTGGTGTAGTCCTCATGCAAGACAAGCATCCTATAGTCTTTGAAAGCAGGAAGTTGAGAGGGCCTGAAAGGCTATATTCAATATATGACAAGGAGATGCTTGCCACAATGCATGCCCTTGCAAAGTTCAGGCAGTATCTTGTGGGGAGTAAGTTCGTTGTTAAGACTGATCATAACAGTCTTAAACACTTCATGCATCAGAAAGACTTGAACGAAAGGCAGCAGAAGTGGGTGAGTAAGTTGCAGGCTTACGACTTTGACATCGAGTATGTCAAAGGAAAGAATAACATTGTGGCTGATGCATTGTCCAGAAGCCCCATTTGAGCTCACTGTATGAGCTTACTGCTGATTGGAGGGAGTTGTTGCTTGCTGATTATGCCAAAAATCAGTTTGCAACCAGCATCATAGAGGGTACTTTTCATGATGAAAAGTACAAATTGGTTGAGGGGTTGATTCTATACAAAGGAAGGATCTTCATTGTGGCTGAATCTAAGCTGAAGGAGAAGATTTTGAAGACTTTCCATGACATTCCCCTTGCTGGTCACCAAGGTTACTTCAAGACATACAGGCAAATCCGAGAGAGGTTTTTTTGGAAGGGGCTAAAAAATGATGTTTTGAGGTACATTAATGAGTGTCATACATGTCAAAGAAACAAAGATGAGCACACTCTGCCAGCTGGTTTGTTACAACCCTTGCCCATTCCCAGTCAAAAATGGGAAAGTATATCCATGGGCTTCATCACTGGGTTGCCAAAAGCTCAGGGGAAGGATAGTATTTATGTGGTGGTGGATAGATTAACAAAGTTTGCTCACTTTTTCGCCATCACCAACTCATTTACAGCAGCTCAAGTTGTTGAAGTGTTCTTTCAGGAGGTGTTCAGGTTACATGGGTTACCAAAGAACATTGTGAGTGATAGGGACAGCAAGTTCCTAAGTGCTTTTTGGCAGGAGATTTTCAGATTATGTGGTACTGTGCTCACTCCAACCACAAGTTATCACCCACAAACTGATGGGCAGACCGAGATAGTGAATAAGTGGTTGGAAGGATACCTTAGAAATTATGTCTCAGAGCAGCAGAATATATGGGTGAGATGGCTTCACCTAGGAGAGTATTGCTACAACTCCTCCTATCACATGTCCATCCGGATCTCACCATTCATGGCACTATATAGTTATGAAGCTCCTAGCTTCACTAACTTGACATTTGGTGATAGCAGAACCCCTCAAGCGAAGGATATGATGCAACAGAGTCAAGATATTTTGAGGCCTTTGAGGGACAATCTCCAGCATGCGCAGAATCAGCAGAAATGTATGCTAATTAGAAGCGAATTGAGCGCACCTTTGAGATGGGCGACATGATTTATTTGAGGCTCCAACCCTACAGACAGTCTACTCTCAAAAAGAGTGGAGTTGAGAAATTGAAACCACGATTCTATGGGCCTTTCAGAGTCAACAAGAGGATTGGAGAAGTGGCATATGAGTTGGAACTACCGGCGAGCAGCGGGATTCATAATGTATTTCATGTGTCTCGCCTTAAGAAGGCTCTTGGACATAATGTTG
This sequence comes from Cryptomeria japonica, assembly GCF_030272615.1. NCBI lineage: Eukaryota > Viridiplantae > Streptophyta > Pinopsida > Cupressales > Cupressaceae > Cryptomeria > Cryptomeria japonica. Next base: position 554,344,177 of record NC_081408.1, on the reverse strand, counting down.
TTGCTTCGACAAAGTTACCTCCACTTGATGAGGGAGAGTTAGTTTTCATTCCTGAAGGTATCCTTGATTTCAGGGAGCATTCTTTGAGGAGAAGGGTGATCAAGGAATACTTGATCAAGTGAAAAAATTTGCCAGCAGAGGATGCTATGTGGGATCATGAAGAGATTTTACTGCATCCAACCTTACAGTTGCTTGAGGACAAGCAATTTTGGGGAGGGAGGATTGTAATGTCCCCTTCTCAATGATGTGCGGTCAGTGGTCCATTGGCCTATTCCGGAGACCCGTAGGCTATGTGTTGACGTGTCTAAAGTCGCAGAACTACGACTCCATCCAGCCAATGCAAAATAGAATGTACTCGTTGAGTATCCTATCCTCTCTTGAGATAAGGAAATCCCTAATGTTGTTTTTAATTGATCAATGGGGATGACCTCAAGGTTTCGATTGTCAGGTCTTGACTGCAGGATAGCTCAGTGATCGATGTGTTTTGCTGGGAGCACAAGGGGACTTATGTTTTGCAACAAGCTAGTCTGCTACGATTTTCGGACTGCGAAATAAAATCAAAAGGGAAGGGTTCAGAAAGCCTAAGGACAAGGAAGATAACAGTTGATGCAGCGAGTAGACAAATTTTGATAAACTAGTTCTTGTTTCGCCAGAGACACCCTCACAACTTAGACAAGAACAGTAAAAGATCCAAGGGATGAAGGATTTTCAAACCGGAGACACTCGTTTTAGGCACCCAATTATGACGCAACCTAAGACAAACACCTACAGTTGAACTAAGCACAGTTTGGGTTCAAACTAATCGTGTACGGTGACCTACAATCAATAGACCCCCAATGGTATGAACCAGAAATGCATCAAATACCCCTCTACACTTCACCATTAAAATCCCTGCACTCTAAAATTACCAGCTAAAAGAAACCATGCAAACAGACTAAAACAAAGACAACAAACACCATATTTCAATGTTCATATATTTGCTTCAGCTGCCATTACAACAATTTCTGCAACATCTCTATGCTATGCCTAAAATCTAACCTATTCTAATTTCTAAAATCTAACTACAAAATTCTAACCTTTTACAAAAGAAAGGCCTCTGCCTTTATAGATTTTATATGTCGAACTGCTGGCCAAGATTGACTGCATCCAAGGGCTGCAACCTGCCTTCCAGAAGTTGGCAGCTTTAACCCATGCCCACTAAACTCTCAGTTATCTATCCAACCACTATCTCAACTGCCTACCACTATTTGGCTTTAATTTAGGTCTATCTGGTAGTTGAACATAACTGTCCACAACTGACCTACTTCCCCTCTATTTTAAAATATCTTGAGTGGGGCCCGCAAGCAGTTTTAAAATAAAACAGTTTCAATTTTCAGAAATTGAACTTCTGGAATTAAATCCAGCTGTGTATTTCTCGAGAATGCATAGACTTGCAACATTCGGAGTGTTCTTTGGTCTTTGGTTCCGGTGGTGGACTTTAGCTTGTTGTTCAACGGTTCAACAACACGCTTCCCAATGCTCGGTTTTGCAATCTCATGCTCTACATCTTTTCTCCTCTAGCTTCCATCTTCGCTTGCGATCCTTCCTCGATTTGTGTTCTAGGCTTTCCCCTGGTTTTTCCCAACGACGCCTTCGACCTGCGAACAATCAATTTCAACCCTTAATCAATCAATTTGAAAAATTAATTAATTTAATTTAACAAACATTAAATTTCTTAGGCGAGGTCGAGCTTTTATTTGGCAAAGTCGGGCTTGAGAAGCTCTTTGTGAGATTTCGAATTTCAAGTTAAAGCCACTCCTTTTGGATTTAAATTCGGCCATTTAGGAGGTTTTGGGCAATTTGAGAGGTTTTTCGCCCCTTTTGATCTTTTGGCACAAATTCGGACATTCTTGCATTTCGGCTTTATGAGCCGATTTTGGAACGTAGACTCTTTCTCTTTTCTAACTCACGATTTTGGGTGACTTTAGTCTTTTGAGTCTTTCTTTTATGTTTTGGTTGAATGGGGCCTTCCTCATATTTCAGCCATTTAGGCCGATTTGTGAGGTTGCTTACATTTCGGCCTCTTTCCCAAGACACACGACTTAGTTCCTGCTTGTTATTTCGGCTAAATGGACATGTTTGCGAGATTTTAAGTTATATCACCCTACTTCTCCTTTTCGGCATTTGACCTTTTTGCGGACTTCAAACGCATTTATCTTTTTTTTCGGCCTACATGGAAGAAATGCACGATTTCAAATTTATTAGCCAATTTCGTCTTATAAGTCAAGTTTGTGAGCCTGAGTTTTCAGGTTACTGAGTAAATTCGCGAATTTGGTTTACTTTTGAGTTGTGGGAGAATATTCGGCCAAAATGCCGATTTTAGAAGTTAGAGTGCCTTCGGCCTTGAAGGCATTTTCGCAAGTTATGCCCATTTTCGGGCTGGAGGGCCCTTGTGCGAGCTTTGACGCGATTTACACTTTGCCTCCTTTTTTTTCGGCCTCAATCATTAAAAGGCGCGATTTTAAAGTTTTCAATCATTTTCGGCCTGGAAGAAGTTCGGGTACTGACCTAAAAATACAAGATTTCAAATTTAGACATCCTCCCTTTGCAATTTTCGAACTCTTTGAACGCTTTGCAAACTCGGACTATTCAAGTGTTTTGTAAACCTCATTGCCTTTATCGTTTTCGGGCTATTTGGGCGAAATGGGCGATTTTCGGCGAATGAAGGAGGAAAATTAGGATGAAATTGCGCGACATATCTCCTTTGCCCTAGCAATGTCGGGCTTCTTGAGAGTTTTGAGCGAACTTGGATTCTGTTTCAAGTTGCGCGATTTTTGAGCTTTAGATTTTCGAGCAAACTGAAGGTTTAACGCGACTTCATTCCTAGTTATTTTGTCTTAAAAAAAAATTTTGGCCATGTGAGAGATTTCGAGAGTTTTGATGTTTTTGGTTTCTGAAGACTTTCTTCTATCATTAATCCTCTCATATTTCGGCCTGGGAGGGGCATTTGAAAGATTAATGCCCTTTGTTTTCCTTCCACGTATTTCGACCCACATGGTCATTTTGTGCATTGAAGTCATTTGCTAAGAATCTCGGCCTTACAAGCAGATATCGTGAACTTAGTGATTTCCAACTTCGGCTTCAAAAAGGATTTTGAGAGCTTTAGGCATTTTCTAGGAATTTTGGCCTACTTAGCCGATTTGTGAGATTTTACTCCTCTTGACATTTCACTTCGTCCTCTATTGATGATTTTCAGGTACTCACAGGGCGCTAGGAAGGTCCTCCTTCCCCTAATACGCAGGCAGACTTAAACCAGAAATGGGGGTCCCTATTTGAGGAAAATGGGGTGGGTGTGCGAGCACAACACTATGTGGAATGGAGAATTAGGGTTTCAAACGTTGGTGAAGCGAGAACTTACTATTTTTAGTAAATTAGGGTTTGGTTGTTTGGATGATGCTATCTTACTGAGCTTTCCAATCTCTATCATTGGGTGCGAAGATCATGCTTTTCGGAGGTATAATTCATGACTTACTATTTTTAGTAAGTGGTAATATGGAGCATTTCTATTTTTGGCAGTGGACAAGGTCCTGATCCTGCAGCAGTTCAGTGGTCTTCTTTGCTCAGCTTCATCCTGGTTTTGTTGATGATCAGTATGGGAGTCATAAGTGATTTAATTAAATATTATTTCCTTGTCCTAAGGTTTAATATTTAATTAATTTTATTATTTTTACTATTGATTAATGACTTTGGAAATTGTGCATAACATGATGTCTCCTAAGTTGCTAGGCGAATTGTTTATGTCTTGAAGGGGGCACCAATATTAAAAAGAGATGTTATTTTATTAACCAAAGTATTTGCTAAGACATAAATCGTGGTCCTTGCTGGCTAGGCGTGATTTTAACTTGAAGTATGGCACCATCTTTGGGTCCACTTTGGTAAATGTGATGCAAATGGGAAAGATAAATTTGGGCGTATTTATGAGCATTTGCATTATTTGTGAGCATTTGCATTTGAATTTGGGAGCAAGAAGTTATAAATAAGAGCCTTGAGCTCTCATTTTGGGTACCTTGAAAATTGCATCGTTATGCTGCCGGATTGGCGTATAAACTTGAAGCTTCGGAGTGTGGCTTCCTAGTATTACCAATTTCGTACTTGAGACATAGTAGCTAGCTGAGTGGTGTATTCTTGTGACATTTTCAGTGCATATTTTCAGTATCTTGGAGTGTGGTGTGTTTTCTGGAGTTGCTGGTTTGATGTGGCTGAAGCAAGTTTTCAATCATACCTCCCTGCCTAAGCGACTGGTCATTCTAGGTACTGGCTCAAACCTCTTCTATGCTATTGGCTATATATGTTGTAAGTTTGCAGCCCTTTATTTGGAGTTTTAGATTTTATTATGCAAATCGAAATTTTCTAGTTAGGCGTGGGTTTTGGTGAGTGCATTGGGATGCATGCAAGGTGTTTTGGGGTGTTTGGTGGCTCCTCTTTGGTTTGTTCTTAGTCGCTGCTTGTCTAGTGTTTGTTTGGGAGTGATTTGGGGTGAATTGAAGGAGATTTGAGTGAGATATGAGCATCTTAGTGAGTTTATGTGTTGCTGGTTATGCATTTCCAGCCTGCTGACTTTTATATCAGATTCCAGGAAGTAGGTGTTGAGTTATTCTGATGATAGTTATCTCATGTGTTCAGCATTATACTCCTTTTCTATCTTTCCTCACTATTGTAAGGTTAAGTAGTAGTACTACTAACCGTTTCTGGATTGTATTCTTCATATCCCGCTGAAAAATGGAAGAGGTTGGTTTGCCGCCTATATCTGATATTTTGTAACTCAGTCCTCTCGCTGCATAAGCGGTTGAGTGATATTGGTTGTAATGATCCTTCCGCTGCATAAGCAGTCGAGATGAGTTTGTTCGGTGTATTCAGTCCTCCAGCTGAAATATTGCGGTCGAGTGATTTGTGTTTGGAGTATTGTTCTCTTGCCTGGTTTACCACCAAGTTCTTTGCTTCCCTGCTAGATAAGCGGAAGGGGTTGGCTTGTCGCTCGTTATTGTATTCAGCAATTCAGCAATTTATCTCTAACGATCCCCTGCTACTGTATGCTCTCACCCTCCCAGTTTGGGCTCTCGGTGATCAGAAAGTGTAGGGTTCCTTCCAGTTGTTTGGATTTCATTATTCTAACCCTAATGGGTGATTGGTGTGTTTGCAATATTGCTTTAAAAAAATTTTAAAAAAACTAGTGGGAATATTACAAAATCTAACTAAAGTGTTGAAGAAATTGAAAACCTTGCTAATTAGTCAAATAATAGAGATTACAAAGCCTAAAACGCACAATAGTCATATATAATCTGAAAATGACCTTCTTGCAACAATATTTCAAAAACCTCACTCTCCAAATGCGAGGAGGCAACCTTATATAGGAGTCTAAAAATTTTGAATGGTCGAGATCGAACGGCGATCAAGGGCCCAAAATGAAAGAATAAAACCCTTCCCAAAACTATAACAGTTTGAACACAAGAGGAGACAAGTGGCGCAGCTACTAATTTCAGTGAGGTGGGCATCCAGTTTCCTTTCCATTAGATGCAATGTATGTGGACACTAATGGTGCAGCCTCCTTCATGGTGACACTTGGCAACTTGTGAATTTGGTAGTCGATCATGTCCACGTCACCGGTACAGGTGGCAAGAGTGTCCTCCCAATCCGCTGCTTGTGCAAGGAAGTTCTCATCGATGAGTAAGAAACTCGAAATCCTGATGAGATCTTCCTTGAGAATCGGCCTTGAAACTTTGAAGAAGTTTGCTTGAATCTTGCCCTTCAAATTCTTTGCACGTAAATGTTTTACTCTCACACCATCTCGCTGCCATATTTCTGCTGCCACCAGCAATACCTTGTCTTGGATACCTCTGACAATCTTTTCAATCTCCAAACACTTACCCTCAGATTTCCTCAAGGATTCAACCCTGGTTGTCAAAGCAAAGTACCAAGTGTTGAAGTTATATCTATCCCCTAACTGAATAACTTCTCCATCCACCAAATCCTACTAAGAAAGCCCTTTGATGGTCTTCAAGTGTGGGATTATTCTATTTTGAATCTCCTCAACATCTTCCCAAGCTTCTTCTATGTCTTGGATTCTGCTCAACAAGGAAGAGGTGGAGTCATATGCTGATACTAGGTTTGCAACAAGTATGTCAGCACACTCTGAGGCATCAGAAGTCCATCGTTTGACCTCTCTAATTGTAGCCTTCATATCCTCATAATCCTTCATTGACTCCAGTGGAAGAGGTACGAGAGGAGCAAATGGTACTTCCCAATCAAGTGGTTTTGTTAAGTGTTGAACATACTTCTTCCATTGTTTGTTCTCAGCTTCCAATCTCTTTCTCTTTTCAACCTCTTTGTTTAGCCTCTCCTTCATGGATTTGTAGGTATCATCAAATTCCTGGACCTCTTGAATCTTGGTGGCTTTTCCCAAACTTATAGTAGTGACCTCATAGTCCCCAAGAGTAATGTTGTCCTGAGTTTTTCCTACCTTTGGTACTGCTACCTATACTGATCTGAACCCTGCACTATTTCTTTGAATCAAAGAGAACTTCTTAGATGGTTTAGGTGGTCTTATTTCAGCTGGTTTATTTAATTCAGCCAAGAATGTTCTTGTGTTCTCTACCTGATGAACCTTCTCGGGAACCTTGGCTTTCAATCTTTCCCTCAACCAATCCGGGATGGTTGATTATTCCATGCCACTCTCATCAAAATTATCTTCAACACCCTTAGGCGCAGTAACTATGCCATTCAGAAATTCTCTCTGAGGTTTTGGGTTTTCAACTTCTAGAACTCTACTGAAAATAGCGAACTGAATTGGTTCTTGAACCATTTCCTCCATTATTTCCTCAATTATGGGAGGAGTAACTTCTGTCTCATTAGCTCCCATTTTACGATCCTATTCTTGTTCATCAATTACAATTCTTACTGGAGCAGTAGATGTAGCGCTTATAGTCAAATGACCTTCACTAGACTTGTGCATTCTGCTCACATCTACATCTCCGGTGATTTTCTTTCCTTTAGCCCTTATGGAATTCTCAATGGGCTTTTTTCTCTTCCATGACCCAAAACTCTCTGGATTCTTTGGGTTACTCGATGTACTATTGTGATTCGAAGACATGGATTCATCAGTCCCCATGAGATCATAGGTGAGGGCGATATTCCTTGATTTAAGCTCCTTTGTTTTCTGAGACGTCCACCATTTTGAGTACTGAATCACACCTCTCATAAGATCACCTAAGTCAGATCTTTCAGAATCTATCCAATCAACTAGAGCAAGAGGCTCGTTCTTCAAATTATCAAAGTGTGGCTGCAAAAACTCATTATCTTCTTCAATTTGGTCAGCCACTCGGAATACCTCGGATGCCCTGATCAAGCTTAGTGGGATCCTGGACCAAAATCTCTTTCTTATGTCAAAGTTATCAGCTGCACTAGCCCAATAATCTTCGAGGTCTGGTCTATGCTCGAACCTCTCCCCATCAACATTTCTCATCTGATGAAAAGGATCGAAATGCCTTCTTGCTTGATATTGTAAGAACGAGTACCATGAAATTTCCTTTTCAACATGTGTGCAGCTTGGGCTAATGGACAAGTTTGTAATCCATTTCCGATATTTAGAGGGAAAGACTCTACTGTCTTTTGCTTCCCTCTCTGAACAATCATAAAATTCTCCAGCTGTCTGACTACCTCAAGTAGCACCACTCTGTTTGTAGGAAAAATGGGCAGCTTATACGGAGGTCTGAAGAATCCCTGGATGCTCAAGTAAGTGAACCTCAGATATTGGATATACCAATGCCCGAACCTGCTGATTAAATCCTTCGACTCTTGGGAGAGTCGATGATGGAGGCCTCCCTGAAGGGTTCTCGTAACGTGCATAAGAAATGCATCATTAACTCTTTTGAAATGAAACTTTTCCTCCAGGTGTAGTTGTGGATAGCAGTCATAAACAGCAAAATCATTTTCCTTATTTCCAACAGCTCCTCTGCATGTTAGACCTCTGTATCTAAAAGTTCGGGCCAAAGAATAGACCAAGTAAGAACTCATGTAAAATGTTCCATTCTTTTCCATGTTTTTCAATTGATCATCCAAATTGTCGCTAACTTATTTTTGCCCAATTTATCATTTTCACACCAGCAGTCACCTCATGGATAAAATAGTACATCCATGGTTCGAAGGGTGCACCCTGCTAGCTGCCCATGACTCTGTTTAGTAAAACGATGAGGTCTCCATAATCTTCTTTGAAATATCCCCTCAGAATGATCTTAGGTATCTTGGAAACACCTTTTCTAGCCTTTTCCAACCATGTATGGTTGATATTAGCCTCATATTCCTCTACATTGTCTTTGTACAGTAGGGTTGCCTCATCCTTGGTCATATAGACCGTATTGTGATACTCAAGGATACGGAAAGCCTCCCTGATTGCCACTTCTCCAATATTTACGAGAATCCTTCCATCGGGTGCTATTATCTCTCTGCTTTTGGAGTCATAATGCTTGAAACACTCTACTATCAATTCAGTACATTGCATTGCTGGAAGGAAACCAGCAGTCTGCACTATACCATTCCGCATCATTCTCTTTGCTATCACTATAGGTAATTGAGTGTCCATGGCGAGCATTCGTTTTTTGAACTCCCTAAGGTTTATGTGCCCTAGGTTTGTATCTCCCACTTGTTTCCACTTGGAGTTCAATTTTTATTCCGAAGGGGAATCTTTGTCAACTTGGAACTTCATCCTGACCTTGCGTGATGTTCCAACCTCCGAGGTCGTCTAAATCTGCAAAAGAAACGCATAAATTCAAGTTAGGATCTGCATTTTAGGTGTGATTTTGGAGTTTGGTAGCTAAGTATATCATTATTTTTACTCTTTTTCCAATACCTAGCCTTAAAATGGGGGTTTTCAACACTTGGATATTTTGAAAATCTCAAGAAAAACTCCTGAAAATAACCAAACTTAGGAATTTGAAGGATTAAAATCAGAATCTGAGAACAAACTAAGTCCAAGAAGATTCAATTAAATTCACTCTAACTCGCTTATAGGGCAGAAAATGAGAAAGAAAAGAAGGGAAATTAGTTGGATTTGTTCTTTCTCTTCGAAAAGTTTGAAAATGATTAGGTAAGAAACCCAATAATCTGCCCATAAGATTCATTTTCACCTTCAAAAGAATGAGAAAGAAGGGAAAAGAAGCTGCTTGGAGGTAAAACTCAGAGGTCCATCTGAGAAAATCAGTGAATTTGTCCTTCAAACAATCAAGGTTCTTCCAAAATCTGTGTATGAACTTGTGAAAAATTGTTGAAAATCTCAGCCTTTACTTGAAATCTCCTTTGAAATCACTTCCAACCTGCAAAACTTTTCAAAATATCCTTCACCTGCACAAAATCTCTCCTAAACACTCAACTTTCTCTTGAAAGTTCGTACTTCAAATGAAGAAATGAAAGAATGAAGAAGGTATTTGTATTAGAGTTCGAATTCTAAATTAGAAACTTAGAAATCCTCCCATTTTTTGTTTCTAATTATTCCTCAGTCCTTCGAATCTACAAAGAAAGTTTCTATTTTGATTTTTAGTTGATTTGTCATCCCTTATCAAGTTCGAGTTCTTCATCTTATTTAAAAAATGCAAGTTTGTAAATCAATTTTCAGTTATAGTTCGAACTTGATCTTTGATATTCTCTTTTAAAAAACACTTTCTAATCCTGTCTCAGTTCAAACTTGAATGGGAAATCTTGCTAACGTCACCTCCTTGTCTTCCAAATTAGCAAGTACTTTTTAAGGTGGACTTCATTGATTTCATTCTCCAAACTTGGGCGGACCTTGCTTAGTTTGTTTCTACTTGCAATGAGGATAGAGCGGAGTTTGCTAAACTTGTGTACCATTCAATATTATGTTGGGCGGACTTCCTTGAAGTCATGTACCTTATATGCTTTCCTTAACACTCCCAAGGCGGACTTGACTTGATTCATGACCCATCACCTTGCAGATTGGGCAGACTTTGCTTAACTTAGGCACCAAAGTTCATGTCCTTGGGCGGACTTTGTTGAGTTCATGCCCCTCCTCACATGCCATTCTCCTTAGCTTGGGCGGACTTTGCCAAATATGAGACCCATTGAACTACATTGCTGGGCGGACTTGGAGAAACTTGTGCACCATGAGATCAAAACTTAAAATCCTCATAACTTGAACAATTCTTCTCAGATCGTCTTGAAATTTGAAAACCACATATCTATCATCCCTCGAATTCCTCTACATCCCTAAAATCTAGGAATTTGGCTTTTTCGAACAAAACTAGAATTTCGGAGGAATTTGTCGATTGTTTTCAGTGTAACTCAGAACCAACAGTGCAAACCCTAGATCCCTTTCCAAAAATAGAAAAAGCAAGCATCCCTAAAAAATAGGAAAAACTTTCTAAAAAAAGCCACTTCGGGGATCGTTCTTAAAGTGCCAAAAACAAAACTTCCTAAAAAATAGGAAAAAGCAAACTTTCCAAAAATAGAAAGTTGTCCAAATCTACTTAAATTAATTGCAATCTTTGTCCTTCGGGCTTTCTAGGCACATCGTCAATGTCTAGGCTCTGTTGTGACCTTAGCTTGCACAACTTGACTCATGACTTCAAAACTCGGACCACTCAAAACTCACAAAACTTGGCAATACTGATGCTGAAAGGTCACAAGGCTCTAACAAAAACCCTAGAAAGCAAGAAAAAGGGAGGGTCCCCATTCTCAATGGGATGATGTGTGAAAAGGTCACAACATCTGGCAACTCCACAAGGGGAATGTTCTTGAACATTCCTAAGATAAAACCCATTTCAAACCTAGAATCAAAAATTAATTATAGCTAACTTACCCACCGGCTAAGAAGGGTACTCAAAAAGGTAGAGGAATCCTAGATTGTATCAAGATCTTTCATCCTTCAATTATAAGTGTGTGCAAATGCATTCATTCTCGTCTCACAAGAACAAGATGACTCTTCAGTTCCATCATGGCAATTTATAGTTTAAGTGTTATTTTGTCTTAACTCCAAAAGCATTCTTGGATAGAGCCTCGCTTCCAGCGAGCGTCCATAGCCCTGGCGAGTTTATCTCTATTGTCTCACGAAGACTGCTCTACTTCCGGCGATTTATAGTTTGTTTTTTAGGGCACACCTATAGAGACTTCTGCACACCCAAAAAGCCAAGTATTTTGATTTCATTCTTTTCTCTTTTCTCTTTTCTTTTGATTTTCTTGTCTTTTCACATATTTCCACACTTTTGCTCGTAAGCAATGAAGCTCACAATGGACTTCAGCATTATAGTGGCACTGAAGTAAGACTTTTGATTATTTCTTTATGTTTTCTTGCCATGACTTCTCCTAAGAGACCAAAATGACTCAAAGAATTTGTTGTGTGTAAGATATAATGATTGAAAGATTCAGTGTCAACACACAATGGATGATTCCCTTTCTAGTCAAGTACTAGTCCTAACTTTAAGATACTTCAGAAATAATTAATCTAAGATTCAAATATTCTCCACAAATATTTACCAAAGATATATCCCAAACATAACTTAGCAGGGTCAAACCAGAGTGTGCGTGTTATGCAACATCACCCTTCCGCTAATGGGAATCCTCTTTATTCCTAACCTAAAGCACGCGAAAGCAAGGGAAAGCAAAAACAACTAAACTAACAAAGCAAAACTCAAAAGAAACTACTCTAACTATGTACAAACAAGTTCCACCATGGAACTCAGGGCTTAAAATAATACTTCAGAAATTGCCCGTTAATGGGCAAAGGAATGCCATCGTCGGTCAGAGTTTTCAATTTGAATGCATTCTCTCCCAATATCTCTGCAATTTGATACGGTCCTTTCCACAAGCAATCGAACTTATCATGATCTCCTTTTCGCTCATGGGCTTTGTCCCAATAAAGGAGCAAATTGGAGATTTTGAATGCTTTCACAATGGCCCGTCGGTCAAACCATCATTTGACTACCCCTTGATATTTTGCAAAATTCTCCAGGGCTTGGTCTCTTTGCTCTTCCAACAATAACAGTTGTGAGAGACGAATCTGAACTCTCTCTTCTGGATCCAAATATTCTTGCATAAATTTCAATGTTGGAATCCTCAATTGGATCAGGAAAACTGGATCCTGTCCATAAACCAAATGATATGGAGAAGTGCCCAATGACTTCTTGGCTCTTGTTCTGTCTACCCATAGAGAAAACCTTAGCTGAGTATGCCAATCTTTTGGGTTCTTCTCTAGCAATTTCTTGATTACACTAAGCAAATTCTTATTGGTTGACTCTGCCAGTCCATTACCCTGAGGGTAATAATTTGAAGAAAACTTTAGGGTGATCCCATAGTCAAATGCCCAGTTTGAAAATCTTAAAGAGGTAAAAGCGGAACCATTATCACACACTAAAGCATTCGGGCATCCAAATCTCGTGATAATGTGTTCTAAAAATTTGGTTACTGCATCTGTTGTACAATTCTTTAGTGCTTGAGCTTCAAACCATCTAGTGCAATAATCAGTTTTTATCAAGATGTATTTATGTTGCACTGATGATGGTGGGTTTATTGTATCGATAAAATCAAGTCCCCACATAGCAAATGGTTTCAACTCTGTGATTGGTTGCAGTGGCATGGCGGGATTCTTTTCTCGTGTTGCGGCAACTTGACAAATGTGGCATGTCCTTACATGCTCATAAGCATCTTTGAAAACAGCAGGCCAATAATATCCTTCTCTTAGGATCTGAAAAACAGTTGCTTGACTTCCTCCGTGACCTGTTCCAAATTTGGAGTGAAAGTGCTCCATGATTCTTTTGGCTTCATCATTTCCCACACATTGGAGGTATATACCTTCATGATTTTTCCTGTAAAGAATTGATCCTTGGAGCATGTAACGTTGACACTTGAGCTTGAAAGCTCTTTTCTGGGCTGAGTTCATGGGAGCAGGATATTTGTGATTCAGCAGAAATGACATTATATCATGGTACCATACCTCTTGTGGAGTATCGGTTAAAACATGTTTGTTGCACTAATCCAAGTCCTTCAATAGCCATAGTTTGTGTCAGAGCTTGTCCACGAACTAGCTTCATCGGCTATAGCTCAATATCATACTCCTGGATAGTGGCGACCCACTTCCCTCTTCTCTCTCCTAGCTCATTTTGCATCAGGAGTGTCTTAACAGCAACATCAGGAAAGATGGCGAAAATTTTGCTTCTTAAAATATAGTGCCTAAACCTTTTAATGGCCTTTACAATGCATAAGCCTTCTTTTCAATACTAGGATACCTTAGTTCTGCATCGTTGAGGGGTGAGCTCATGAAAGCTATTGGATGCTCTTCTTTCTCCTTTGTTCCCTGCGTGAGTATTGCAGCATAGGAATGCTCTGATGCGAAAGAATATAAGTAAAACAGCTTGGTGTTATCTGGAGTGACCAAGACAGGAGCATCAGCTATGGCTTGCTTGATTTCTTCAATTGCTCTCCTTACCTGTGGTGTCCATTCCATCTTTGCATTTTTTTTCAACATTTCATTTAAGGGTTTACTATTTTAGAAAAACCAGTGATAAACTTTTTGACAAATTGATCTTCCCGAAGAAAGATCTCAACTCCTTTTGGTTGGTGGGTAAATTGATTCTTGAAATGGCTTCTATGCATTCAGGATCAATCAATATACCCTTCTCTATGATCAAGTGTCCCAACAGTTTGCCTTCGGTGACCCCAAATATGCACTTCTTTGGATTTAAGGAAATCCCATACCTTTGACACCTCTGGAATATCTTCCTTAGATCTTCAACATGATCCTTTCTTTCCTTTCAGAACACAGTACGATCATCCATGTAGATGATTATACACTTTCCAATCGGTTCTCTTAAGGCAATATCCATGGCCCTCTGAAATGTGGCCCCTACATTGATTAGCCCGAAGGGCATCCTTTTGTAGGTAAATGTCCCCCATTTTGTTGTGAATGTTGTCTTCGGCCTATCTTCATGCTCAACGAGTACTTGATTGTACCCTGAATACTCGTCCAAAAAGGACATCATGTATGATCCATTCACAACTTGCAAAACTTCATCAAGTGACGGCAAGGGATAATTGTCTTTTTTCTGAAGCTCTGTTTAAATTCCGGAAATCAACATATAGCTTGATTTCTCCGTTCTTCAATCTGACTGGGACCAGGTTGGCGACCCACGTTGAATGGTGTATTGGGAATATGATCCCTGTTGATAACAATTTCTTTACTTCCTTGTATATGAGGGGCTCCAATAGTGGGTTGACCGGCCTTTGGCGTTGCCTAAAAGTTTATTGTCCTGCTTGAGGGGAATTCTGTGCGTGATGATAGAGGTATCATAAGTTCTTAGATCTTCATAGCTCCATGCTATGACATCAGCAAATTCCTTTAAGCTCTGAATTATTCCGGCATTTTCTCTTGGTGTACAAATTTTACCTATACACACATTTCTGATCTAATCATCAGTTCCCACATTCACTTTCTCATATTGGTCACCATCGGTCTTTTGATTCTTCATCTCATTGATTTGGTCTTGATCAAATATCCTCTCTAGTTGTATCATTCTTCTAGGGATGATGTTTGTTTTCAGATTTAGGATGCCATCATTATCAAATTCAGCTTCTTCTACTATCTCATCCTCATCAATTATTAGAGTTGCAAATACATCTGAACTCGTCAGGAATTCACGAATATGATCATCATCATCAAACACTTGGAAATTTGTGACATTGTCTAGGATTGAAGGGATTGATGATAACTCTATTGTGAACTCATTCATGCTCTCTATGGCAAGAGGCTCTAGTGAACTTGCTGCTTGTGCTAAAGAATTTGCAACCTGGTTATTTGACCGATATACTGACTGAATATTGAAAGCATCAAAGCTCTCAATGAGATTCCAGACTCGGTGTAATGTCCCCTTCTCAGTGATGTGCATTCAGTGGTCCATTGGCCTATTCCGGAGACCAGTAGGCTATTTGGAAAGGAGAATTAGGGTTCCCAACTTTTGTAGGGTTCCCAACTTTTGTGGAGTTCTGCACGAGCTTTTTAGGGTTTACCAAGACGGAATTCTTCAGTTCTGTCTATGGTTTCCTTTTGGGTTTTTCATGAGCTCCAAGGTGGCATAACATGCATTTGACTCTTTGGTGAAGTGAGAACTTACTATTTTTAGTAAGTTAGGGTTTGGTTGTTTGGATGATGCTATCTTACTGAGCTTTCCAAGCTCTTTCTCCAAGTGCAAAGATCATGTTTTTCGGAGGAGTATTCCATGACTTACTATTTTTAGTAAGTGGCAGTATTGAGCATTTCTATTTTTAGCAATTTGGACAGGGTCCTGATCTTGCAGCAGTTCAGTGGTCTTCATTGCTCAGCTTCATCCTGGATTTTGTTGATAATCAAGTATTGGAGTCATAAGCGATTTAATTAAATATTATTTCCTTATCCTAAGGTTTAATATTTAATTATTTTAATTATTTTTATTACTGATTAATGACATTGGGAATTGTGCATAACATGATTTCTCCTAAGTCAGCTAGGTGAATTATTTGTGTCATGAAGGGGGACGCCAAAATTGAATTAGGAGATTTTATGTTATTTGACAAAGTTTATGTTATGTCAAAAATCGTGGTCCCTGCTAGCTAGGCGTGGTTTTGACTTGAAGAATGGTGCCATTCTTGGGTCCACTTTGGTAAAGGAAATGCAAATTGGAGAGGTGATTTGGGAGCAATTACATTTGAATTTCAGAGGGAAAAATCTATAAATACAGGTGCTTGGCCTCCCATTTGGATATCTTGTGAAATTGCATCATTATGTTGCCGGTTTGGCAATTGAAAATCTGAGCTTCGAAGTGTGGCTTCCTAGCTAAGTCTCAGTTTCATACTTGGAAGATAGTACCTAGCTGTGTTCTTGTAATTCCAGTGCTGTCAGTGAGTGTTTTGTAGATTGTGGAGTGTTTTTGTGTGAGATTGGAGTGTTTTCTTGTTGCTGGTCGCGGAGTTGCCGAAACCATATTTTGCTCGTACCTCTTGGCTAGGCGATTCTATCATTCTAGGTATTTACTCTTTGGATTTCTATGTCCTAGGCGATGGCATTTGTAAGTTTTCAGCTCTAAACTTTGAGTAATCTATTTTATTTTGCAAATCGAACTTCCCATCCTAGGTGCCATTCTTGTGTGGGCATTTTGTAAGCAAGATGTGGTATATGGGGTATATGGAGGTCACTTTTCTAATTGTAATTGGACATTTTCGATATATTAGCAGTTTGGGAGTTTTTGGGGATGTTAGGTGTGAGTAGTTAGTGAGTTTTATGCATTTTAGTATGTCTGGGTGTTGCTGGTTGTGCATTTCAACTTGCTGTCATTAAATTACAGATTTCCAGAAGTTGGTGTTTGGGTGTGCACTATGTAGTGTGAGTAGATTAGTTGATTTGGGGTGATTTGGGGTGATTTGGGTGAGTTTAGAGAGAGAAATGAGCATTTCATAGTTTCTTGAAGCTACTGGTCTGCGTGTTATCGATCCTAGGATTTCATAATTTCATGTGGAAGGATCTTTTGGGGAGTTAGTAACTGTTTGAAGATATTTATTAGCATTGGACAGCATTACTTCTCTATTCTATCTCTCTATTTTATATTGTAAGGTTAAGTAGTAGTACTACAAACCATTTCTGGATTGTAAGCATTCCCACTAAAAAGTGGAAGAGGCTGGCTTGCCGCCTATATTTTGATATTTGTTGCTCAGTCCTCCCGCTGCATAAGCGGTAGAGTGATTTTTGTTTGTAATGGTCCTCCCGCTGCATAAGCGGTTGAGTGATATTTATTGTAATGATCCTCCCGCTGCATAAGCGGTTGAGTGATATTTATTGTAATGATCCTCCCGCTGCATAAGCGGTTGAGTTGAGCTCATCTGGTGTGTTCAGTCCTCCCGCTGAAATATTGTGGTAGAGTGATTCGTGTTTTGGAGTGTTGTTCTCTTGGCTGGTTTACCACCAAGCTTCTTGATTCACCCGCTGGATAAGCGGAAGGGGCTCAGTTGAGCAACTCAGGTCGCCACTATGAAATTTGGAACATAATTGTTTCGGATTCTTAGGCATATCATGATAGACTATACAAACCATAGGCGATGCTTTAGCTGGTCGCCATGCCATTGGAGCATTTGATTGATAGATTCCTGGTTGAGCTTGTTGAGTAGCCGGTGGCGGAGATGCTGGGGGTGGAGTTCCTCGAATTGGAGTTCTTGGGACTTTGGAAATTGGAGTCTGAAACAAACTGAAAATATCCTCCTCTTCAGGTTCATCGCTTCTTCATGGACTTTCTTTTCTCCTAGATGAACTTGTCTTCTTTTTCTGTTTGGACCAAGTAGAAGGTTCTAACTCTACAAATTCCTTGGATGAATTTGAAGCTAATCTCAGAATTCTTTTGAATGTCGAGGGAGAAAGAACTAATATGATCCAGTGTAGCTTTTAATCTTGTTGAGGCAGTGCAAGAGCAGGTACAGGAGCTAGTTCAACTTCTTGTGGTGGCAATAGACGTTGTTGTCTTCGTATCTTAGTGTCAATACATTCAGCAATTGCTTCTTCTTCTTCTTCAAGGATAAAGCACATTCAATGCCAATCAGGAGCGTTTCTTTTCACAGTCCAGGCTAAGCTATATAAGTCTGTGATGACGTTTTCCTGCTCGTCGTTGAGACTCAAATTTGGCTGCACTACTGGTTTAGGATCTCTGCCTGGTTCACGAGGAGTGATTGGAAGGCCCATTTCTCATCATATTAACAGGTGAAGATTAATTGGTGGATCAGAAGGAAAATTGTCGAATTTCTCTAAGAACTTGGCGTTGAAGAGCCAAAATTCTTTGCTTCTTTAAATTCTTTTCAATTGCTACTTCGATTCGTCGACCCTTTTCTTCCTCCTCAATAATAGTGTGACTTACTTGCCTGAATTGAGAATGATCTATTTTTTATTTCCAAGCAAGTGAACGTAATTGATCTGCAATATTTGATTGATTTAGTCCTGGTTCAAGCAAATCAAATGGAAATTCATGCGGCAACACCATGCTGCATCATAACTACTACCCAAAAATTGTGAACAGTCTGTTGTTATCAAGGCCCTCCTTCTAACGCCAATTTATGTTGGTGTACGTTTTATCATATATCGAACATTAGAATAAAGTACCCAAAGATAATTTATCCTCTCTCGAACAAAATCACCGTGTATGCTAAGATTGCTAGAAGATCATATGGCAATTCCAAGGTTTCTTTTGTTAGGTCTTGACGTGTGGATAAGCTCAATGGGCATTGCGATATGCTGGTAATACACAAAGGGACTTACATTTGAATTGTTTACAACTATGGGATTTAGACGGGTTTATCAATTGATGCTCTTCTCTTTTTGGATTTTCGGATTAAGACATTAAAAAAGGATAAAAAGGATAAGGGTTTAGAAGTCTACTCTACTCCTATGAATTCAAGAGACGATATTGATTTGCTGAACTCAATAAACCAGACTTTGCTTCGCCTCACTTAAGAAAACTACACAAAGCGGATGCAATCTTCAAGGAATGTGCTTATGATCGAAAGTTTAAGCATACACAAAAGGGAAAGCTCAGACTAACTTTGCATAATGAATAAAAATCATATATTCATCAAAAGTATGAGCGGAGATACACCACGAATCAATACTTATCAAATCATTCATTCAATCTAACAGCATGAAATAAAATCTAAATAAGGTGTTGAAGAAATTCAAAACCTTCCTAATCACTCAAATAATAGAGATTACAAAGCCTAAAAAGCACACAAGTAATATATTATCTAAAAATGACCTTGCAACAATATTTCAAAAACCTCACTCTCCAAATGATAGGAGGCGACCTTATTTATGAGTCTAAAAATTTTGAATGGTCTAGATCGAGCAGCGATCAAGGGCCCAAATTGAAAGATAAAAACCCTAATTAGTTAGGGCTTCCCACGACTAACAGTTGCTAATTTCACTGAGGTGGGCATCCAATTTCCTTTTCAGAAGATACAATGTATCTGGACACTAATGGTCGAACCTCCTCCATGGTGAACACTTGGCAAGTTGTCAATTTGGTAGTCGATCATGTCCACGTCAACGGTACAAGTAGCGAGATGGTCCTCCTAGTCAACTGCTTGTGCAAGGAAGTTCTCATCGATGAGTAAGAAACTCAAAATCCTGGTGAGATCTTCCTTTCAATCTGGATTCATGCCAGATGGAGGAATATTACTGGCAACGAACAAGGAAGGCCAAATAAGCTGAATACAACCCTTCAAGCCAACATACAAACAAGGCGTGGTTGCAAAGGAGGCGTGGTTGCAAAGGAGGCGTGGAAGCTGCTACAAATCACGTGCCACCTGAAATAGACCAGCCTCCCTATTGAAACCCCCAATATGCACGCTGAATCTTCAGGCCAAGAAGATGTGTCTTCTACCTCTGACAATCTCTATGCAATCCTGGATAAATCCACTGTCAACTCCTGCTGAGGGCTACGTCCCAGCAAGTTCAGACCTAGGGTTTACGTCCCAAACCAAAATCACTCTTCCAGAGCAATTCCCAAATTCCCAAGTTTCAAAATGATCAAAGATGCTATCAATTTCATCTCCTTATAACTCCTTTCCCTTTGCAAGTCGAACCCTAAAGAATAATAAAGCTTGCGCTTTATAATTAAAGTGATACTTTCCCAATTATGGCATCAAACTATAGAAAAATATCACTTTATTGCGAATAAATAGCTTCAAGAATCCAAAAAGACTCCGGGAGGTGAGAATCATGTAGCAACGTTCAAGACCTTTCCAACGAGCTATAACACATAGGCATAGCAAACCAGATGAAGCCAAAAACCCCTTATTACTCCGAAAAGTAATGTCCCCTTTTCTAGGTGACATGAGATGAGCAGGGGTTGACCTACCATTCGAGTTCCCGTAGGTCAATGACATGGTTAGGGGACTCATTCTGAGAGTCATGGAGCTTTGCAAGGGCTCTATGAGCAGTTTTGGACCTTCAGACGACAGTTCCTACATTTTAGGGAGGTCTCCTATTTTTTAGGGAGAACTGGCAGTTGATTGAATGACCACCTGGGGGACCAAGGAGTAGAGCAGGATCCTTTTGAGCAGTTACAGGTGTTTGGAGAGAGGTTCCTACTTTTTAGGGCAATTTCCTACTTTTTAGGAGGTTGTGGCAGTTTCCATATTTGAGGTTTCACAGGACCATACCATGGTTTCAGTTTCAGGAAGATTGGGTGTGTTTCCTAGTTTCTAGGAGCATCCCTAGATTTTAGGGATGGGACTGCCAGTTGGCCCATCTTGTCCGGCATCAGTCACAGACAGGTGACATAGTTAGATTCATGTTTGGTTGGTTATTTTGGGCTATTATTGGATCTATGGAAATATATTAATATATTTAAATATTTCCTAAGTTAGCGATTAAATAAATTTAAAAAAGGCTATGTATATAGCCATTTTGGAATAATAAGGGGTTTTGGCTTCATCTGGTTTGATATGCCTATGTGTTATAGCTTGTTGGAAAGGTCTTGAACTTTGCTACATGATTCTCACCTCTCGGAGTCTTTTTGGATGCTTGAAGCTATTTATTCGCAATAAAGTGATATTTTTCTATAGTTTGAAGCCATAATTGGGAAAGTGTCACTTTAATTATAAAGCGCAAGCTTTATTATTCTTTAGGGTTCGACTTGCAAAGGGAAAGGAGTTATAAGGAGATGAAAACCAAATTGATAGCATCTTTGATCATTTTGAAACTTGCGAATTTGGGAATTGCTCTGGAAGAGTGATTTTGGTCTGGGATGCAAACCCCAGGTCTGAGCTTGCTGGGACGTAGCCCTCAGCAGCAGTTGACATTGGATTTATCCAGGATTGCACAGAGATTGTCAGTGGTAGAAGACACATCTTCTTGGCTTGAAGATTCAGCGTGCATATTGGGGGTTTCAACAGGGCGGCTGGTCTATTTCAGCTGGCACGTGATTTGCAGCAGCTTCCACGCCTCCTTTGCAACCACACCTTGTTTGTATGTTGGCTTGAAGGGTTGTATTCAGCGTATTTGGTCTTCCCTGTTCGTTGCCAATAATATTCCTCCATCTGGCATCAATCCAGATTGAGAACAGCTCCAAATAAATGTATGGATTCTTGTTGAATACAAAACTAGGTTAAATGCCTGTTATGATTTGCAGTATTTTCAGATTACTTAAGTGTTCTTACATATGAACATTGTTTACTGTTTTATTTCACAGTTGTTGCTATTTATCACATACTTTACTTATAACATCAAAACCCAAAAAGAAACAATCCCTTTCTGCAACTTCTGTCTATTCTATAAGATCACCGGAAAATTACAAAAATATAGTATGTTTAATTAAGAATTTACAGCAGCAACAGCAAAAGGATCCATTTGGGATCTTTCAGATCTTCCTTGAGAATCGGCCTTGAAACTTTGAAGAAGTTTGCTTGGATCTTCGCCTTCAGATTTTCTGCACGTAAATGTTTTTCTCACACATCATCTAACTACCATATTTCTACTGCCACCAAGAAAACCTTGTCTTGGATACATCTGACAATCTTTTCAATCTCCAAACACTTAGCCTCGGATTTCCTCAGGGATTCAACCCTGGTCGTCAAAGCAAAGTACCAAGTGTTGAAGTTATACCTATCCCCTGACTGAATACCTTCTCCATCCACCAAATCTTGTTGAGAAAGCCCTCTGATTGTCTTCAAGTGTGGGATTATTTTGTTTTAAATCTCCTCAACATCTTCCCAAGCGTTAGCTATGTCTTGGATTCTACTCAACAAGGAAGAGGTGGAGTCATATGTTGATACTAGGTTTGCAACAAGTATGTCAGCACGCTCTGTGGCATCAGAAGTTCATCCTTTGACCTCTATGAATGTAGCCTTCATATCCTCATAATCCTTCAATGACTCCAGTGGAAGAGGTATGGGAGGAGCAACTGAAACTTCCTGATCAAGTTGTTTTGTTAAGTGTTGAACATTCTTCTTCCATTGTTCGTTCTCAGCTTCCAATCTATTTCTCTTTTCAACCTCTTTGTTTAGCCTCTCCTTCATGGATTTGCAGGTATCATCGAATTCCTGGACCTTATGAATCTTGTTGGTCTTTCCCAAACTTATACTAGTGACCCCATAATCCTCGGGAATAATGTTGTCCTGAGTTTTTCCTGCCTTTCGTACTGCTACCTGTACTAATCCAATCAACTAGAGCAAGAGGCTCGTTCTTCAAATTCTCAAAGTGTGGCTGCAAAAACTCATTATCTTCTTCAATTTGGTCAGCCACTTGGAATACCTCGGATGTCCTGATCAAGCTCAGTGGGATCCTAGACCAAAATCTCTTTCTTATGTCAAAGTTATCAGCTGCACTAGCCCAATAATCTTCAAGGTCTGGTCTATGCTCGAACCTCTCTCCATCAACATTTCTCATCCGATGAAAAAGACCGAAATGCCTTCTTGCTTAATATTGTAAGAATGAGTACCATAAAATTTCCTTTTCAACATGCATGGCAGCTTAGGCTGATGGACAAATTTCTAATCCATTTCCGATATTTAGAGGGAGAGACGCTCCTGTCTTTTGCTTCCCTCTCTGAACAATCATAAAATTCTCCAGCTGTCTAACTACCTCAAGTAGCACCACTCTGTTTGTAGGAAAAATGAGCATCTTATACGGAGGTCGGGAGAATCCCTAGATCCTCAAGTAAGTGAACCTCAGACATTGGATATACAAATGCCCGAACATGCTGATTAAATAGTTCGACTCTTGGGAGAGTCGTTGATGGAGACCTCCCTGAAGGGTTCTCGTAATGTGCATAAGAAATGCATAATTAACTCTTTTGAAATGAAACTTTTCCGCCAGGTGTAGCTATGGATAGCAGTCATAAACAACAAACTCATTTTCCTTGTTTCCAGCACCTCCTTTGAATGTTAGACCTCTATATCTAAATGTTTGGGCCAAAGAATAGACCAAGTAAGAACACATGTAAAATGTTCCATTCTATTCCAGGTTTTTCAATTGATCATCCAGATTGTCGCTAATTATACTTGCCCAATTTATCATTTTCACACCAACAGTCACCTCATGGATAAAATAGTACATCCATGGTTCGAAGGGTGCACCCTGTTGGCTGCCCATGACTCTGTTTAGTAAAACTATGAGGTCTCCATAATCTTCTTTGAAATATCCCCTCACAACGATCTTAGGTATCGTGGAAATACCTTTTCTATGCTTTTCCAACCATGTATGGTTGATATTAGCCTCATATTCCTCTACATTGTCTTTGTACAATTGGGTTGCCTCATCCTTGGTCATATAGACCATATTGTGATACTCAAGGATACGGAAATCTTCCCTGATTGCCACTTCTCCAATATTTATGAGAATCCTTCCATCGGGTGCTGTTATCTCTCTGCTTTTGGGGTCATAATGTGTAATGTCCCCTTCTCGTTGATGTACTTCGAGTGGTCCATTGGCCTATTCCCGAGACTCATAGGCTATTTGGAATGAAGAATTAGGGTCAAACATTGATGAGGCGAGAACTTACTATTTTTAGTAAGTCAGGGGTTGGCTGTTTTGGTGATATTGTCCTACTGAGCTTTCCATGCTCTGTCACTGGGTGCGAAAATCATTCTTTTCGAAGCATTAGTTCATGACTTACTATTTTTAGTAAGTGGTAGTATGGAGTGTTTCTATTTTTGGCAGTGGACAGGGTCCTGATCCTGTAGTAGTTCAGTGGTCTTCCTTGCTCAGCTTCATCCTGGTTTTGTTAATAATCAATATTGGAGTCATAAGTGATGTAATTAAATATTATTTCCTTATCCTAAGGTTTAATATTTAATTAATTTGATTATTTTTTCTACTGATTAATGACTTTCGAAATTGTGCATAACATAATCTTTCCTAAGTGCTAGGCGAATTATTTATGTCTGGAAGGGGGACGCCAACATTAAAATGGGACATGTTATTTATTTCAACAAAGTATTTGCTAAGTCAAATCGTGGTCCTTGCTGCTTGGCATGAGGTTTGACTTGAAGTATGGCGCCACCCTTGGAGTCCATTTGGGTAAATGAAATGCAAATGGGAAAGATGAATTTGTGAGCATCTGCATTTGAATTTGGTGGAGTTAGAAGTTATAAATAAGAGCCTTGGGCTCTCATTTTGGGATCTTATGAAATTGCATCGTTATGCTGTCCGATTGGCGATTGAAAAATCTGAGCTTCGAAGTGTGGCTTCCTAGCTAAGTCTCAGTTTCGTACTTGGAAGATAGTACCTAGTTGTGTCCTTGTATTTCCAGTGTTGTTGGTGAGTGAGTTTGCAGACTGTGGAGTGTTTTGTCTACGATTGTTGTGTTTTCTAGTTGCTGGTCGCGGAGCTGCTGAAACTATACTTTGCTCATACCTCTTGGCTAGGCGATTCCATCATTCTGGGTACCAGCTCATCCATCTTTCCTGCTACTGGCGATTCATCTTGTAAGTTTTCAGCACCTTGCATTGAGTATGGAATTTTATAATGCAAATCGAAATTCCCTGGTTAGGCGTTGGGTTTAAGAGGTGCATTGGGATGCGTGCCAAATAAATGAGAGTGTTTTGATAGCTCACTTTGGGTTTGTTTTCATTGTTGCTGGTATAGTATTGGTTTAGAACTGTTTTGGTGTGAATTGGGTGAGTATTGAGAGAGTTATGAGTGTTTTAATGGGTTCATAGGCTGCTGGTTCTGCATTTCCAGCCTGTAGATATGACGTTAGCAGAATTTCATGTCATTTATTTTGGATGTTCAGCATTACTCTTCTACTCTCACTCTCTGTGTTATTGTAAAGTTAAGTAGTAGTACTACTAACCATTCTCGCTTGTAAACTCTCATCCCACTGAAAAGTGGAAGAGGCTGGCTTGCCGCCTATTTCAGTTAAATTGTAATTCAGTCCTCCTGCTGCATAAGCGGTCGAGTGATGATTGGTTGTAATGGTCCTCCCACTGCATAAGCGGTCGAGTTGAGTTTTTTTGTAATTTAGTCCTCCCGTTGAAATACCGCGGTTGAGTGATTTGTGTCTGTTGTATGTTTCTCTTCACTGGTTCACCGCCACCAGCCAAGTTTCTTGCTTTCCCGCTAGATAAGCGGAAGGGGCTGGCTTGCCGCCCAGTATTGTATTTATCTTTTCAGCAGATTTGAGATCTAACGATCCCCTATTCACCATATGCTCTCACCTACCCATATTGGGCGCTTGGTGATAGAAAGTGGAAGGGTTGCATTTTTCAACAAGCTTGAGTTTATGTTTTCTAATTAGGGTTTTTATGCCTATGTGTTTCCTAATGGGGCAATGTGCGATAACGTCACAACACTACCCCAAGAGTGGACAAGCTGGAAGATGAGATCACTGTTGTGATGGTGAAAAAAGGGATCGGGTAAACTAGGACCTAACCCCACTTTCCTCCATACATTGGAATACGCAAGAGCCTAAGGAGATGATTCACTTTGACTTCCTCTTATGAAGGAGAGTCAAGGAATATCTTTAGGGTTTCTATTCCTTTGTTGATATGAGGCAAATGAGTCTACTGTAAAGTAATGATAAGCTAAGCTAGTGAAACGTATGGAAGCAAACTATATTAACTGCAATAATAGAAAGATACAGAACTGAAACTAAGACACAAGGTACAAAACTAAAGAGTAAATTCTGATATGCACCTGTACAGAAATATGAGCCTGAACTGGTAGGACCAGGGCACTAGGCGCCTTGGTCCCAGAGACTGTACTAAACTGAGATCCGGAGGTCTACAAATTGAGTTCCCTGGAGATTGAACTGCCAAAAACTACACAAAAATGTAGAGGACCAAGG